>NC_047087.1:255873744-256179459 GCF_902459505.1 Geotrypetes seraphini
TAACTCATTCTTAGCCTGGGGACTGCCTTTATATAGCATGTAAAAATAATCCCAGCTAAAGGCTGGAGTGATTTTATCACTGGAAACATAGGGTCACCAAGCTGTGGCCCAATAGTTCTTGTGGGTGAGGATCTTTAATTGGATTAATTATTAGTTTTTCTCTGCCTAGGTTTATTATTACATTGAGTTGGATTCTTGGCTCTCAGAACCTCATTTTTATTTATTCTTAATGTGGACTTCATATTCATGCAAAAAAAAAAAAAAAAAGAAACGTAAAACCCTAGTGTTTTTTCTGCTGTTTTCACAGCAGCCACTTGGACATTTTACAGCTTTATTTGTTGTTACTATCTACATTTATGTGCTGAGTGGAATGAGATTACCTTTAAATATGGCAATGTTACAGACTTTTCAGCAAGACCACCAAACAATTTTAGCCCTTTCAAAAATAAAAATGGAGTACCAGCTTATTGTTAATGACATTACAGCAATGCAGACTTTTGCCTGAGGAGCAATGCTGGAGGCCTATCACAAGCTCCACCCAAAGCCATATACAATCACTGAACTCAAGGAAGCGCTGATGACAGCCTTTCACAGGGACTGATCAACAAGGCTGTTAAGAATATCCTAAAGTGAATGGAGGCCTGTATTAAAGCTGGGGTATGACACTTTAAGCATTCACAGTGACTGCAAAATTCTGATACACTGTTAACTGTATTGTTAGAATGATGTCATTTATTTATTCATTCAATTTTCTATACCATTCTCCCAGGGGAGCTCAGAACGGTTTACATGCATTTATTCAGGTACTCAAGCAGTTTTCCCTTTCTGTCCCGGCGGGCTCATAATCTATCTAACGTATCTGGGGCAATGGGGGATTAAGTGACTTGCCCAGGGTCACAAGGAGCAGCGTGGGTTTGAACCCACAACCTCAGGGTGCTGAAGCTGTAGCTTTAACCACTGCGCCACACTCTCTCCGTCATTTTATTGTGTTTTAGCTTGAATGTTTTTAATGCACAAAAATCACTACGTAGTAACACTAAAATGTCAGTAACATCAATATAGCTTAAGATAATTAAGGAG
Organism: Geotrypetes seraphini; assembly: GCF_902459505.1. Classification (NCBI taxonomy): domain Eukaryota; kingdom Metazoa; phylum Chordata; class Amphibia; order Gymnophiona; family Dermophiidae; genus Geotrypetes; species Geotrypetes seraphini. The sequence continues at coordinate 255,874,825 of NC_047087.1, forward strand.
GGAATTAATCAACGGTGCTAACTATTCCTATGGACATCTTTAGACTTAAGAGTGCGCTAAAGCGGTAACACCCATTGATAAGTTCCCCCCCCTAAATTTTGTTTAATAGTAATATCTAAATATGATGACTACAAAAGTACATAAAATTTTTTGTGGAAATTCAAAGCAGTTGCTGAGAAAAAGACAAAAAACTCTAGGGGGGGTTCCATTTTTTTTTGCTTCACCCTGTAGATCTGTTTTTCTTTACATTCTTTGTGATGTTTATTCATATGTGCATTCTTATTGTAATACCTTCAATTCTTCAAGTGCTACACACTATAACTCCTAAAACTTAACAAGCTGTTGTTAAAAAGAGGAAATTATTTTCTTCTTTCTTCATATAGAGACTATGGATCTCAAGTGTCTGCAGTTATTACCATTAGAACTAGTCTTAGTCAATAACCTTCCTGCAGACTATCATCTGTCCAATTGTCTCAATTTTGTGATTATATATAAAAACTTTTTATTGATGTCATTCTTTTTTGACTATTTTTAAAGGTTTTTTTTTTAAAATTATATATATAAGTGCGGTTATTACTAAACACCAATTGCTGTAATTTTATATATACCATATATTAGAATAAACTTATTTTCCTTATATTCTAAATAGTACTAAATGGTACTTAGCTTGGGTGTGAATTTCTACCCAGCTATCCGGAAGTGACATTATGACGGAAGATATAAGGTTTAAGGTAAATGCAATATATATTGTTTTTCTTGTTTTCCTGTTTTTGTTTACAGCGACTACAACCGCAAAACATTTATTTCCTGAAGAAGCTCTAGTCAATTTAGTTAGAGCGAAACGGAGATCTTCCGTCGTAATATCACTTCTGGATAGCTGGGTAGAAATTCACACCCAATCTAAGTACCATTTAGTACTATTTAGAAAATAAGTTTATTCTAATATATGGTCTATATAAAATTACTGAGCAAGCAACATAGGGGGAAACCAACATGGTCTGCAGTAAATGTAGCATAAATCAGAAACAAAGAAAACTGCAGACAGATGCAGGCTAAATTTATTAAAACAGAATAAAGAATGCGGTTAATGTTACCATCTTGAAACAAACCAAAGGACCCGACATGATCCGTGTTTTGGTAAACACGCATTCATCAGGGGTCCCAGGTGGATAAGGTATCAGATAAAACCGCAGACAAAAAACTTAGCCTGTGCGCGTGAGAGCAGCGACAATGAACCAATCTCTTGAGTGCTCCGCCGCACAGGCTAAGTTTTTCATCTGCGGTTTTATCTGATACCTTATCCACCTGGGACCCCTGATGAAGGCGTGTTTACCGAAACATGAACCGTGTCGGGTCCTTTGGTTTGGTTCAAGGTGGTAACATTAACTGCATTCTTTATTCTGTTTATTAAATTTAGCCTGCACCTTTGTACAGCTGTCTGCAGTTTTCTTTGTTTCTATAGAAAATTACAGCAAGTGGTGTTTAGTAATAACCGCACTTATATATATAATTTAAAGTTTTTATATATAATCGGACCAATGACAGTCTGCATGAAGGTTAATGACTAAGACTAGTTCTAATGGTAATAACTGCAGACACTTGAGATCCATAGTCTCTATATGAAGAAAGAAGAAAATAATTTCCTCTTTTTAACAACAGCTTGTTAAGTTTTAGGTATTCTTATTGTAACACATAAATGTTTTTAAAACACTAAAAAACAACACCTCACCTATGCCCACTTAATATTGACTGGGCATTGTTTAAAACAGAGGTTAATTTCCTTGCTTCGGTTATGGTCATAATATTTTCAACTCTCTAATGAGGCTGGAGGCAGCTCATTTAATCCTCATGTTGCACAGACACTCAATCTCAACTACATAATCTAATGGCCATCTTGAGATCAAAAGACATTTCTTAAACTTAATCTTGGCCATAAATTGGCCAAGTAGAAATCTTTGTTTATTGGGTTTCAGAATAGGCTAAGAAGAAATTTTTATTTCTTATGATTCAGAAAACAGTAAGATTTACATTCAAAGAGCTTCAGAGTAGGAAAACTATATGTTTTACTTTTTTATATATATTTAGCAGAATTTACCATGATTAGCATGCTGCCACATATATTGGGCTAATGTTAATCAGAAACTTTAGGACAGCTATATATCTAACATGTCCTTGTTGTCTATTTCAAAGCTAAGCCTAAAATGACCAAGATGATGAAATACTGCCATCTAAAGACAAACCCAGTCCTTCTCCTGGGTTCCTCCTGTAGTATTAAATCTATATTGTGTCTCTCTCAGAATGAGTGCTAGCATGCTCAACTCCCTGCTCAACTGCTAACCTTGGTTCCCAACATTTTTAAATTATTAACTAACCAATCTGGACAAAAATGTAATCAGTCAAGAAAGGGAAATGGAATGGGGACTTGCTTTGGCATTTCAAAGCTGACATTCAAAGCAGTGGGCACTGGAGGATTAAATGACTTGCTCAGGGTCACAAGAAGCAGCACTGGGATTTGATCTCACAATCTCTGGGTGCAGAGGCAGCAGCTCAACCTGTGAGCCACAACCCTAGGAAGGTAACCCCCAAATTGATTTAATATGAATTTTCAAACTAAGATTTCTATAGTACCTTATACCAGTGTTTCTCAACTCGGTCTGGAGTACCCTCTTGCCTGTCAGGTTTTCAGGATATCTACAATGAATATACATAAACTTGATTTGCACACACTGCCTCCATTATATGCAAATTTCTTTCATGCATATTTATTGTAGATATCCTGAAAACCTGACTGGCAAAGGGTTACTCCAGAACCGAGTTGAGAAACACTGCCTTATACTATACGTAAACGAAGATTTCCATCTGGTCACTGAAAAAATATATCTATTATGGAAATTTAAAAAAATGTAATATGTAGAATCATGTGGCTTTAATTAGACTAGAAAGTCTAAGACATATACTGATCATATAGGACAATTTATAGTAGATGCTAGAAAAGATACAAATGACCAAACAGGCTAATGTAGAGTTTTATATTGTGCAAATTGGTTCATACACAATGGCGCGAAAGACAAAAGCGCGCGCCGACAATTGAGCGCAGCGCGCGCCGCCGCGCCGCTCTAAATTACAGTTTTTAGGGGCTCCGGGAGGTTTTGTTGAGAAACCCCCCCAGTTTACTTAATAGACATCGCGCCGGCGTTATGGGGGGTTTGGGGGGTTGTAACCCTCCACATTTTACTGTACACTGAACTTTTTCCCTAAAAACAGGGAAAAAGTGAAGTTTTCAGTAAAATGTGGGGGGTTACAACCCCCCACACCCCCCACACAACGCGGCGCGATGTCTATTAAGTAAAGTGGGGTGGTTCCCCCCACGCCCCCCCCGTCGGAGCACTAAAAACAGTAATTTAGAGTGGCGCGGCGGTGCGCGCTGCGCTCAATTGTCTGGGCGTGCCTTTGTCCCGGCGCGCTTTTGACCTGACACCGTGCAAATTACTCTTCTGTGCCAATGTACTGAGATATTTAAGGTGAATAAAAACTAAATAAGATCAAAATGTGAAGGGTATCAGTCTGGATTTACCTGTACCTAAGCGTAACAGCTACACTTTGTGTGAGGAGCTTAAAAATATGTGCTGTCAACGTACATAGAAAGGACTATATAATGCTATGTGCTATCACAGTAATTGGCAGCTAGCAGCATTAGCGCAGAGTGATATTAATGTCTAACTCTACTAGCAATCGAAAAGCACACCTACTAATTAAAAAATGAAGTCCTAATCACGAACTTTATAATACCAGAACACAAAAATGTTCTTCAAAATATGTACTAAAGACAGAAGAAAGTGACATTTAGTTGATGGATCTGGTGCTGTGTTACTGGCATTCCAATATTAGTCATCTTCACAGCTTGTTTTTCACTTGAGTAACATATAATTCTTAAAATACGACTGCATGAACATGTGGAATGGAAACACAAATAATCAGAAATCTCCCTTTCTCATATATAGATATACAGATATATAGAAATCTTTATCTCAAATATATACTGTAGATATAGATTTCTGAGTACCGTATAGCACAGTTACTTACCGTAACAGGTGTTATCCAGAGACAGCAGGCAGATATTCTCACACATGGGTGATGTCACCAACGGAGCCCAGTACGGACACTTGAAAAATGAATCACAACTTTAAAGTTTAGAAAATTCGCAATCAGCCCGCACCAGTGGCTGACTCTCATTTGAGTTTGAACAGAGTCTTTACCAGGAGAGGAGTTAGAGGGAATGCATATAGAAACAAGCCAAGCCAATCCAATCCAGGAGAAACGCATCGGTTTCCAGATGGTGAGGAGAATAAAGAATGGAGAAAAACTGGGGCAACTTGTGATTGTGATGGGTCGCAAATAAGTCCACCTGACGTAGGCGCGCGGTCCCTCAGTTAAGATAAGCCAGCTAAGAAGCCAACCAGGGGAGGTGGGTGGGTTGTGAGAATATCTGCCTGCTCTCCTTGGATAACACCTGTTATGGTAAGTAACTGTGCTTTATCCCAGGACAAGCAGGCAGCATATTCTCACACATGGGTGATCTCCAAGCTAACTAGAATGAGATGGTAGGAGTGTTGGCCTTTAAGAAAATAAATTTTGTAATACTGACTGGCCGAAATGCCCATCCCATCTGGAAAAAGCTCCAGACAATAATGCGAGGTGAATGTATGAACTGAGGACCAGGTGGCAACTTTACAGATTTCCTCAATAGGAGAAGATCTAAGGAAAGCTATAGAAGTTTCCATAGCTCGGACTTTGTGAGCTGTGACACAACTCTCCAGGTGCAGTCCAGTCTGAGCATAACAGAACAATATACAGGCAGCTACCCAGTTGGAAATCATTCTCTTGGAAACAAGATGCCCCATCTTGTTAGGATCAAATGAGACAAAGAGTTGAGGGGATGTGCGGTGTGGCTTTGTCCTGTCAATGTAATAGGCTAAAGCACACTTACAGTCCAGAGTGTGAAGAGCCGATTCTTCTGCATGAGAATGAGGCTTAGGGAAAAAAACTGGAAGAACAATCGACTGATTAAGATGAAATTCCGTCACCACTTTCGGAAGAAATTTTGGATGTGTGCGTAGAACCACCTTATCATGGAAGGGTGGATCCACCACCAACGCTTGCAACTCACTGATCCTCCTGGCAGAGGTGAGAGAAATGAGAAAAGCAACTTTCCCGGTGAGAAATTTGAGTTGAGCTGTAGCCATTGGTTCAAATGGAGGCTTCATCAACCTGGAAAGAACCATATTAAGGTCCCAGACTACTGGAGGTTTGAGAAGTGGTTTCTCATTAAAAAGTCCTTTCATGAATCTGAAGACCAAAGGATGAGCAGTAAGAGGTTTACCCCTTTATTGGCAGGTGAAAAGCTGTAATAGCACCGAGATGGTCTCTAATAGATGTGGATTTGAGTCCAGAGTCAGACAGATGAAGTAGATAATCCAACACCAGTTCCACTGATAAGGAACTTGGATCATGATGATGAAGACACCAGGAAGAAAACCTAGTCCACTTTTGTTGATAACATTGTTCTGTGGCTGGCTTCCTGGAGGCGCAATAATATTGCAGACAAGCTGAGAGAGATGTAATTCATATGGGTTCAACTCGAGAGAAACCAAGCTGTCAGGTGTAACGATTGCAGGTTGGGTTATAGAAGTAATCTTTGTTTCTGAGTAAGCAGAGTAGGAAAGATTGATAGCAGAATTGGCTCCCTAGTGCTGAGCTGAAGTAGAAGGGAGAACCAATGCTGCCTGGGCCACCGAGGAGCAATGAGAATCATAGTGGCTAACTCTCGTTTGAGTTTGAACAGAGTCTTTAACAGGAGAGGAGTTAGAGGGAATGCATAAAGAAACAAGCCAAGCCAATCCAATCCAATCCAGGAGAAACGCATCGGTTTCCAGATGGTGAGGAGAGTAAAGTATGGAGAAAAATTGGGGCAACTTGTGATTGTGATGGGTCGCAAATAAGTCCACCTGAGGAGTGCCCCATTGAGCGAAGATGGGATAGAGAGTCACAGAGTTAAGAGTCTATTCGTGAGGCTGAAGAATTCTGCTGAGGTTGTCTGCCAGGGAATTCTTCGCCCCTTGAATGTAGACAGCCTTTAAGAAAAGATTGCGAGCTGTCACCCAAAGCCAGATTTTCTGAGCTTCCTAACATAATAGGAGAGAGCCCGTGCCTCTTTGCTTGTTTATGTAGTACATTGCTACTTGATTGTCTGTGTTTTGCAGAGGAGAGGAGTGACGTGGTCAAATTTTTTGCATGATAGATTAATTTAACAGCAGTGTTTTGCAATAGTTGTATTCGGCAGATTTCTTTCTGGGTTATACCTTGATAAAGGGCATTACAGTAATCTATAGTTGAAATTACTAGGGAGTGAATCAGGATATTAATTGAGGAGGGATCAAGAAAAGAAGAAATAGAACGGATGAGCCTAAGCTTATGAAAACATTTCTGCATAACTGCACTAACATTACTGTAACCCCCCGTCTGCAGCTCTTTCTCCCAGAAAATCTTCCGGTGTTCCTACACTCTCCCTCCCTCCCCCTGTGGTCAGGTATCTCTCTATCTCCCTGATGGCAAAGGTTACAGAATCGTGCCTCCAGTAAAGGTAGGCACCAGAAATGTAGACTAGGGCTTTCCAGGCCTACATTTCTGGTGCTTATTTCATCAAAAGAAGCACGCCTCCATTGGCACCTTAAGCTGCCTAACGCCACTTTTGGCATTAGCCATGCCCACAGTGGCATTAGGCTGCCTAAAACGCCCATGGAGGTGTGATTCCATTTTATTAAAGTCTGTACATTTGAAATCTAGGACTTTAAGTTTTATGCAACCACTCCACTTTAGCTGTTATATCAAACCACACCATTTGATGATCGCTACTTCCCAGGTGGGAACCCACTTGAACATTAGAGACGCTCTCCCCATTTAGGACCAGATCCAATATTGCTTTTTCCCTCGTGGGTTCCATCACCATTTGTCTGAGAAGAGCCTCTTGAAAGGTATCTACATCTCCCTACTTCTTTCCAATTCTGCAGATGGAATTTTACAGTCTGCATCTGGCAGGATGAAATCTCCCAACAGCAGCGCCTCCTCTTTCTTTCCAAACTTTTGGATATCTGCAATCCAATCTTTATCAATTTGCTGTGATTGAGTCAGAGGTCTGTAGACTACACCCACATAGATAGAAGTTCCATCTTCTCTTTTCAGAGCAATCCATATCGCTTCTTCTTCTCCCCTGGTCCCTTGCATTTCAGTCGCTTGGATATCGATCTTTACATAAAGAGCTACTCCTCCACCTCTTTTTTTTTTTTAATTATTTATCAATTTTTTCATAAGTCCATCAAGCATTAACAACATACTTGAATACAGATTCACAATAAGAATAAGCATATTATACAAAGCGGGAACCCCCCCCATCAGAAAACTTAATTATTTAGTCCACAATAAATGTAGAGCCAAGATAAGTAAAAATATATATTACTCAATGGGGACGGAAAAGGAATAAACAGCCAACAGCCATTATTCTTTTGGAGGAGCAATAGATCCAATTATGATCCCTCTCCTTCTCTAGCCACAATAAATTCTAACAATTGTTTAGAACATAAGAACATAAGAAGTTGCCTCCGCTGAGGCAGACCATAGGTCCATCCTGCCCAGCGGTCCGCTCCCGCGGCGGCCCATCAGGCCCATTGCCTGAGTAGTGGTCTATATCTATCTATACCCTTCAATCCCTTTTTCTTCTAGGAATCTATCCAAACCTTCTTTGAAACCATTTAATGTTTTCTTGTCTACAACAGCCTCTGGAAGCGCGTTCCATGTATCCAGCACCCTCTGAGTGAAAAAGAACTTCCTAGCGTTTGTTCTAAACCTGTCCCCTTTTAATTTCTCCGAGTGCCCCCTCGTACTTGTGGTGCCCCTTAAATTGAAAAATCTGTCTCTGTCTACTTTTTCTATGCCCTTCAGGATCTTGAAGGTTTCTATCATGTCTCCTCTAAGTCTCCGCTTTTCCAGTGAGAAAAGTCCCAACTGCTTCAATCTGTCGGTATATGGGAGATTTTCCATTCCCTTTATCAGTTTAGTTGCTCTTCTTTGTACTCCTTCAAGTACTGCCATGTCCTTCTTGAGGTACGGCGACCAGTACTGGACACAGTACTCCAGATGCGGCCTCACCATTGCACGATACAGCGGCATGATGACTTCCTTTGTCCTGGTCGTAATACCCTTTTTAATGATACCCAACATTCTGTTTGCTTTCTTTGAGGCTGTGGCACACTGCGCCGATGCCTTCAGTGTTGCGTCTACTATCACTCCCAGGTCTCTCTCCAGGTTACTGACCCCTAGCGGTGTTCCATCCATTCTGTACGTGAACATCGGGTTCTTTTTCCCCACGTGCATGACCTTGCATTTTCCTATGTTGAAGCTCATTTGGCATTTTTCGGCCCACTTTCCCAAATTAGGCTTAAAAAAAAACCAAAACTTTTTATCACCATAAGCAACACAACATTTTGCTGGAAATTTCAAAAGAAATGTAGCACCCACAGTCACACCAAATACTCCTCCTCCCTCCCCTTACCCCCCTCCCCAGATCTCAGGTTAAATAAACTAAAATGTCTCAAACCCATCATCTACGAGTTGTATTTTGCTCCAATACCCTTTCCCATAATACGGTATGATATTTCTTATCAGGTTGTATGGAATTACAATATGTTTGTGTTTCAAACTTAGCCAGTTCTCTCAGTCGTTCCAGCCACTGTTGTTTGGGTGGTGAATCTTCAGAAACCCAATATAACACTAGAACTTGTGGCAGCCATTCAAATAGTGCCTCTGCATGAGCATAGGAAGATTGTTCCTGCCCCGGTTCTCCGCTGGACTACCAAGGATTTTAAAAGGTATGCTTTTTACTAATTGGGAAGGCAGGAGGGAGGTAAGAGTTGTTAGAATCAGTTGTGACAAAGAGGCGGGAGGAATCCCTCCTGTCCTGGCCCACCACGTCTTTCAGAAGGCCTGGTGGAGGCCTGCAACCGGTCCAGGAGGGGGTGGGTGGGTTGGTGTTGACCCGAATATAAACCGAGACCCCCATTTGTAGGCCATTTTTGTAGCCCCAAAATCTCAGTTTATATTCAAGTATATACGGTAGCTTATTTCACAGCTTGATCATGAAGGGACAAATCTTGTTTTGCTCTGCCTGGCAGAAGCTATAATTTTTCAAATCGGGAGAATAAAAACAAACTCTGATTGGATGACAAAGATAAATTATATGAAGAAGTGCAGAGCAGAGGCTCTAAGCTGCCATCTTGTTCTGCGTTCAAGAGCAACTCCTGGGCTAGGCTGTATATTTAATGAATAACCTGAACTTGTCCACAAACATATTCAATTGTATCTTTAAAGGGATATTTCTAATTTACATGATTAAAAACTGTAGCCCAAAGAGCTTTCAATAATGATTTTTACTTACATGGAATAAACATTCTGAGTCAGTACATCAATTTAAAGGGCTTTTCAATAATCAATACGATACACTGTGTAGTGTCAGGTCAATAATTTTTGGTTGGCTGAAGGTTCATGCCTCTTACTCTATCCAAGGCAGGCAGTATCTCAAAAAACAATAATTAGTAACAAAATAATTAAATAAATATCCCAAAATGTTACCAGCTAGTAGAAGGTACACACCTGAAAGAGAGAACCTTCAAACAAATACCATATTTTTTGTTCCATAAGACACACTTTTTTCCTCCCAAAAAGTGGGTGGAAATAAGGATGCATCTTTTGGAGCAAATACCACACTCCCCTCCCCCCTTTTTGTACTCCTGGTCCAGTGCTGGCAGGGCAGACTATTTGCAACCCTCACGAGCTCGCTCAGACCGCAGCCACCAACCAGAATACGCTGCAGTTTCCGAAGGAAAGCGCTTCCATCATTTGAACACCTATCACAAGAATCTGCTTCCCCCATCACCAACCTGCCAGGACTCCAGCCTTACCCTTGTTGGTTCACTCTGCAACGTCGGCACCTCCGATTTGCTCTGCCTATGTCGCCTCTTCCATCAGCCAATGGCAGAGCGCTGCATGCCTTGGATTCAAGATAGATGCCCCGGAGCACGAGAGCGGGTGTTCTGAGTGACGCAGCGGCAGCAGCCTTCCTGACTCTGGGGTCCCGGCAGGGGCGAAGAGGGCCCCACGGCTCTAGGGGGCCCCTGTGAGCTAGCAAATCCTCCCCCTTGAAGGACCTGCATCTCAGAACAGCTACTGGTCTACCCCCTCCAACAAATTTATTCCGGAGCAGAGTCAGCAGCTGCGCTGAAGTGCAGGAAGTTCCAGCGATGACTGCATCTGCTGGCTCTGCTCAGGAAGAAGTGACGTTGGAGGGGGTGGACCAGCAGCCACAGCCATAGTAGGACCTTGCTGCATGGCATTGGTTTGGAGGGAGTGAAAGGAGCATAGAAGGATGATGGAGGGAGAGAAAGGGGCAGATGCTGATGAAATTGGTGTGCAGAGAAAGGGGAGAGAGAATTAAGGGGAAAGGATAAGGGATGGAATTGGGTTGGAGAGAAAGAAAGGGGGCAGATGTTGATGGAAGTGGGGTGAAGGGAGATGAGAAAGTGAAATGCCAGACCATGGGGATGTGGAAGGGGGAAGGAGAGGAGAGAGATGCCAGACCATTGGAGGAGGGAAAGGAAGAAGATGGATGCCAGCCCAATGGGGATGAATGGAGAGATGGAAAGGGGAGGCATATAGTTTCTGGAAGGGCCTTAGAAGGAGAGAAGATGCCATATAGAAGGGGCAAAAGAGGGTAGACAGTGGATGAAAGAAAGAGAGTGACAAGAAGATGAGGAAAGCAGAAACCAGAGAAGACAAAGGTAAAAAAAAAAATTCTATTTATTTATTTTTTTGCTTTAGGGGAAATGCATCTCTGTTTCTGTGGTGTTGCATTGTATGTAGAGTCCAGCTTCTTGGTGGTTCAATTTAACCTTTGTCTACTATTTCTATGCATGTCATGGTGCAAAACCAAATCTGCCTGCCTGCCTTGGGCCCTGTCCCTGCCTGCTTGCCACTAGACCTGCCGGCTCTGTGCCCTGTACCTACCTGCCTATCAGCCAGTAGATCTGCCTGCCCCAGCCACTAGGCATACCTGCCCTGTCCCTGCCTGCCTGCCCTGTCCTACCACTAGACAACCAGAGGGGGGACAGAGTACAGAGCCTGGCAGGGAGAATTTGGTTCAGAATGTTTTTTTCTCGTTTTCCTCCTCTAAATCTAGGGTGCGTCTTATGGTCAGGTGCATCTTATGGAGCGAAAAATACTGTAAATTGTGGAGAAAAAGCCTCAACACTGGTTTCAATAACAGCAATCAATACTGATTATAAGCTGGTTATTTATAAACTTCTCATCGGCATAAAAAACTCCACAGAATATTGGTTACTCTCTAATCGGGCCACAGCCCACCACTGTGCACAGAGCAAAAATAAAGAATACTTCTACTTAGCTGTGGAATATGAAAACTTCATGATGTAACTCCAAACTCCAGAGAGGGTAGTTCCGTTCACAATTTTTCCACTGCTAACCAACAAGAGCCATGTATCGCTGTCAGGGAAGAATGTTACCAAAGACCTCCATTCAGCTGTGCACTAACGGCGTAAGATGAAACTTCTAGATATAGCAGGATATAGGACTCAGCTTCTGGTATATTTCTGAGATATGTGATGCATCACTAAGACAAGAGCCAATCAGATTTACCCAAAAAACGCACACCATTCAATGCGCTGATTAGGACCAGAGGACCATGAAGTATTAGAATAAAATATCCAGTGTTGTTCATGTTGGTATAGGGTCCATTTAATGTCACCTCTTCGATCTGTAGTAGCTATATACTCCAGCACACTGCATTTAAAAGAATCAAAATCATGCTTCATGTTGACACAGTGGCGTGTCAGAACATCTCTCTCTTTTTTGTTAGCTAAATTGGAACGATGTTCAAAGAGGCGTGTTTTAAACTTCCTAGTTGATAGATTCCGTACAAACATAAGGAAGTTCTTCTTCACCCAGAGAGTGGTGGAAAACTGGAACGCTCTTCCGGAGGTTGTTATAGGGGAAAACACCCTCCAAAGATTCAAGACAAAGTTAGACAAGTTCCTGCTGAACTGGTACGTAAGCAGATAAGGATAGTCTGTTAGGGCAATGGTTTTTTACCTAAGGGCCACTGCGGAAGCGGACTGCTGAGCATGATGGACCATTGGTGTGACCCAGCAGTGGCAATTCTTATGTTCATAATTCCGTTACATGGCCAGAGTGGTAAGTCTACACAGAAATCTGGTAGGCACTAAGCGAGGACGGGGGACGATCTTCAAGTACTTCTTCAACTACTTTGAGGACTTCATTCTGAGGAACACAGGTATAAAGTGACCTGACATCCAAGGTAGCAATCATTGTTATCGATGAGGTTGAAGATGTAGAATTTAAACAGTTCAAAAATGGGTTGTATCCCAGACAAAAGACGGAACAGAAGGGACAATAGGACTCAAAAAAGTATCAACATATTTACAGACTCTTTTCAATATGGATCCCTGGGCCCATACGATAGGACGGACCGGGGGATTCTTCATATCCTTATGCACCTTTGGAAGGAAATAGATTAAAGGTACTTTAAATCGTGGAAAAGACAGGAATTTATATTCTTTTTGAGTAAGTAAATCAACTGTACGGCCTTCGTTCAAAATATGCAAAAGTACTGAAAAAATATCATCAGAAGGATCAGTAGTCAATTGTAAATAAATATCAGTATCATGATGATGATTATAGGCTTTACAAAAATATTGCTCTTTATCCATAATCATGATGCCTCCCCCCTTGTCGGCTCTAGGTATAACTATCTCAGGATCTTCTTGCAGAGTAGATAACATCCTTCTTTCATAAATAGAAAGGTTGTTTCTTATTTTACCCTTAGTTTCAACTTTTGTAGTTCTTCATATACTAGCGCTTTAAAGCCGGCAAGGAGGGGATCAATATTCCCAGGGGGAACCCAAGTACTTTTGTCACTAACGACAGACCGGTCATATTTGAATTCACATTCTTGAAAGAATAATTTCATTTGGAGGGAGCAGAAAAACTTCTCCAGATCAGTGCGGAGCTGAAAGGGGTCATATCACTTAGTGGGAATAAAAGAGAGGACTTTATTTAATACATTTAATTCTTAGGGGGTGAATTGTTTAGAAGATAGATTTATCACTCCCCCCTTATATTCCTAGTGGATCTTGTTATTGGGCCTCCTTGTTGATATCGGTTCTCTTGACATCGCCCTCTGCGATTCTGTTTGCGTTTTCCTAAAAAAACATTAGACCTATAGAAGCATACACCTTTTAAGAATTAATTAAAAAGCAAATGACAGCAATACAAAGGAAAACTGCCAACAAACAAAATCCTAGATGAGGCTGACCTATACTATCTTGAAAATAAGCTAACAGATGCCCTTATTAAAAGCAGTTTCTTTTTTTTTTTTATGCAAAGACTCATGCAACTATAAAACAAGCAAACAGATACGCTCATTAAAATCAGTTTCTTTCTCTTTTTTTTAAATTCATGAATCATGCAACTATAAAACTCTGAATTTGAATTTTGACTTGAACTTGGAAAAAACATCTACCTAATATAAAATAAAAAGATTATGAATAATTTTTTTGGTTTGTGGTTCTTGAAGCAATGATTCATAGGCTAGAACTACAGCTTGGCACCTGTAGTCTGAGTGACTTCCTCTTTATTTTATAGCTATCCTGCTATTTATAGCAGTCTTTGGCTCCAGCTTACTTCTATTGCTTTTTGCATTCGTAACACAAGCTATATAAACAAAGCAGTTTCATATCTGAAACAAACCAGATTACGAGAATCTGTTAACTTCCACTGTGCAGGCCTTTCCAATGTTTCCTATGCCAAGAAGACCAAAAGGAAAAAAAGTCTGTATAACTGGAAGTTTACTTAACACAATAAATATAATCTAACATATATAGTACTGTCATTGATTTTCAGAGAGATGTTTCCTTCTTCTCTTCTACACACAGGCTGAAATAGTTACAGCAGGGAAATAGTGGCATAGAATGACATTAATATACTTTTTGTCCCTTCCTTCCTGAGACTGCAGTTTTTATCACCTTATGATGAAAAATGTTTTAACTTTCTAATAATTGTTTAATCTAAAAACTGTCATGCTATCAACACTGAATACTGACATTCTTGATCTATCCACACCACCCTACCCATGTGCCATCTTTGAACGATAATATCTGTTAACCCTTTCAGGACCATAAGGATCGTAGGCCAATTTTTGTGGTTTTGACGACATTTTTATGGTAAAAAGGGCTTGCAGATGCCAAAAAATTGATTTTTTTTGTGAAATATCATTATTTTTTTTTTTTTAAATCACACTTCTGGCTTATGGACAGTGTGGCAAGTGAATCTTCTCGTCAATCTGGCAACGACGCTAATGAATGAATGTCGGAACCAGTTTGTTTACATAAAGGCAGTATCATATGGAATCCGTACATATCAAATTTAGAACTGTAGACTATCCCAATCAAAATTTATAGGATTTTAAAGTTATGGGACAAATATGTCCCTTGGTCCTGAAAGGGTTAAAGGAAACCATTGATACCCTTATGAGGCTAACAACTTTTCTGAACAACTCCTCCTAGACCAGGGGTAGGCAATTCCGGTCTTTGAGAGCCAAGGTAGGTCAGGTTTTCAGGATATCCACAATGAATATGTATGAGATGGATTTGCATGCATTGCCTCCTTGAGATGCAAATCTATCTCATGCATATTCATTGTGGATATCCTGAAAACCTGACCTGCCTGTGGCTCTCGAGGACAGGAATTGCCTACCCCTGTCCTAGACCAGTTAAACTTGCTTTATTTTCTAGCAGCAATAGGAAGGGACCTAAGTACACCCTCCAATTCCTTAAGAGATCATATAGACTTATACAATAGCTAGCAAGGCTCATCACATCTTCCTCTCTTAACTAACAATTTTCTATATACAGTATTGGACTGGTTTTCTTCTGACTTGGCCAACGTATGTCCTGGTGGGTACCATGATCTATGGCAGTTCCATGGCCTGATTGTGGGGGAATGCGAACCTTCTGCATGTCTTATACTCCTGGTTATAGCATTCCTTGCTAGTGTGTTAGGGGTTTTGCTGGTAACCAAAGGTACCCCTACCTCACTAGTGCAATCCAGATCTTTCACAACTGGGGACTTATGACTCAGTCGAAGATGTTCATCTCCTTCTGAACCATCCTTTATCATGACCAAGAATGAAAGACATGGGAGTTGTTTGCCTTCCTCCAGTCATTGTTCTCATCAGTTTTGGCCTGGATGGTCATGCCTTCTTTCAGGACTAGCCTTTCTCTGGCTCTCCTACAATATTAGTACCGTATTTCCCCAACGATAGGCTGTGGCTTATACATGGATTTTACAAACCTGTGTACTGGGTGCGGCTTGCTTAAATGGGGCGGCCTATCTAAAGACTCATTCGCTAAAACTATAAGTCAGTACATAAAAAACGACATATCCCCCCACCTTTTTAAATCCCCCTTAAATCCCTCCCTCGCTGGACGGCTGCCGGCTGCCTCCTCCAATCTCGTGGCCAACGGTGTAGGGCACAAGCTATCTTTTCACATTCCAGCCTGGTCCCGCGCCGCTTCCTGAATAGCTGCTATCAGTTCTCGCGGTCTCACGAGAACTGACAGCAGCCATTCAGGAAGCGGCGCGGGGCCAGGCTGTAGCGCAAAAAGATCATTTCTGCCCTGCACCACTGGCTGCGAGATTGGAGGAGGCAGCCGTCCAGCGAGGGAGGTATTTAAGTGGGATATAAAAAGGTACGGGGGGATGATTTAGGGGGAATGATGATTTTTAAAAGGTACAGCTACTACAGTAATGCTGCAGCTAATGAAATGGGGCAGCTTATCTAACAGTTTTAAAACATAAATCAGCATTTTCTGCAGCCTATAGAATGGGGCAGCCTATCATGTGGGGCGGCCTATCGTTGGGCAAATATGGTAGTGCTGTTTATCTTTAGCTACTTCTATATGATGGTGAATTGTCTGTGAGGAAGGAGTCTCAATCAGAGCATTCATAGTAGGCAAAAGAATTTGGGTCCATTGTTTGAACATGATTTGAGCTGGAGATTCTCCTAATGCTTCAGATGGGGCATTTCTACAATTCAGTGGACATATAAATACATCAATTTGGATTTCAAAGGCTTTCAATAAAATTTGCTTTGCTGCTTGGATAGCATCTTCTGCCTTCCCATTCAACTGAGGGTATCTAGGGGAGGATGTCAAATGTTGAACTCATACTACTACTACTATCCATTCAGTCATGTCTGACCTTTGGATACTGTGTAGACCAGTCCCCACCATGCTTCCCTGTTTTCTATGGTTCTTTCGATTGCTTAATGTTCATTCCCATGTTATTCTTGATGGTAGCCTTTGGTCTTCTCTGTTTCCTTTTACCACTGACCATTCCGAGTAGCATCTCCTTTTCTACTGAATTCGCCTTCATCACATGTCCAAAATAGGTCCAGGACAACTCTGTGTTTATGTGATCAAGAACATCTTTGTTGGTGATCCTAGCTGTCCATGGGATTCGTAGAAGTCTTCTCCAGCACCACAGCTCAAAGTCATCGATTTTTCTTTTATGTACTTTCATGAATGTCCATGTCTTGCAGCCATATGTAGCGATTGGGAACACAATGGAAGTGATCAGTCTTTGATGGTGACTGTGACATCCTTGTTGAACTCATAGTCATACATATTCTGCAAACTTGAGTTGTCCCTAAATTACTCTTTTGGACTACAATAATGTCCAAAATGTCATTTAAGACAATAAATAATGTTTTTGCATTTCTTGCTATCCAGGAGATCGATTTCAAAGTAATTGTTCAAATAGTCCAGCTTTAGAAAATACTCAAATTCCGTGAATTGAAATATTCCCACCTTTACTACTGCTTAGTAGACACTGGGTGAATGTACAGTAGTTCTTGGGCAATATCCAACTGGATCTTGGCACATTTTTTCATCTCTGGATAAAGTTAATTGTACAGTTCATGGATGGCTAGAAAAATGCTTCTCTAGCTTGAATGAATTTGATAATAGCAATACAACTTGTGTGAACTCTTTCAAGCATCTTTTACCTGAATCAAGTTGGGACAAACAGCTGTGTCCTTTGTAAACAATCAATTCATCACAGAAGTTGTGAAAATGTTTTTTGTCTGGCGGCAGCATCTCATCAGTACTGGGCCATCCTCTCCAGATTTGCTGTTCATGGCTTGATAGATCTCATCACTTTCTCCAGCTTGCTAAATAATATTTATCATTTCAGGTGCTGCCAACAATGCTATCTCAGAGTGAGACATTTCTTTGACAAATAATGTCAACTCTTGTATGAAAATATCTGTTACGCTGCCAGTGGAAAAGCCCGGCTTAATATATTAGCAAGGACCACCTCATTTTCTTGTACATAATGTAATTCAAAGTAATATGTCTAAAGTCAAAGTATCATTCTGTAGTCATTATAGTAGGGTTGCTAGGGTTTTTTTGAAAATGAAGCTCAATGGTTTGTAATCAGTTTGAACAGTCACCTGACTAGCACAGATGCAAATGTGAAAACCGTCCATTGCATAAACTATGGCTGGAAGCTCTTTCTCTATTTGGGCATAGTTTTGCTCCACCTTTGTCAATGCCTGGGATGCAAATGTAAATGTTTCCTATTTGCAAAAGGCATGCCCCTAATAATGCTGTCTAGCTTACCACTGCACTGCAAGATCAGCATTGATATCATAGAATCCTAACACCGGCGCCTCCCTCAGTAGGCATTTCAGCTGCACCATGTCTCCGAGGTCACCAATTTATTTGTTTTCCTGCTTGGTCAGTTCTCTAATGTCTGAATCTAAGACAGCTTCAAGATACAATCATGGCCCATTTGGGATGCTCAATGGTATCTCCACAGCCATAGACTAGCAGGTCATTTACAATACAAGTCACCTCTCTCACACTATACATTGTGAAGATGCCTCTGAAATTCTTTTGGTGTCACAGATATTACAAAAGGAAATCTGCACCATCTACATTTCCCAAATGGAGTCTGAAACTTGTTAATACATAAAGGTTGCTAGTTGAGTCACATTATTATGACCACTACCTACCTCTGATGTCAGGGATGCAAAGCCAATAAACAAATGCAGACTTCATGGGTATATAAGGTGGGATGTCAGCAAGTTGCCAATATAGCAACCCTGGCTGTCATAGGGCAAAAAAGCATGATTTATCAGACATTGAAAAAGGCATGATTATCAGCTACCAGGCCAAGAATGACAGCATTTTGGAAATGGCAGTTTGTAAACTGTTCATGGGCTTCTGTGGTTAAAGTATACCGTGAGTGGACGAATGGAACTTTTTCAATGACCCGACGTAGTAACTTTGGGGCATCACGAGCCATCAATGTGTGAGGTGAATGTCGGCTATGCAGGTTGGTGCAGGTCAATCGGCACACTACTGTGAAGCAACTCACCATCCAAACAAATCAGGGAGCTTCCAGATGTTTGTCCAAAATGACTGTGCAGCGAACGCTCTTACAAATAGGGCTCTGAAACAGACAGCTGGTGACTGCACCCGTGTTCATGAGGGTTCATCACAAAAAACAGCTGCAATTTGCACAAGAGTACTGACACTGAACTTGCACTGACTGGCAGAGGGTTTCCTTCTACGTTGAATCATGTTTTGAGCTCTATTGAACAGATGGGACACTGGCGTGTCAGGCGTGAAATCGCTGAGAACAAACAGCAACCATTGTTGGACGTATACAAGCTGGTAGCGGTAGTGTTATGTCTGGGTCCCTTGATACCTCTGGAAGACACTCTCAGCTGATACAGGTATGTCTTCATTCTTGCCGATCAAGAACACCTGTACATGTTGATGGTCTTCCCTATGGCCGAAGGGATCTTTCAACAGGACAATGTGATATGTCATACTGCCAGAACTGTTTGAGTGATTTGCAGAGCATGACCAAGATTTCCAGCTACTTCCCTGGCATCTGAATTCCCCAGACCTTAACCCAACTGAGCATATTTGGGACCACCTCGATTGACATATTCGATAACTGGATCCACCATCATGCACCTGTCAGAAACTGTTGGACACACTGCAATCTGCATGGCTACAGATACCTCTAGCAACCATCCGGCTTCTTAGTGAGCCACTCCCATGGTGTCTGGCTGCTATCCATGCTGACAGAGATGGTTATTCTGGATATTAACAGGTGGTCATAATGTGACAAGACCATGTAAATTCAAACTGTTTTTTCTCTCTTATCTTAACCTTTAAAATTTCCAAAGTACAGAGCAAAATAATGTTCACTTAACCCAGACAGATGTTATCTTCTCTCAGAACTCCCTCATCAGGTTGTCTCCAACCTGTAAGTGTGCATACAATTTCTGCAGGCTTTTGGTTTTTTTTCCTTTCTTAAGGCTGAGGCTTTCTTTATCATCCTTGTCATCAGCCAGTGAGTATACACAGTGGTTTAGCAAGGGTGAGAGGCCCACCCTCCCCTCTGGTCCTCCGCTTCTTCCTTGCCCTCCCTACCATGTGCACACCCCTTCCCTTGTCCCATACCTCTTTAATTTGACTGGCGTGAGCAGCATCACCAACTTGCTGTCCGTGTTGGGTCAGCTCTCCCTCTGATATTACTTCCTAGGTGCGGGACTGAAGGGGGGGGGAAATGAGGCACATGTGCAGGAGTGGGAGGGAGTGATAAGGAGCAGGGGTAGAAGAGAAGAGGTGTGCTGGCATCCATAGCAGACTGCCTCCCCTTACTATGCCACTGAGTGTACATTAAGCTAGATGCTGTATGCATTGGCCAGTAGCGTAATGTGGGTGTACGGTCCAAGGTACCATATTCGGGGGGGGGGGGCACTGGCACCTCTCTTCCCCCTTGCATACCTCCTTAAACGTTTACCAGCGCAAGCATCATCATCCACTTGTTGCTTGCGCTGGCCTCGGCTCCCTTCGGACATCACTTCCTGGTCACAAGACCAGAAAGTGAAGTCAGAAGGAAGCCAAGGCTGGTAAGAGCAGCAGGTGCAAGATGCTGCCCGTGCTGGCTAACATTTCAAAAGGTATACAGGGGGGCAGGGGGCTCTCAAGTGGTAGAAAGAGTGTGTGTGTGTCAAGGGGGGGGCACTCATGCAGCAGGGAAGAGGGGATAGTGCACAGTGATGCAGGGCGCCACCACCCCGGGACTGCTTTCAACTCCTAACTCTTCTCAACTTGGGTTCTGCATCCCCAACCCTCTATGTCATGTCTGTCTGTCCAAGTTAGATTGTAAGCTCTTCCGAGCAGAGTCTGGCCATTTAATGTCAAAAAGTGCTGTGCATGCCCTTCAGTGTTATAGAAGTGTTAAATAGAAGTAGTAGATTGTGGGAGGCGAGTAAATAATTGACACCAGTGTACCTCAATATCACTTGCCTTGAACTACTACTGAAAAGGCAAGATGAAATATCATGAATTCCATTCCTTTATCACAGATTGTTACTCCAGGAACTCCATT
Source organism: Geotrypetes seraphini (assembly GCF_902459505.1). NCBI lineage: Eukaryota > Metazoa > Chordata > Amphibia > Gymnophiona > Dermophiidae > Geotrypetes > Geotrypetes seraphini. Next base: position 255,895,441 of record NC_047087.1, read on the forward strand.
AAGTTTAAGTTTTATTTATTTATATTTGATTAATTGCTTAATTAAAATTGTTTCTAAGCGAATTACAATATATAAAAGTGACATATAATTAAACATAATACTAAAATAAGAAATAACATATAAGATACTATAAAACTAGCAGTTTATACAATAAATACAATAAAAAAAAGGGAGGATTTACATAACAAATATATATAATGAGCTAATAAATTTATACAATGATGAAAAAGATATCAACGTAAAAAAGAAAGAATTAGGAAAAGAAGCATGGAAAAGAAGAAGAAAGGGAAAGAGGAAGAGCTCAAAAGTAATTTATAAGTTAAAGGCATCCTTGAATAAAAAGCATTTTAAATTATTTTTAAAATCGCTTAAGTTATTTTCATCTCTTAACTGTAATGGTAATGAATTCCAGAGTTGTGGTGCTGATACATTCTTACACCTTCTTTTCTCCCTTTCAGTATTTACAACTCCTGAATACCATGCCCTAGATCACAGTTCTTCAACCGCCGGTCCGCAGAAAATTTCTGCCGGTCCATGCAGGGCCGGCGAGATCAAGTCGGCAGTTAAATTTCCTGCCGACTGCGGTTCCTGCTCATTAATGTTCCTCCCAGCCTCAGGCGATTAAGATAGGCTGCCGACGTCGGGGCCTTCCTCTCTGAGTCTAGCCTGTTCGGAAACAGGAAACAAGCGGGACTCAAAGAGTGAAGGTCCCGACGTCGGCAGCCTGCCTTGATCGCCGCCCCTGCCGAGTTGCTGAAGAGGGCCGCGGAGAGAGCTGCAGATTCAGGTGCAGGTGGAGGGAGATGGTCAGCGTGTGCGAGCAAGATCCTGGGGAGCCTTCACAGTGGCTGTCTCCCCTCCCACCAGCTCTCCTACTTGCCAGGGCAGTGATTTACCGGCAAATTCCTGCAGGCAAGTACTGAGAGATGCTGGAAGGGGAGGAAGCCATTGTAGGATGCAGGGAAGCTGCTGGATAAAGGGAGAGCTGTTACTGGATTTGGAGAGAGTTAGAAGGAGAGATGCTGCTGGGAGGGGAGGAGGGAAAGGGATGGGAAGAGAAGAGAGTTGATGTTGGATAGAGGGAGGAGGGAAGGGAGAAGAAGGAGAGATGCTGCTGGAAGGGGAAGAGGGAAAGGGATGGGAAGAGAGTTAATGTTGGATAGAGGGAGGAGGGAAGGGAAAAGAAGGAGAGATGCTGCTGGAAGGGGAGGAGGGAAAGGGATGGGAAGAGAGTTAATGTTGGATAGAGGGAGGAGGGAAGGGAGGAGGAAAAAAAGGAAGGGAAGGGAAAAATAAAAAAGGAAGGAAACAGCTGGCAGGGAGATTACAGGAGGGGAAGGGGGTCAGGGTGGAATGGAGAGATCAGATGAGGGAAAGGGGAGAGAGAGGAATGAGAAAGTAGAGAGACATTGATGCTGGAAAGGGGGTCAGCAGAGAAATGAGAGAGGGATAAAGATGCTAGATCTGGTGTAGGAGAGATAAAAATGAAGAAGGCAGTGAAGCTGGAATGAATGATGTAAAAAGGAGAGAAGAGGAACAGGCTGGATGGACAGGGAAGAGGGGCATAGAAAGAAGTCAGATACATATGGAAGGGGGAGAGAGCAGACATTGGATGGAACGGGCAGATGATGGAAGGAAAAGAGTGAAAAGAAGATGAAAGCAGAAACCAGAGACAACAAAAGGTAGAAAAAAATAATTTTATTTCTATTTTGTCATTAGAATATATCAGATTTGAAATATATATCCTGCTAGAGACATAACTGGGGACTGCAGTATTCTGTTAGCATGATATTTCTATGTAGCATTCTATAATAACTTGGCTTGTTCAGTTTTCTTGATAGTAGCGGGGATATATGTGAAGGGGAGGGGAGACAGGGGTTTTGCTGGTCCGTGCTCTGTATATTTGTATTTATAAAATCACAATTGTTCAGAATATTGTTTCTTTTTATACTTTAATGAAATATGTACAATAGAAAATCATAATTGCGGCTTGTGCAGATGGGATCAGATGGTTTGCGGGGACCGAGCTCATGGAGATGGGGCGTAAACGGGGTTTTTAAATTTTAGTCCTAGTAGTTTGCCGGTCCACAAAATAATTCTTTTATTTCTGCCGGTCCACGGGTGTAAAAAGGTTGAAGAACACTGCCCTAGATCACTCCTCAATTATCAAGTCCCTCACAGGCACTACTTTAAGGCACGCCTCTGGGGTCAGATGCACAAAGCTCTGACCACAAGGTAGAAAATACTGTAGTGGGAGCGATTTTTATTTTACTGACTATGCTCAGCACAATAGCATGCAAATGATAAGCATGCTATTTGTGTGGCGCATTAAATGGGGAGGAACTGTGCCTGGCACTTGCTCAGAAGAGCAATCCTAGGCACAGCTCCTCCCTCCTATCAAGCTGCTCTCCCTGCTTTGATCAACTGAGCCACAGGTCTCCATGAGGCAGATGGCGGCTTCTTGGTTTTACCTGCCATTCAGCTGTTTGGGGCTTCTCCTGCCGGCTCAGTCGCAATCTACTGAGCCCGCAGGGGAAGCCCTGAGGCTGTCAATTGGTGGCTTTAGGGGAACCCTGCCGGTTCTGCTGATTGGCCGGCAGGGAGAGTAGAAAAAAAAGTGACCCCCCAAATAACACTTTGCTGGGCTGTGGGCCATTCCACCAACTTCCCCAAGCTGCAAGCCCCCCCCCCCCCCGATGCCGCGAACCCCCCACATCTCTGTCCTTTTTAAAAGAAAATCAGCATGACGGATGTCCACTCCCTCCTGCCATAGGTCTGTCCCCCTCTTCCCGAGCCAGCACCTGACCTCCCTATATCTTTTTGTTGAAAAGCTGGGCGGTAAGGATGCCTACTCCCTTCTGCAAACATTTGAGCACAGTATAAACAGAAAAATACTTTTTGTACTGTGCTCATGTTTGCATACATTTCTTAAGCCAGTTCGTTTAGCAAAACGAAGGTTTTTATGCCAGTGATGTTGGGGATTAGAGCTGCAATACAGTTCACTCAGAACCTGAGGCTTTTTCCTCCATTTAGTTTAAAGTGATTATGTAGTTTAGTGGGGCTGTGTGAATAGGTCACTTTGTATTTATCCACATTAAATTTCATTTGCCATTTGGATGCCCTGTCTTCCAAAGGTCTTTCTGTAACTTTGAACAGTCTGCATTTTTTTAACAACTTGGAATAGTTTTATGTCATCTGCAGACTTCATCACCTCACTTGTCCTCCCGATTTCCAGAACATTTATAAATAAGTTAAATAGCACCGGTCCCAGTACAGATCCCTGTGGCACTCCACTATTCACCCACCTCCACTAAGAAAAATGGCCATTTGGCCCTACTCTCTGTTTTCCATCCATTAATCAGTCTCCTATCCCATGGCTTTTTTTCCCATAATTTTTCTTGTTTAAAACAAAATAAAATACAGAATATGGAAAATCAATACAGAAAATCAATAACGAATGATAACAGGAAATTCCATCTAGCCCACATTGAGGGAAGTACATGCATCTAGAAGATAGGAAATAAACTTAAGGGAATAAAATAGGAAAAAAAATCCTATCTAATAATAGAGCATAATATTTCACTTTAACCTCCTACAATTCCAAAAAACAATCATTTCTGATGAACTTTCAGAAATTTCTCCAATTGTAATGTTTAAAAAAACACCAAAATCCTTACTTTGGAAACTAATTAAACATTTACAGGGAAATTTAAGAAAAAAATGTGGCTTCTAAGGCTATCGCTCTAGGCTTCAAAGCCAAAAAGGGGACAAACTTTGACCACCATTTACCTCAAAATGTGCCTTAAATAGAACATTCAAGGGTCTTATGGGACACTGCAAGGCCACCCACACATCACATATACACCCACAGTCTGAAAAAAAGAAGATAGAAAAAAAGTGGAGAAAAAGCCTCAGTTAAGCTTCATATGGCTAAAAAAACTCCACTTATGTGTCTTCACTATATCAAAAACAGTGGTGAAAAAATGAGGCACAGTAGCAGCCCCCCCCCAAAAAAAAAACACCTCACATCCAGCACGCCAAAAACTCACATACAAACATTGTGTGAAAAAAAGATTGCAGTCCAGAGGCACAGTCAGAAATATTGCAACCTGAGCAAGGAAAAAAGAAAAACTTAGCTGTCCACGAAGTCCCAGCTGTCTCCAATCAGGCTTATTCGCAAGCCCCACTACCCAGGCCTCGTGGATAAGCGTGGCCCTCGTGGGTGGGTTGCTTATCCACGAGGCCTGGGTAGTGGGGCTTGCGAATAAGCCTGATTGGAGACAGCTGGGACTTTGTGGATAGCTAAGTTTTTCTTTTTTCCTTGCTCAGGTTGCAATATTTCTGACTGTGCCTCTGCACTGCAATCTTTTTTCACACAATGCTTGTATGTGAGATTTTGGCATGCTGGATGTGAGGTGTTTTTTGGGGGGCTGCTACTGTGCATCAGTTTTTCACCACTGTTTTTGATATAGTGAAGACACATAAGTGGAATTTTTTTAGCCATATGAAGCTTAACTGACAAATGCTGGGTTGCATCAGAAGGAGCTTCATCAGCCGAAAGCCTGAAGTCATACTACCATTATACAGATCTCTGGTGAGACCTCACCTGGAGGACTGTGTCCAGTTTTGGAGGCCTCATTACCAAAAGGATGTGAAGAGAATGGAGTCGATCCAAAGAATGGCCACTAGGATGGTTTCAGGATTTAAAGACATCCCATACGAAGAATGCCTAACCAGACTGCGCTTATATTCTCTCGAGGAGCGCAGAGAAAGGGGGGACATGATAGAAACATTCAAATACATCACGGGTCACATTGAAGTGGAGGAAGAAATCTTTTTTCTGAAGGGTCCCACATCGACATGAGGGCATCTGTTAAAACCTAAGGGGGGGAAGATTCCATGGCGACACCAGGAAATACTTCTTCACCGAACGGCAAACTTATCTTATAGCTTTGCAGGTTCCGACATGCCACGTTTCGTTCCTGCTTCAGGGAACCAACAATGATTTACAAAAGATTTCTAATGACGGGCGTGATTGACTCAAAAGATAGAATATGTCTCACATATTTATCATAAAACAATTTGCAAAGCTTCCTCCTGATGTTACAGGAGGAAGGAGGAAGCTTTGCTCATGAGATATTTGAACGTCTCGATCATGTTCTCCCCAGTTATTGCCTCCATGATTCTGAGCATAAAATTTATCAACGTTGATACTGTACATTATAAATACTATTAAGAGTGATTTTCTTTCTGCACTTAAGATATTTTCTTTAATCACTCGATTTTTGAATGATTTAAGCTTATTGCCCCTATTTTGTGTGTACTATATATGGTTGGCATAGACTCAAAGAGGCAGATAAAGGCAAATGGCTCATCTAGTCTACCTATTTGCAGTATCCACTATCTCCTCCTCTCCATAAGAGATCCCACATGCTTGTCCCATGCTTTCTTGAATTCACACACAGTGTTTGTCTCCACTACCTCTACTGCAGCATTTAAGCATGGATGAATGGGGATGCACAGAGTGGTGGACTCAGCTCTGGCTATCTTTTTGGCAAATAAAGACCAGCATAATACATCTAATCTGTCCATCTTTTACTGTGTTACTGTGGATAGGCAGATACATTATTTGCTGTAATTTTCTACTTTTCTATGCATATTGTCATACTTTCATAAAAGTTTACTCAGAATAGAGAAAAAAATGACCTGCATCCTTTTGAAAATGCCATTCAGCACAGTTACTTACCGTAACAGGTGCTATCCAGGGACAGCAGGCAGATATTCTCACACATGGGTGATGTCATCCACGGAGCCCTGATGCGGACTGCTTCACAAACAGACTTGCTTGAAGAACTTTTAGAAAGTTTGCGACTGCCGCTCTGTGCATGTGCGAGTGCCTTCCCGCCCAACGTAGGAAGCGCATCTTCTCAGTGTCTCCTCAGTTCAGACAGCTAGCTAAGAAGCCAACCAGGGGAGGTGGGTGGGTTGTGATAATATCTGCCTGCTGTCCCTGGATAACACTTGTTACGGTAACTGTGCTTTATCCCAGGACAAGCAGGCAGCATATTCTCACATATGGGTGACCTCCAAGTTAACCAGAATGGGATGGTGGGAGTGTTGGCAATTCAGGAGAATAAATTTTGTAATACTGCCTGGCCAAAGTGGCCATCCCGTCTGGAAAAAGAATCCAGACAATAATGAGAGGTGAACGAGGACCAAGTGGCAGCTTTGCAGATTTCCTCAATAGGAGTAGATCTAAGGAAAGCTACAGATGCCGCCATGGCTCTAACTTTTTGGGCTGTGACTCAACCCTCAAGATGCAGTCCAGCCTGCGCATAGCAGAAAGAGATTCAAAACTAGTTGCAGATGGTTCTCTTGGAAACTGAATGTCCCAACTTGTTTGGATCGAAGGAGACAAAAAGTGGAGGAGAAGATCTGTGTGGCTTAGTCCTTTGTAAGTAGAAAGCCAAAGCACGCTTGCAGTCCAGAGTATGAAGAGCTGTTTCTCCAGGGTGAGAATGAGGCTTTGGAAAAAACCACTGGAAGTATAATGGATTGATTGGGATGAAATTCTGAAACAACTTTTGGTAAGAATTTAGGATGAGTACGGAGGACCACCTTGTCGTGATGGAATACTGTGAAAGGTGGGTCCGCTACTAAAGCTTGTAGCTCACTGACTCTGCGAGCAGACATGAGAGCAATGAGAAAGACCACTTTCCAAGTGAGATATTTCAGATGAACCGAAGAAATTGGTTCAAATGGAGGCCTCATCAACTTAGCAAGAACAACAGAATGTTGGGTATTATTAAGAAGGGTATTACAACCAGAACGAAGGAAGTCATCATGTCGCTGTACCGCGCGATGGTGCACCCGCATCTGGAATACTGTGTCCAATATTGGTCGCTGTACCTAAAGAAGGACATGGAAATGCTTGAGAGGGTTCAGAGAAAAGCGACAAGAATGATAAAAGGTATGGAAAACCTTTCATATGCAGACAGACTGGAAAGGCTGGGGTTCTTCACCCTAGAGAAGTGGAGACTCAGAGGAGACATGATAGAGACTTACAAGATCATGAAGGGCATAGAAAAGGTGGAAAGATTCTTCAGCCTATTGGGAACTACAAGAACAAGGAGGCACTCGGAAAAATTGAAAGGGGACAGGTTTAGAACCAATGCTAGGAAATTCTTCACTCAGAGGGTGGTGGTCACCTGGAATGCGCTTCCGGACGATGTAATAGGACAGAGTACATTAAGAGGATTCAAAGAGGGATTGGACAAGTTCCTAAAGGATACGGGGATTGAGGGATATAGATAGAGACAGAGATAGGATGATGAAAGGGTATTGAAAGGTTTTAGACAAAGGATCACTTACAGGTCATGGACCTGATGGGCCGCCGCGTAAGCGGACTGCTGGGCGCGATGGACCCCTGGTCTGACCCAGCAGAGGCAACTTCTTATGTTCTTAATGTTGAGATCCTTACTCATTTGATATAAGAATTTAGTAAAGGACACTGAATCAGAAAAGGAGTGACCTTGTTGAGGTGAAGGTAAACGAGAACAGAGAAAGAAGGTGAAACCTCTCTGGAGTATTGGTACCACAGGTCTGAATCCATAGGTAGAGATGAAGATGAAAACCCACTTCTAGAACGAGTGGGAGACACAGAACATTTTTGTTTTGAAGAACCAACTGGTGAAGAAAACCTCGCATGAGAAGAACTCGACTGGCAAGAATGCTGAGGCTCCACAATAGGTTGCCTGGATAAAGGAGTTGGAGATTTCAAAGAGTCTTGATGCCTCGATAAACAAGGTCTGTCTCATGAAGAAGACCGGGGCGTCGATGAATGCCTCGACAAATGATGTGAAGAGGAACTATGTTTCGAATCACGGGCCCATGATCGAGTCAAATCCAGCCTCGATGAAGAATGTCGAGGAGTCCTCGCCCTGTGCCTTGAAGAAGGCAATGCCTTATGTGTAGAGGTAGGACTGTAGGTTGGAGATCGAAGTCAAGACACTGATAAGAACTCAGCTCCTTGTACAGATGTATCTCGAGGCACCTTCAAGGACTCAACTCCTTGCCCAGAATGTATAGATTTATCTCGAGGCACTCTCAAGGACTCGACTCCTTGTATTACTGCTGAGTGCTCAGGCTGGACAGCAGGAAGCAGGGTCGAGACAGGAGTCAATTTGGCAAGCATATTACCAAACTCCTGATGCAGAATAGTTTCCAACATATTCTGCAAAGCTGGCACTGAGACCACTGGAGCTTGTACAGTTGGTGTGTCTATGGACTCTGAAGAAGACGACCTTGAGGAAGAGTGTTGTTTTGACTTTGAGACACGTTTCCTGGGAAGTCTCGAAGTGACCAGGTCCACCAAGGTCGCTGTTGAAATGGCTTGTGACTCCATCAGGTAAGCTTGGGTATCTTGTCTGATGGAGACACAGAGGATAACGGCCCCTCTGGAGAGGATTTAGCTGACTTCCCCAAGGATGAGGACTTCCCCATTGAGGAAGGCTTTAGCGAGGTCGAGGTTGAAGCTTTGGGCCCCACAGAAGGCTTCAACGGAGTCGAAGTCAAGGCCACAATCGGGGTCGAGGCTTTAGTTGAAGAAAGATCCATTCCTCTGAAGATTTTTTCAATCTGAACTCAACGATGTTTAAGAGCTCGATTTTGAAGTGTAGTACAGCAGGCGCACGACTCCGGATGATGATCAGGTCCTAAACACTGCACACACCATTTATGTGGGTCAGTAAGGGAGATCGCGCGTTGACACCGGTTACACTTCTTAAATCTTGTGACCAGCTGGGACATGGAATGAAACACGGCCGCAGCTAAATTGAAGCACGCAGTCTGAGGCCGCAGACCAGACCCCGCCATGACATGACTGAAAAAATGAAACAAAGACTTAAAAAAAAAAACCCACGCATAACACAGCGACCCTGTAAAGAAAAAGAAAATACAGGAGCCGCGGTGAGAGAAGACACGAGTAAAACTAACTCTCGCGCAGAGCCTTGAAACGAGGGCTTCTCAGCTTCTTGGAAAACTTAGAACTGAGGAGACGCATGTCCTATGTTGGGCGGAAAGGCACTCACCCATACACGGTGCGATAGTCGTGAACGTTCTAAAAGTTCTTCAAGCAAGTCTGCTTGTGAAGCTGTCTGCATCGGGGCTCCGTGGATGAAGTCACCCATATGTGAGAATATGCTGTCTGCTTGTCCTAGGATAATTACTAAACTGCTACTAATATACTTCTTTTGTAAACAGTATTGCAGCTGTTCACAGTAATGTTTAATTAGAGTACCTGTGAATACCTCCATTTATGGCACTTGATGCTTGCTGGATGAGGAAGGTTTGGCAAGAGCATTTCCAGCTGATGCAGGATCATTTTTTGTACTTCTTTTTTGTCACTTTCCAAATATTGAGTTCCAAATTGCACACCAGTGTGAACCACAATAGAAGGCCCAACTACCGAAGACTCTGCAAAGCATGAGGGAGAAGAAAAGACTATTTAGCTATGAAATACTTTGACAAAAGTAGTAAATTCTGTTTTTCGCAAGGTTTTCTTTAGTTTAAATGACTGGAGACAAGATAGCTATTTGCATTCAATCAAGGAAAATCTCTGGAAATTGTAAATTACAGGAAACCTCTAGAGATACAGGGGGTAATTCTATGACATGGGCACTAACATTTTCTCATCGATTATCCACATAAAATGTTTAAAATAATATTTGCGTGTGTATATGCATGGAAATATGCATACAACTGCCAAAATTCTGCCTAAGCCCTATTCAGTAAATATCCACTTAACTTATATAGCACATATTTGCAAGGAGAGCATAAACAAGGGCAGGAATGGGCAGGACTTACATACTTAGGGAGTCTTTTACTAAGGCGCGCTAAATTGGTTAGTGCACCTTAGTAAAAGACTCCTTTATTGAATTCTATAAATTGTATGTATATCTCCAGTAGTTATGTACTAAAACCTAATACCAGAGGTGCTGATGCCTAACTTTTAAATACATATTTAAGTGGATATGCTAGTATTCTATAAAGGAAAATAGCCAGAATAGGTGATTAAATAAGTCCCAGTTACGGAATAGTCCACATAAGGTCTTTAAGTAGTCAACATGAGTCTTTCAGTTCAGTACATTTTTTTATATTTATTGGATATTCTGCCTTATATGTTACATATATTATTATTATAAAAACTTGAAATATCAAGGCAGATTACAACATCAATTAAAAACAAATCACAATATACAGTATATATGTCAATATTCAAAAGCAAATAAGCGCTGCTGCCTGGGGTTATCTGGCAGTTTTCAGCAGCATGCAAGTCATTGCTCTACCCTGGCATTACTTGGATAGTGCTGAGGTAGTGCATGAATGGAGCATGAGTGGCGGTGGCAGATAACAGTGATATTCATAGTGCTAACTGTATGACTCTCCAGATAAAGTTAGGCCAGAAGAATAGTTGTTAATGATTTGAATATTGTGTCATCTTTAATGTTATTCAAGGCTGACTGCAATCCAGATACTGGTGCTAAATCTATATTTTGTGACTAGCATGGCTGGTATTTAGGAGGGGAAGGAGGAAAAAGACACTCAACCCCAACCCCTGCCAACCAGCAGAATTGAACAGGAGCGCATATTTGTGGCTACAGAAGACACAGACCCACCAGGCTCCACTAGGGAAAGGCCATGGACTAAACCACTAGGAGGAACACTGTTCAAGTGATTCAAACTTAGGGCTCCAATCCATGGGCCTTCTTTGAACAATCTTGCTGCACCAGTCTACCTGCACCATCTGCTAGAGGCGGTCAAATACTGACAATTCCTGGATTGTACCACACCTGATACTGGTGATGTCAGTAAACTGTATTTCTCTGTCTCTTTCTACTGGGTTTAGGGCTTTACCCATTAGTTTGTATTGATCTAGCAAGATGATGAGAAAATAAAATAAAAATTACCAAATGTATATACTTGTTGCAGACCTAGAAACCTGCAACAAGCATTATGCCAGCTGTGGAAACCCTGAGAGAACATGATCTCATAGTAGTTGCTGGTACCACCCAGAAAGTCTTCAATCATGTTCTAAAATGAAGATAGCTGCTCTCCTTTATAAGCTCACAAAAAAAATCGAATCTACACTGACAAAGACACAGTGAGCCTGGCAGGAAGCAGGTATCTTTCTCTTTAAGGCCCCACTCCTTCCCTAAGAACAGCCATACTAGGACCCAGTATGCTATTTCCAACAGTGGCCAACCCAGGTCCCAAGCACCTAGCTATATCCCAAGTAGCAAACAGATTCTATGGTGCTTATTAATAATAATAATAATAATAATAATAATAACAGCTTATATACCGCAATACCATGAAGTTTTATTAGAGAATGACACGGGGAAAAAATCTGTCCCCGTCACTGCATCGTCCCCATCCCACCATCCTCTGCAACGCCCCGTCACCGCCGTTCCCTTCACCGCCCCTTCACCGCCACCGCCACCCCTTTCACCACCCCGTCACTGCCATTGCCATCCCATTCACCGCCCCGTCCCCGTCCCCGCAGCATCCATATAAGTATCAGTACTGCGAAACACCATGAAGACAGAAGAGAGTCCTGCCACTACTACTATTGCACTGAGAATCTGTTTCAGTGCCTCTGCCCTGTAGTAAAAACAGAATATAAAATAAATCAATTGACTTGTCCTCCCTTGCAATGACGTGTCCCCCATGTTCACCTATAGCTCGTATCAGGACAATTGGGCACACTAAAAATGCCCACCTGAGCACATAGTCATGCAGATGCTGCAGTACAATGAGCAACAGGAGGATCTGGAACGTGAGCACAGGCAGGCAATGATACAAAAACAGAAGACACCCGACCGATTGCAGCGTTCCGCCATCTCCCTCCCTCCACCTCACCTTAGATGTAGACTGGCACACATCGCTAGGATTCTGCTCCCCTCCCCCATTTCCTTGAAATTCTGCCTATGAAATGTAGCCTTTGCCCCTATCTCAGATTATCCATGCAGAAATTTGCCTGAATCAAGTGCCAAGAGAAAGTACAAAACTGGCCAGAATAAAACAGATTAAGACATGTAGTAGATAGGCCAGGTAGCAAGTTGCCTGACACGAGTGTAAGGATGATTTGGCTATGACCACCACCTAATGGCAAAAGGAGTAAGGATCAGCCTTTAGCTGCAGTGGTAACAGAAAACCAGGCAAAGGGTGGCCACGTAGTCTGCTGCTACCAACTGTTATAACAGAAAGGAAAACAAACGTCCTGGTCTCTTGAAAGATAATATGAAGGCTCATTTTCAAAGCACAGAAACCTATGCCTGGCCACATAAGGATTAGGCTAGTGAGTGGTAGGGAGGCATATTACCAAAAGACAGAGTGGGGGTCAAGTACACCACCTGCACAATAATATTTAATTGAACCCGATATACCACACAATCCAAACCAGATCAAGGTGGTTTGCAGAGCCAAAACAAATTGACAAGGCAACGCTCCCTGTCTGAAAGAAAAGCAGTTTTGTACAATATGAGCAGTCCTACTGCATTGCTGGATATGGACCATCCACACCTCCTCTGAAGAGAATGAGTTCCAAAAGGCTGTTCTGCACTGTAGGCCCAACTCACTTGTTACTCATCAGGAGCACCTCCAGCTCCCTCCACCTCACCTTAGTTTGCAGGCTTTCTTTTTCGGCGACCGGTACGCTTTCAAAGAGCCGCACATGCGCGGCTGCTCGAGTTCAATCTTCTCCTCTGCTGCAACTTCCTGTTTCCTGTTGCGTCAGAGGAGAAGATTGAACTTGGAGCAGCCGCATGTGCCGGTTGCTGAAAAAGAAAGCCTGCAAACTAAGGTGAGGTGGAGGGAGGGAGGGAGCTGGCTAAACGCTACGATTGATCGATCGGGCGGGAGGGTGGGGGCTGCGGGGACCTCGCGATCCTTGATGCCTCACTGCGGTGACAAGACCATTCACTGCTCCACGGGGCAGTGAATGGCCTTGTCCCCGTCCCCGCAGTGACTGCTATTTTTCTTTCCCTGTTTTGGCGGGTTACCCGCGGCTAGCCGCGGTTAACCGCCACCGTGTCATTCTGTAGTGCTTATCCTAGGAATAAGCCGTGGATTTCCCCAAGCCATCTCAATAATGGCCTAAGGACTTCTCGTTTAGGAAATTATCCAAACCTTTTTAAAACCCCGCTAAGCTAATTGATTTCACCACATTCTCTGGCAACAAATTCCAGAGTTTAATTACACATTGTGTGAAGAAATATTTTGTCCACTTTGTTTTAAATCTACTACTTAGTAGCTTCATTGCATGTTCCCTAGTCCTAGTATTTTTGGAAAGACTGAACAAGTGATTCACATCTACCCTTTCTACTCCATTCATTATTTTATAGACCTTATCATATCACCCTGAGACATCTCTTCTCCAAGCTGAAGAGCCCTAGCCGCTTTAGCCTTTCCTCATAGGGAAGTCATCCCATCCCTTTTATTATTTTTGTTGCCCTTCTCTTACCTTTTCTAATTCCGCTGTATCTTTTTTGAGATATGGCGACCAAAACTGCACAGAGTGATAAAAGGGCATTATAACATTTTCATCTTTGTTTTCCATTCCTTTCATGATAGTTCCTAAGATTCTATTTGCTTTCTTAGCAGCCGCCACACATTGAGCTGAGGGTTTCAACATATCCTCAACAATGATACCTAGATCCTTTTCCTGGGCAGGGATTCCTAACACAGAACCCAGCATCACATAGCTATAGTTTGGGTTCCTCTTTCCCATATGCATCACTTTGCATTTGCTCACATTACACATCATCTGCCATTTTGACGCCCAGACTTCCAGTCTCACAAGGTTCTCTTGCAATTTTCCACAATCCTCTTGTGATTTAATAACTTTGTGTCATCAACAAATTTAATTATCTCACTAGTTATTCCTATCTCTAGATCACTGATAAATGTTAAAAAGCAGCGGTCCCAGCACAGACCCCTGGGGACGCCCACTATTTACGCTTCTCCATTGAGACTATTGACCATTTAAACCTACTCTCTGTTTTCTGTCTTTCAACCAGCGGGTATGCATTCTTTCATTCACATCTTTGATGGGTGGGAGAGTGTGTGGGGAATCATGCTTACATCCCTCTAATGATCATCTGACATTAAATGTTATCTCCTGTAGAATAATCTAAATGCATGTTTATTTCAAAATGGCAATACTCAATTAAAAAGTATCTTTCATGATTCATGCTATTATTACTCCATTTAAAGGAAATAATGGGAACACTGACCTATATTACGCTTCTTATTATCGATGGAGATGTAACATATGCAGGAATTATTGGGGATGTACTTAGCTGCCCATGAGACATCGATCTGTGTGCCACTTTCATAAAAGAGTCCCAGAGCGTAGCGAGAAGAGTAGGTCACAGCTTCCAATTGCTGCTTTTGACTTTTCTTAATTACTGTGAAGAAAAGATAAAAGACAATCACTGATTCTCTTTGTGAAACATGAGGAATTGAACAGCTAACCTGATTTTTTCTGCTCTAGAACACAAAACTGATTCCACATCAACATACACTCTAGTAGCAGTCTCTTCCTACCATGGTAGTGGCTGTGTTAAGTTTTAAATTTCATTAGCAAAATATTTCAATGAATGAAGTATCCTTTTTTTAATGTAAAAACAAATTTAAGCCCACCAAAAATATTGGGACGTATCAAAGCAATCCCAAATCTCAGGGGCGGGGGGGGGGCAATGAGCCCGCCGCCAGAACAGAAGGGCCAAATGTCGCAACACCCATAGCTGCCACATCAAGCCAGTAAAACCCGGAAAAACAATATGAAGGGAAACCCACATGGCCGCCCGACAAATCTCCTCAGGCGAGACCACATGGGAGTCAGCCCACGAGGAAGCCCTTCCTCCGGGAGAGTGAGCCCTCACGCCAAGGGGAGGCTGCTTCCCTGCCGCCACATGGGCCGCGGAAATGCCCGCATGCAACCAACGCAAGAAGGTAGCCTCGGAAGCAGGCCAACTCTGGTACTGATGGACTTACACCCCCAGTGAGCGTAGATGGACAGCTGCCACCACCACCACCATGACTGTGGTGAATGATCTGGGTGCCGACACCAACCCGACAGACAACGCTGCGACCTGGAAGTGCCTTCTGAGAACATGCAACCTCAGGAACCTCTGATGATCTGGAAAAAAAACAAAACAAAAAATTGAGATGTGGAGGTACACTTTCAAGAAGTCCAAGGAAGCCAAAAACTCCCCGGACACAACTGCTACCACCACTGATTGCACTGTTTCCAGTCAGAAACGTGGAACTCATAGGACGGCGTTCACTGCCTTCAGATCCATAATTGGTCAGCAATCTTCAGAGTTCTTTCATTAGCATGATGAAGTAAATGGCGTATCTTCCGGTGCCCCAGTTTCCCTTTGGGACAGGCTCTATAGCTGCCTGATCCAGCAACCTGTACGCCGTGGCTTGCACCTGGCTGGCTCTGTCCGGAATTCCCACAGGAGGGGACAAGAATAATTCCAGCAGAGGCCGGAAAAACTGTAGTCAAAGACCATTTCTGAGCACAAAGAGGACTCACTGGGCCGAGATTACCATTTGCCATTCCGGAAGGAAGGCCGAAAGCCGCTCCCCAAATTGGGGGGGGGGGAGGGGGTCCTGCCAGAGACCTGGCAGCATATTTTTCTCTAGGAAGGGGCAGAAGGTCAGGAGTTGAAAAACTGTGGACGCGCCGCACCTCCAAAGCCAGGACTGGAGAGAGCTCCAAAACACTGCCCCGCCGCCGGGGGACCGGTGAACTCTGGCAGGGACGAAAACCCAGCCGACCCACACCCCTGGTCGGACGAGGTCTAGAGCCTGGGAGCACCTCAGGCTACAGACCTGAACACTGGCCATAGGTCATCCAAACCTTGGCTAAACAGGAGCAAACACGTAAAAGGAACCTGCTCACTGAGCCTTTAGCTAAAGTAGCACCCAACCACTGGTGAATCCAAGTCATTCGCCAAGTGGAGCCTGAAGAAGCTCCAAGCTTAGTTCAAGATGCTACAGAGTGCTTCGGGCAAAAAAATTCAGACATTCTCAGGCCACACAGAAGTGGCCGCCGCAGCTCACCCTCCCGCTGTAGCGGAAACAGAACAACGATGGAGATCAAAATGCAATTGTCAGTCCTGAACATCCTGCAGGACAATCCCTCCATCTGAGGAAAAGGAGTAGCTGTAAAAGTTTCTTTGCTACTCCAATAGCTTTGTTGTGTTTTGTAGAGAAACATTCTACCCAACCTGAGAACAAACACACTAAGCAGTGATCATATCCTTGACATTTTGATGAAATCCATTTGTAAATTTAGAAAGGGTCCTAATGATGCTGGCTTACTACCTTGTTTTAGACCTAATAAAGCATAAAAGCTACAACACAAAGAACAACACTATCAAGTTTTCATAAAGCCCCTTATCTAGGATTCTGTTAAGTTAGAATATCACTAAAGTTTAAGCTTTATTTCTGTATTTTCTTATGCTTCAACTTCAATCCATCTCCTCGACTGACAGTCCAAGAATCACTTATTGTAGGTAACCTGGCTCTTTTGCAATGAGATGTGTGTCCAAGTTGGCTCTTTTGCAATGATTTTGTAGGCATACCACACATGTTATTTTGTTGGCACAAACCATAAAGGAAATCCAATGAAGACTGCAGTACAGGAACAACAAACACGAAACAAGGAAAAACTGCAGGCAATATATACAGAATGCAGGCAGAGTTTACTATATCAAATATTAAATGCGATCAATAATACCACCTTTTTACAAACCAAGGGACCCGACAAGGTCCGTGTTTCGGTAAACACGCCTTCCTCAGGGTCCATGGTTGATAAGGTTTTGAATCAAACCGCAATTTAAATTGATAATGAACAAAAGCCTATGCAATAATCAAATGAACACGAGCTGAAGGTTCCAGCACAGAATGGATATCGAAGCAAAACCACACCACACGTTATTTTGTTGGCACACCACACATGTATGACATACTTCTGCAGGTTAGGAAACTTGGAATTTATCCATGTTACTCCACATTGCTTTACCATACTTTGTTTTCCCACATAGCATTGCCCATGATATGCAGAAGCAAACTGTGGTAATAAATGATCAGGAACTGCTACTTTTCCTTCTGCTGTGATCCAGACCCTATCTGCATTTTTCTGACAACCAGCTTTTGCCATTTAGCTATCTCTATTTTTTATGCCTGGCTATGCAGATAAAGTATTTCCTGCTTCTCTAACAGCTCAGTGGTAATGCAACAGCTTGTTGTACTGATTTAGGGCTAGATGCACTAAAGTCAGCAATCTTCTCTAAAACTTATTTTCACAGCTTTAGCAACGATTGCTGTTGCTGACCCAATGCACAAAATGGCCCACCTTGCGTTTTTCCCCTCGATCACCCATTTAACCAATCCGGCCATGCAAATTAGCAAAAAACCCATGCAAAATAGCCGCGTGATTGATGTACTAACATCGCTAGGCTATTCCAAATGGAGTTTTAGCGATCGTAAAAACCAACAAGTCTGCCTGGATTTTTTTTTCAATGGCACAGATATTTTGTGTGTGTTACATATGCAAACTATCTGTCCCATTGAAAGAAAAAGAAAAATAGTTCCCCACCACCAATGCGGCTCTCCCCAATGACCCTGGACAAGCACAGCCGCCCCCAAGCCAGGCACCCCCGAACCCAAAATATAATGCACCAGGGAGGGGAAGAGCCAGCATTGTAGACTTGGCGGCCTCGGAGAAGGAGGGACTGAGCACCTCGCCTACTCCCAACTTAAAAGGTATGGGAGGGGGTGTTTGAGAGGGGGTCCTTCAGTGACAGGAGGGAGTGGGCATCTCTCCTGCCTTTTTTTTCTGGGCTAGGGTAGGGAGTGGTTGGGGGGGCGATTAGCACCAGAGGTCCAGTACGCATCCCCCTGCTGTTTTGCTGCGGGAGAAGAGGGGGGGTCAGTTGAGGTGGCAAGAGGGAGTGGGCACCCTCCTGCCATTTTGGGGGGGCAGGGGGGGCGGTGGCTCAGGGGGCCTGGCGTAGGCGGGGATTGCTTTTTTCTTTTTCATGGGACAGATTGTGCATGTGTAACACACATACAACATCTATGTCATTAAAAAAAAAAGCCCTTAACAGCAGTGACAGGAGGCTGCTTCCCCTGTCACTGCTGTTAGGGCTCTGCACATGTGTCAATCGCTCACTGAGCAATTGATCGGAGGCATTTGCATGCAAATCATTTGCATGTAAACTTGACAGCGCATCAATCGCTGTTAGAGAATCGGCCAACAGTGATCGAGTCGGTATCTTTACTGCATCTAGCCTTAATATTTATTAGGGGTTTCAATACTGCTGTTTTGCTGCACTATCTGCTAAGTCATTCCCCTTGCTTACATGATCCCTTATGGTAGAATGACCTGAACACTTAATAATAGCCACCTTTGAAGGCAAAGTGATTGCATACAAAAGGTCTAAAATATATTCTCTGTTTGAAATTGGGTAGCTTTGGAAGGTTAGAGGTTACTTAACCTCTGAGAAACTAAAGTCATGACAGATACCATGAGCATATCTAGAATCAGTAAAAATATTTGCTGTGATTTCCTCAGCTAAGTAACAAGCTCTGATTAAAGCTACAAGTTCTGCAATTTGATCTTGTTCATGACAAAATAAAGTAAATGGAATATCATATGCTTGGAAACATAATACAGGAGCAGCAGAAAGAGATTATTTTAACTGAACAAATGCTTCTTCTGTTGGTCCCCAAGGTAATGGCTTTCTAACCTTATCCTATGTCAACTTCTGCAGCAGCCTAGCCATAGTTGTAACATTTATTACCCACTGTCTATGGTAATTAACCATCCCCAGAAACTTTCTCACTGGGATTTTCTTTCTGAATCTACTAAAGTGGTAGCAATTTATTTATTTTGCATGTTAAATTATTTTCAGAATCTAAAGCATAAATTCTCATAATAGGTACTGACTCTCCCTCTTTTTTTACTTTCTAGTCAATCTGAAACATCTTCTCCTTCTTGCACTGACATTACTTTAACATTTGGTCCTGCTCTTTGAGCATCTGGACATTCCATCTTCCAAAGCCCATGCTTTCCATAAACAAAGTACGGCCCTTCATCCTGTAATCTGCAACCACTGTTTACTTTTCCACCAAACCCTCTTCTTTGGGCTTTGCTCCTCATCACTCCTTGCCTGCCTATACTTTCTAAAGATTTCACTTGCAAAGTCAGTAATTTGTCCTTCTTGCTTTTTTCCTTTTAAGCTATCATGTTGTGGCAGTGATTGGCATACAGTAGAATATCAGCCTTATCTTTAGTCTGCAAGTCCACACAAATTGCTTTCAATAATTTCTGTACTTCTGGTTCCATTGCATTTTCTACTGTGTTTGTAATACCAGAATACTGTTTAAAACCCTTTGCTTAAGCTTCTCCTGCTCTGTTTACATGCATGAATAAATGACCAATTAGGTTTATGTGGGAAAGTCTCTTTAATAGCATCTAACAATCTAGTTTATCCCCATTATAAATGGTTTTGTGAGCTGGATCAATTGGATCAAAAGGTTTTGGTCTATGTTTTGTTCCTACTAATGGCCAATTTGCTTTTTGCAATAAAGCACAGTTACTTACCGTAACAGGTGTTATCAAGGGACAGCAAGCAGATATTCTCACGTATGGGTGACGTCACTGACGGAGCCCCGATACGGACCACTTTAAAAGTGCATCACCACTTTAAGTCTTTGGAACGTTCGTGATGACGAGGCACTCACCGAGATGGGAGCAGAGCGTTTTCTGGGCTTTTTCGAGGTAGGCAGAACTTGGCTCATTGCTGCTTTGAGCTGAGGCCCAGATGGGGTGGGGGAAGGCATCTTAGCTGGCTTACCCACAGAAAGCTGCGACACCGGCGATGGTTTTGTCGGTGTCGAGTCTCCCTCCATTGTGACGCCGAAGAATAATTTCTGCTGGATCAAGCGATTCTTAAAGGTTCTCTTTTAAAGTGAAGAACAGCGGGAGCAAGTTTCCAGACGGTGCTCAGGCCCCAATCACTGGAGGCAGCAGCGATGCGGGTCAGTTACTGAAATGGGCCAAGCACAGCGACCGCCCTTTCTAAAACCTGTCTGCGGGCAGGACATCGACAGAAAAACGGCCCCGGCTAGGTCAAAATCGGAGGCCAAGGTTGTCGAACAGACCCCGCCGGGTCGAACCCGCAAGAGGGAAAAAATGAAAGTTTTAATTTTTTTTTTTTTAAACTCGATTTAATAAGAAAAACAGAAAACAAAAATACAGATATGACTAAAAAGTCAAATTGCTGTGAGAGCAGGAAGGCAGCGAAAAGAAATGTTTCATCAGCCGTTGGAAGACATGTCTTCTTAGCTCCACGGAAACTAAGAAACTGAGGGACTGCGTGCCTACATTGGGCGGGAAGGCACTTGAGCATCCGCGGGGGCGGGCTATTGCAAACTTTCCAAAGACTTAAAGTGGCGATGCACTTTTAAAGTGGTCCATACCGGGGCTCTGTCAGTGACGTCACCCATACATGAGAATATGCTGCCTGCTTATTCTGGGATAATAATCTATATTGATCCTCAGACAGGACTATTCTCAACAACTGTTCTAAATCTTGGCATGCTGGGTTGTATACATCAATTATAGCTTTAAGTTCTTTTTTTAAACTTAATAGGATTAGTTTTAGGGTCTGGGATATCCTTACGAATGGCAAGTAATTCCTGCCTGCTCCAGGGTGCATAAACCACTCTTGTGCCATCAGTAGTCATTACTTCCTTAAGGGGATTCATCTGGACAGGACTCCCAGTGTTATTCTCTTCTTCACTTTCCTGTTTAACTTTACTTTGTGTATCATATGGGTGCCAATGCACTAAATGACAACTCCCTACCCTGAAGCAATGTCCCCAACAGGCATACTGTCATAGGGCAGAGGCCTACTTGAGTTACTAGGCTCTTTCCTGCTTATGTTCCTTCAGCTCTTTCTTGTGTAGGGGCGGATGGCAGCACATGAGCTTTGGGTGGCTGTAAAACAGCTTCAGTTTGGGGCTGTGCTCCTCCGACCAGCACAAGAAGAGGAGATGCCGGAAGGTTGGTGAGGGGGGGGAGACGGGGGGGGGATACCACAGGATGATTTCTTAGAGTGCCAGAAATTGGTCCTTGCCATAATAACCAATCTAAATAATCCTCCTCTTCCTCGGATCCTTGTTTAAAATTAGTGTCTCCACTCTGTCCCCTTAACATAAAACCCTGCATGACTTGGGTTGACAATTTATAATCCCAAACTGTATTCTTCAAGCTGGTAATTTAGAATCTTTATTACACTTCATGCTTGCCTCCTGTTTTCTCTTTTTCCAGTGTTTCCCTTAAATATCGCAGTTTATCCAAGCAAAAATGCCTTGTTCTTTGCCCTAGTATATCTGCTCCACTTAGTTATAAATTCAATGACCATAGGATTGTAGTTTCTACATATATCCTGCTGGAATCTTACTCTCAGGAATGTGTCTTATGCCAGTTCCCATAATTACTTCTAAATTCTGGGATATTACCTTATATCCCCCCCTATTCCCTTCTTTAGGAATTTAACCTGCTCTTAGAACCTTGGGAGATATCCTTATCGCCCACCTCCCTGAGACCTTGTCTAGGGGAGACTAGTCTCTCCCTCGTAGTGACTAACATACTTATCTAATTCTTACTTGTGCACAATTTCCAAAGCTTGAAACTACAATGATAAATGCATAACTAAGAGGAGGAACAGACATGTAAAGAGAAAGGATAGAACCAGCTATGACAGGAGACAGCGTTAAACTAAGAATACGGTCAGCCCTGCTTTTACAATTTCCTGACCTAGTTACACAGAACATTTAACAGTTAACAGACCACATTAAAGACACACAGACAAACAGGACACTGTCTGCAGACAAAATCAGAACACAGACAGTTATATACTTAACTGGGAAACTGTTGTATCCCTGCACAAAATCACACACGGATGGGCTTGCCCTATTTCTGAGGATTTTTAAAAAAATAAATAAAGCCCCCTTATCTCTTTATTGTAGGTGCCTTAGAAGCCCATCCCTTGGGATCCGGAGTAGAGAGTTGCGCGGGGACAGAAATCCCACCCGTCCCCGCCAAAATCCCACCCGTCCCCGTGAGGAATCCCACCCGTCCCACCCGTCCCCGTGAGGAATCCCTCCGTCCCCACCCGTCCCCTCGAGGAATCCCCTCCGTCCCCATCCGTCCCCACGAGGAATCCCCTCCGTCACCACCCTTCCCTATAAACTTCAGAAATAGTTATTTTATTTAATTATGCTACTGAATTAAAGGCTCTGGTAGAGACCCATTTACAAATAAGCAAAGAGACTTTATTAATTTGGAAATATTAATTGGGAAGAATACATACTTTGTAAATGGGTTTCTACCAGAACCTCTAATGTAAATATAAAATATAAATACTCAGCTGATGAGAACCCACAAACTGTCAGCTGAGGACTTCCTTTGCAGTTGGCCGGGGGTCCCTTTGCCAAGCTTGGCAGGCAGCAGTAGCGTCCCTGAGTCACAGATGCTGGCACCTCAGTGGCTCATGGATGCTGCCAGCGACTGCTGTGCTTGGTGGAGGGGAGTTCTGGCCATCTCTAGAGGAGGTCCTCTGCTGGCGGTGCTTGGGGATCCCCACCAGTCACAGCAAGGGTCAACAAGTACTTCAACACTGTAGAAATAAAACCAGAAATGCATTTCCTTTTCTTTTGAACACAAAACAAAGACATCTGCCATATACATTTCCCAAAGCTAACATATTTTAGTCAATAAATTCCGTTTTTTACCTTTGTTGTCTGGAGACGTATTTTTCCATAAAGTTGGTCCCAGTTTCTTTTTACCGCTTTCCCGTCTTCTGTAAATTCTTCTGTTGCTGTCCATTGGTTCCCCCTACCATGGTCCAGCATTTATCTCTTTCTCATCTTTCGTGCCTGCCCACCAGCCCCATGCCCAACATTTCTCCTTCTATCACCCCTCTCCAGGACTATGCCACATCTCTCCCTCCATTCCCTTCACCACTGTCCAATATTCCTCCCTCTTGCATCCCTTTCAATCTGTCCCATTGTTCCCTTGCCACATTTAAGTTTATTAGGATTTTATATACCGCCTATCAAGATTATCTAAGCGGTTTTTACAATCAGGTACTCAAGCATTTTCCCTCTCTGTCCCGGTGGGCTCACAATCTATCTAACGTACCTGGGGCTATGGAGGATTAAGTGACTTGCCCAGGGTCACAAGGAGCAGCGCGGGGTTTGAACCCAGAACCCCAGGGTGCTGAGGCTGTAGATCCAACCACTGCGCCACACACTCTCATCTTTTTCTTCCCTATCATATTCTGTACCTTCCTCCCTACGACCAAAAATTCTCCTCTTTCTTCCATTTGCCGTGTGTACACAACCATCTTTCTTTCCCGTTCATTTACACACCCAATTCTCTCTTCTATTCCCTCCCCCACCTCAGCATCTCTTTCCCTCCCTTCCTCTCTCCCCAGTTCATGACTTCTGTGTCCAAAAATGCACTCCCTTCCACCACTTCATTCGAGTCCAGATAACAGCAGGGGTTGGAGGCAGCCTGCAGCAAGCCATATGTAGCTGACCCAGAAGTCTTCCCCCGAAGTCAGAGCTGACATCGGAGGGAAGGCTTTGCATCAGTCTGGCGGCGGCTGAGGTGTCAGGTGGGAGGGGGTAGATACTGGATGTAGGAGGTAAGAGGAGACAGACTGTAGATAGAAATGGGGAGGGATCAGACACACTGGATGAAAGGGGAAAGATAAGACAAGCTGGAATGCCTGGGGAGAGAGAAAAAGACAGATGATGGATGTAAAGAAAAGAAGAGGGGAGGAAGACATTGAATGGAAAGGAGGAGAAGGGGAGGATATGGAAGGGAGGAAAGAGAAAGATGGAGCAGACACTGAATAGAAGGGGGAGAAAGAGAAATGAAGCAGATGCTGGGCTGAAAGGGGGGAAAGATGGGCAGATGCTGAATGGAAGGGGAGAAAGAAGAGTGGATGATGAATGGGATGACAGAGGGGGCAGAAAGGAGGAAGAGAGGAGACAGATCAGATGCTGGGCAGAAGCAGCAGACAGAGGGGCAGATGCTAGATGGAAAGAGGGGGAGGGGCAGATGCTGGATGGAAAGAGGGGGAGGGGCAGATGCTGGATGGAAAGGGACCTCAGGTCAGCATCTGAATGGCCGTGCAAGTCTACATGGGTCCAATTGGTGCCACACACTGCTAGACCTCTCCCCCCAGTCCATTGTGCTTTCTAGAAGCCAGTATTGTGGTGTAGCCTGGTCCCTGCTAGGTTTTCTCCCCCTAGAATGGGACAGACTGTACTTTTGCCGGCAGAGGCAGAGTGGTGAGCCTGCACAATGGCACAAATTAGCCCCCCTCCCCTCCCCACCCTACCCCACCCCACAAGTGTCCTCCACCCAGAACAGGACCGAATCTGGGTTCCCAGTAGCTGAGCAGTGAGCCTACCAAGGCATCCCCTACCGAGAATGGAACCAACTCTGCATTCCCGGCCTTTGTATGAGAGAGGTCTGCTGCCCCAGAGTAAGAAGACTTAAAGAAGACTTAGAGCAGGGGTGCCCACACTTTTTGGGCTTGCGAGCTACTTTTAAAATGACTAAGTCAAAATGATCTACCAACAATAAAATTAAAAAAAACACAACGCACACTGTACGCATAGAAAATGTTAATTATCATTCCTATTCCAGGGTTTTTCAAAGAGGTCAAAGCAGATGATTCTATGCACTGTCACCTCAGTAACAACCATACAAAAATAGACAAATATACCCCCTCCCTTTTTACTAAACCACGATAGCAGTTTTTAGCGCAGAGAGCTGCGCTGAATGCCCAGTGCTGCTCTCGACACTCATAGGCTCCCTGCGCTAAAAACCTCTATTGCGGTTTAGTAAAAGGGGACCTTAGTGTAAAATATAGACAGCAGATATAAATTCAGACACATTTTGATCACTAAATTTAAAATAAAATCATTTTTCCTACCTTGTCTGGTGATTTCATGAGTCTCTGGTTGCACTTTCTTCTTCTGACTGTGCATCCAATCTTTCTTCCCTTCCTTTAGCCTGTATGCTTCCTCTCCTCCAGACCTCATTCCTTCCCCCAACTTTTCCTTCCTCTTCCCTGCCCTTTCTTTCTCTCTGCCTCCCTTTTTTTTTCTGTTTCTCTTCTTTCCTTCTGTCTCCCTGCCTGCCCTTTTTCTTTCTTTCTCCCTGCCCTCCCCCAAGCCACTGCCACTGCCATTGCCATCGGGGACCAGGACCCAAACGCCACCAATAACAGGCCCCAAGCTCTCCCTGCTTCGGCCAACCAGCATTCCTCTCCCCGACGTCAATTCTGCCGTCAGGGAGAGTAAGGCTGATCAGCCCAAGATCGCGATCGACCTACTGGGGGAAATGCTGCCGGGTCCTGCCTTCGCGGAAACAGAAAGTAGGCAGGACCCGGCAGCAAGAAGAGCAAATGCTTCACTAACCTGTCTCCCGCATTAGCCCGTAGCGAACGCTTGCTTCAGGGCTCTCAACATGTGCGTGCCGCCTTCCCTTCTCCCCCCCCCGGACATAACTTCCGGTTTCGGAGGGAAGAGAAGAGAAGCCGGCACGCACACGTTAGAGCCCGGAGCATAAGTTCGCTACGGGCTGAAATCTCCAAGCCCTGCCCCGCCGTGCCGCCGGACCAATCAGCAAGCAAGGCTTTCATCTGTGTACGTGCTGAGCTCACTGCTCAGCATGGTTATTTCCTGCCGCGATGCCGGACTTGTAAGCTGCATGCCTGCATCGCCAGAATTTAGGTAGGCTGTTTTCATTCCCGTGGGAGTCCCGTGTGCCAGGGGGCATCCCCGTGGGAGTCCCATGGGTCAGAGGGGCATCCCCATGGGAGTCCCGTGGGCCAGGGGGCGTCCCCGTGGGAGTCCCGTGGGCCAGGGGGGGAACCCGCGGGATCCCCGTTCCCGTGCAGACCTCTAATCCGGAGAGTTTGACTGCCCGAATTGTTTATTAATATATCAATATATTAGAACATACACATCTTAAAGGCACACATGGTATGATGTGATTCTTGTCAAAAGCCTGCCCCTTATATAGATAATGTGATATTTAAGAGAACAAAGAAATCACATAAATGCGTAAAGCACAGTTACTTACCATAACAGGTGTTATTCAGGGACAGCAGGCAGCCTAGATGCGGACGCCTCATAAGCAGACTTGCTTGAAGAAACCAGAAGTTTCGAGACGACCGCACCGCGCATGCACGAGTGCCTTCCCGCCTAGCGTAGGGCGTGTCTCCTCAGAGAAGCCAACCAGGGGAGGTGGGTGGGTTGTGAGAATAGCTGCCTTCTGTCCCTGGATAACACCTGTTACGGTAAGTAACTGTGCTTTATCCCAGGACAAGCAGGCAGCCTATTCTTACAGAATGGGATGGTGGGAGTGTTGGCAATTTAGGAGAATAAATTTTATAATACTGTTTGGCCAAACTATCCATCCCGTCTGGAGAAAGTATCCAGACAATAGTGAGAAGTGAAGGTATGAACCGAGGACCAAGTAGCAGCTCTACAAATTTCCTCAATAGGAGTAGATCTGAGGAAAGCAATTGAAACTGTCATTGCTCTAACAAGGAGGTAGATTGAGGCTCCTTGTGATGAATGGTGCACCAAGCAGAAAATCTAGTCCATTTTTGATTGTAGCATTGTTTAATAATAATAATAATAATAACTTTATTTTTGTATACCGCCATACCCAGAAGAGTTCTAGGCGGTTCACATTAATTAAACAGAGTTACAAGTGGTTTATATCAGTTGTGCGGGGTTACAAGTGGTTCAATATCAAAATGATCAAAATTGCCAGGGGGGGGGTGAGGGAGAGGAAGTAGAGGGGAGAGGGTTATTTAGTTAGGAGGGGGCATTAGGATCCTGGTCTTGGAAGAGGCGGGTTTTGAGTAGTTTTCTAAAGCCGAGGTAGTTGGGGGCCTTGAGGGCCATTTGGGATAACCAAGGGTTTAGCTTGGTGGCTTGGAAGGCGAAGGTTTTGTCGAGGAATTTTTTTGAGTGGCAAAGTTTTAGGGAGGGGTAGGCGAAGAGTTGGATTCTGCGGGAGTCCTTGATGCTGTGATTCAGGGCGAAGTGAGGGATGATGTAGCTTGGGGATAAACCAAATACTGTTTTATAGCAGAAGCAGGCGAATTTGAATAGGACTCTGGATTCTAATGGTAGCCAATGGAGTTTGTGGTAGAAAGGGGTGACGTGTTCCCATTTTTTCAGGCCGAATACGAGGCGGACAGCGGTGTTCTGGATCAGTTTGAGTCTCCTGATGGTTTTTTTTGTGGAGCTCAAGTAAATAATATTGCAGTAGTCCAGTATGCTAAGGATGGAGGATTGTACTAGCAGGCGGAATGAAGTGTCATCAAAGTATTTTTTTATGGTGCGGAGTTTCCAGAGCACCGAGATACTTTTTCTGACAGTATTATCGGTGTGTTTTATAAGGGATAGATGTTTGTCCAATGTGACTCCCAGTATTTTTAAGGTTTGTTCAAGGGGGAAAACGGATCCTTTTACTTGAATAGTAGTGTCTTTGATTTTGTCTTTGGGGGTTGCTAGGAAGAATTTTGTTTTGTCCGGGTTTAGTTTTAGTCTGTAGGATAACATCCAGTGTTCTATCTGGTCGAGTATGCTTGAAAGGGAGGTGAGGAGCTCTGATGTGAAACTGGTTAGCGGGATGACTAGAGTGATGTCATCTGCGTAGATAAAAAATTTGAGCTTGAGGCTTTGCAGAAGATTTCCTAGGGAGGCAAGGTAGACATTGAACAGGGTGGGGGATAGGGGGGAGCCCTGTGGCACGCCACAGGAGTTATCCCAGCTGTATGAGAAAGCGTTGTTTTTAAATACCCTGTATGATCTGTTCCGTAGGAACCCGTGGAACCGCTACCGGAGGAAGTGATCAGGCAGAGTACGGTACAGGGATTCAAACAGGGATTGGACGGATTCCTGAAGGATAAAGGGATCATGGGATACTGAGGGAGGAGCTGGGATGTAACACAAGTATAGAAAGCTAACCAGGTAATGAGTATAGAAACCAAACCAGGTCATGCATGTGCAAGACCGGAGGGTTAGGACTTCGATAGGAAGACAGGACTTAAATGAGAAACCAAGGTGGCAAGGGAGCCCCCTCTGGTGATACAGACAGGTCGTCGCGGGAGCGGACTGCTGGGCGGGATGGACCTGTGGTCTGACCCGGCAGAGGCACTGCTTATGTTCTTATGAACCTGTTAAGGACCTGGCCAGAGATGCCTATGTAGGCGAGGCAGTCTAGGAGAATGTTGTGGTCGACCAGGTCGAATGTGCTGCTCAGGTCGAGTTGTACTATCAAGACGCTGGAGCCTTGGCTGAAGAGTGTGTGAAGGTGATCTAGGAGAGAGGCTATGATGGTTTCGGTGCTGTGGTCGGAGCGAAAGCCTGATTGATTGTCATTTAGGATATTGAATTTTTCTAGGTATGTGGTAAAGTTTGGCATTTACCAACCCTTCTGCTATTTTGGTGAATAGCGGGATGCTTGCGATCGGTCTGTAGTTGGACGGGATATTGGGTGGTTCTTTTGTGTTTTTTATGATTGGGGTGATTGAGATGTGGCCTTGTTCTGCTGGGAAGCTACCGGTAGATAGTAGGAGGTTAACCCATGCCAGCATATTTGCTTTAAAGTGGATTGGAGCCGTTTTCATAATGTTAGGGGGGCAGGTGTCTAGTCTACAAAAGGAGTTGGTATATTTGTTGTAGTATTTGTTGAAGGTTTGCTAGTCGATAGTTGTGAATTGATCCCATTTTAGGTCTGTTCTGGACCCTGGGTCTGGTTTGTACCTGTTCTTGTCTTGGAGGGTTGGAAAGTCCCCGTGGGGATTGGCAGGGGCAGTTATCGATGATCTTAGTCTCTGTATTTTGGAGTTAAAGAAGTCAGCTAGGGTATTGGCGATTAGTGTGGGTTCTTCGTCGCGGTTGTCAGTGACTGTCTCGAGACTGTAGAGATCGTTGACCAGTTTGAAGAGGTTACTACTGTTAATTGTAACATTTCCAATTTTTGGGGCATAGAAGTTTTTTCGTTTATCCTTGGTTAGGGTTTTGTAGTTTTTTAGTTTGAGTCTTCATGCTACTCTGTGCTCTTGGGTTCCAGACTTAGTCCATTGTCTATCTGATTTTCTGAGGTCCCTTTTTGCCTGTAATAGCTCTAAGTCAAACCAGCCCTCCTGGTTTGAAGACCTAATTCTGCTGGTTTTTAAGGGGGCTATTTCGTTTAGAATGTTTGTGCTGTCTTTGATCCAGGAGTTCATGATTTGGCCCGCTTCTTCGTTTTGTTTTGTGATAGTTTCGTAGTGGGACCAGAATTCGGTCGGGTCGATCTTGCCTCTAGTGGTGTGGGTTTTGGTGTTTCTTGCTTTTCTATTTTTGGTGGTTTTTTGTTGGTAGAGAATGGAGAAGCTACATAGTTTGTGGTCGGACCATAGGGAGTCTGTCCAGTTGTCTTGTTTCCACACGAATTTGGGAGTGGTTGGTTCTTTGGCGGAGAATGTCACCAGGTCTAACTGGTGACCTCTTTGGTGGGTTACGATGAGTGGGGGTTTGAAGTAACCTAGCTGCGAGATCACATTATGATCGCTGTTTCCCAACGGTCCCACTACTTCCACTTCCTTTGCAAGTCCCATTTAGGATTAGATCCAGAGTGGCATTTCCTCTCATTGGTTCTCTAACAAGTTGCTCCATGAAGCAATCTTGTGTAGCCTCCAGGAATTCTGTCTTCCTAGCGCATCTTGAGCTTCCAAGACTCCAGTCTATCCCGGGGTAGTTGAAATCTCCCATAATAACCCTGTTACCGCTTTTACATTCTCGCTTCATCTCAGCTTCCATTTCTTCATCGATAGTATAGGCCCATAGTATAGGCTTCATCGATAGTATAGGCCCATCTTTATTTCAGGCCCTTTCTTTCCCGGTATTTTAACCCATAGCGATTCCAGCTTGTTGGTCGTCTCTGCTGTGTCCATTCTTGTCGATTGTATGCTTTCTTTTATGTATAGGGCTATTCCACCTCCTTTCTGTCCTGACCTGTCCTGGCGATAGAGCTTGTACCCCGGCAGTACTGTATCCCGTTTGTTTTCCTCATTCCACCATGTTTCAGCGACTCCAATGATGTCTATGTTCTCTGCATTGGCCATGGCTTCTAATTCCCCCATTTTGTTTCTTAGGCTCCTGCATTAGTATATAGGCAATTTAGATCCTGGTATTTTCTTATCTTCATTTCTTTTCCCTGTGCTTCGGTCTTTGGTTTCTTCTCTTTTGCTACAATCTTTCTAACCTCCTCTTCTGGGTTAGTCAACTCCTGTAATTTGTCCCTTGTTTCTTCCCAGCCTTTTTTTCCCCTTAGTATCTTCACGGGATACCTTCTTCCGAATCGTCGACGCTTAGTCGATTGTCGGCTTTCCCCTTCTTCTTAGTTTAAAGCCTGTTCTATTCCTCTCCTGACGTTGTTTGCTAGAAGTCTAGTTCCCGCCGCACTCAGGTGCAGTCCATCTCTCCTGTAGAGTTGCTCTTGCCCCAGAACGTTGTCTCCCTCTCTTTTCCTTGCTCTCTCTCTGCAGTCTGCACCTCTCCTTGCATCCAGTATTGCTCTCTCCCTCTCTCGCCTCCCCCACAGTCCTCTCTCCTTCTCCCTCCTCTGCCTCCAGTACAGCAGCATTTATTCCTCTCCCCCAAGTCCAGCAGCACCTTTCTCTCACACCTCCACTACCCAGGGTTCAGCAGCACTTCTCTTTCTCCTCCATCCCCGGTCAAGCAGCACCCCTCTCCCTCTCATCTTCCCCACCGAGGTCCAGCAGCAACTCTCTCCTTGCTCTGCTCCTGAACCAGCAACACCTCTTTCCTTCTCACCTTCCCATGTCCAAAAGCACCTCCTCCCTCATCCCACCCTGGTCTTACAGCACATTTCCATGCCACTTCCTCCCACCCAAGACCAGCAGCATCTTTCCCTTTCCCACGCTGAGTCCAGCAGCACCTCTCTCTCCCTTTCCTCCCCTCTGTCCAGCAGCACCTCTCCCTCTCATCTCTCTTCACCCAGGTCCAGCAGCACCTCCCCCTCTCATCTCTCTTCACCCAGGTCCAGCAGCACCTCCCTTTTTTTTCCTCTGCTCCCAGTCTGGCAACACCTCTTTCTCCCCAGTCCAACAGCATCTCTCTCCCTTGCCCCAGTCTAGCAGCATCTCTCCCTATCACCTCACTCTACTCAGGTCCAGCAGCACCTCATTTCTTCTTCACCACCAGTCCAGCAGCACCTGGTTCCTCCTTCCCTCCCTCCCCCAGTCCAGCAACATCTCCCTTCTTCCTGCTCTTACCCCAGTTCAAATACATCTTTCTTTCATTCACTCCAAAATAGCAGTTCATTTCCTTTTCTGTCCCCCCAGAAGCAGCAGCTCCTCTCACTTTCTGTCCCTCCCCCTAATTTGCCTTTATTTGCTTGCAATATGGTCTAACAGTGCAACAATTCAGTTAGCCACCTGCCTGCTTCTGAGACTTTGCTAGGCCATAGCCCGCCTCTGAGAAAAGAGGACGTTACATCACCGGAGGTGGGGCATGGCCTGGTGAAGTTCCAGCAACAGGCTAGCTGTCAAGAGTTCTGGACAAAGGTGTTGTTGCTATTTATTTGAATTATTTACAGAGAACATTCTATAGAATGTGAAATTATTTATTATGTCTTAGGATTATATTAAATTATGCTTATTATGTCTTCAGTATGTTTGTGTATGATTTCATTAAATGCAATGATTTCTTATTTCTATAGCCTGCAATTTGCTTTGATAGATGTTTTTCTTAAGGGCAGAAGTTTTGAAATGAAATGAAATTTATTAAAACTGGATTTGAATTTAGGTAGCAAGTCAACAATGGATCACAACTGGCCTTAAGATGTTTTGAGAAAGTATGAGAAAAGGGATAAACATAAATGATTCCTAATTGTTAATAAATGAGGGGAAGCCAGAGTTAAGCTGTGGTCCGTAGCCTGGCACTAGGAATGAAACTGCAGGCTAAACTCCAAAAATTCACAAAAGAAGCTTCTGAAGGTGGGGGACCTTATAGGATGCCCCCAATACCAATAAATCTGTAATTTGGGGACTCGCTATGTCTAAAAAAATAATAAACAAAAACTTCCTTAAATCACAAGTAATGCATGGAGCAAAACAAAACATAGATCAGCGTAAAAATAGATATTAAAATATAAAGGAGGACACATTTTGGATTTGTAGGTACAGTGGAACCTTGGTTTACGAGCATAATTAGTTCCAGAAGCATGCTAGTAAACCAAAATACTCGTATATCAAAGCGAGTTTCCCCATAGGAAATAATGGAAACTCGCTTTGATACGTTCCCACCCCCCCTGAGGCCAGCGGCACTGCTCCCCCCACTCACAAAAGCCCCCCCCCCCCCGCGCGAACTGGCACCCCCTGCTCGAACAACTTGAACTTACTTCCCTGTCTGGTACCGGCACACAGCCCACAGGACGTGCTGGTGCCGCTAAAAGATCTTCCTGCCTCTGCCGAGCCTTGAGCATGCATCTGCGCGAGAGGGAGAATTAGAAGGCCTTGAGCATGCACAGATGCATGCTCTAGGCCAGCAGAGGCAGGAAGATCTTCTAGCGGCACCGGCACATCCTGTGGGTTGCGTGCCGGTGCCAGACGGAGGGGTAAGTTCAAGTTGTTCGGGCGGGGGGTGCTGGTGCGAGCGGGGGGGGGGGGGGGGGGAGCGATGCCGGATATCGGGGTGTGTGCTCGCAAAGCCTTCTGGTCTCGCTCTCTCCGAGATTGAGAGCGAGACCAGAAGGCTTTGAGCATGCGCAAATGCTCAAAGCCAGTCCAGCCCAGCCCAGACCAGAAGAGGGAGGATCTCCGACGCACCACCCAGCCCAGGCCACGCCAAAAGAGGGAGGATCTTCGGGCACCAGCACTGGTGCCAAGTCGGGTAAAGGAAGTGTCACTGACGTGCTCGGGGGGGGAAGTAGGATCGCGGTGGAGGGGGGGCAACGCGAGCGGGGGGATGCCGGATCGCAGGGGGGGGGCGCTCGTACAGCAAGGCAAGCTCAGTTTACGAGGCACCAAGTTTTCAAATGTTTTGCTCGTCTTGCAAAACACTCGCAAACCGGTGCACTCGTAAACCGAGGTACCACTGTAGCTTGAAAAAATAATTAAGCATGTAAAACAAGCAAATGACTTCCCAAAATAATACATAATGTGAGTTAGGAAACCTAAGGGGTCTTTTACTAAGGTGCGCTAGCCGATTTAGTGCATGCTAAATGCTAACACGTCCATAGAATATAATGGGCGCGTTAGTATTTAGCGCACGCTAAATTGGCTAGCGCGCCTTAGTAAAAGACTCCCTTTAAGTAGTCATGAACCAATAAAACTTCTACATAAAATCTAAATCTTGGATCTTATTATTATTGAGGCCTTGAGTTGAAGTTAAGTTTTAATTTAAATTTGTTATTATGATTATGCTTGCTTATGTTATTATAATGTACATTTGCTTATTTACTTAACTTTTCTGTACAAGTGGATGCTTGATAATATTTATATGAAAATCTAATAAATAGAAAAAAAAACAAAAAACTTCTACATAAGCAAAATTTTCCATGAAAATTTCCTCTTTGCCATTTGATCTCTAAATACCGAACAGTGTTGTTGCAAACTGTAATCTAAAGGAAGTCATCTATTCATCTGTAATGGATTTTCAAAAGCATAAAAATTTCTATCTGTGCTCAATTCATCTACAGTAAGCTTACATTACAAGGTGAACTGTTCCTGAGAATGTTCTCATTACTGAAGCATAAAACACGACAAGCTTTCTTCATCTGAATCACATGATTTACAGCTGACTTTTCTGCTTCTATAAAAAGGCATTTTTAACTGTCCCACGTGAGTTGCTAACATCTGCACTGATGAAAGAACTGCATAGCTCACAAAGGATTAGAGCTATTATATTTTTAAAGGAGTTATATTTTATAATACAATACACTGATTCTACAATTCTGGAAGCAGAGTTCAAAGACAGCTTCAAAATCTGGCATTAAACATATAATTGCTTTACTTGAATGTCTGAAAAAATGTTCAGAATGAATGACACAAGGCCAAACACGAGCATTTAATCTTAACCTTTCCCTATGTTAATTAAGATATATTTTAAACACTTAAGATATATTTTAGACAAGAATGGAGAAATTAGGTTTCTACCTGCTAATTTACTTTCTTTTAAGTTCTCCAGACCAGCATAGGTTAATTGCACAAGTGGGTATGTATCTCATCATGACCAGCAGTCTGCCAAATAGCCAAACAGGACTCTGAACAGGAGTATCAACAAATAAAAACAGGAACGCTGTTGGAAAATTCAAAAGAACAAATGCAAATAGCAATGGTCCCCACAGTTCGCCAGCTAAGTCACAGCCACTGTTCTTAATCTCCCCGGCCCTAGAAAAATACTAGAAATACTAGAAACTGACCGAAAAATGAAACTCTGCACGCAAGAACACAACAACAGACAGGGTGGGGTCCTATGCTGGGCTGGAGAGGTTAAAAGAAAGTAAATTAGCAGGTAATGGCCTAATTTCTCCTTCTTTAGCAACTCTCCAGACCAGCATAGGTTAATCTTACAAGTGGGACATACCAAAGCAGTCCCCATCATGGGTGGGGCCCCCAAAGGGCCGACACCAGAACACACTCACCGAACACCATGTCCCGACGCGCCTGAACGTCTACACTGTAGTGTCTGACAAAGGAATGTAGAGAAGATCAGACCGCCGCCTTACAAATATCCACTGAAGGCACCAGCAAAGACTCAACCCAAAAAGCTGCCTGACCCCGAGTGGAATGAGCCTTGAGAAATTCCAGAACAGTCTTTTTCTGAAGAAGATAAACAGAAACAATAGTCTCTTTGATCCAGCGTGCAATGGTAGTCTTGGAAGCACCATCCCCCTATGAGGACCCGCTAGAAGGACAAAAAGATGATCTGATTTCCTGATCTCCTGGATCCTCTGCAAGTAGACGCGAAGGTCCTGAGCAACATCCAATTTGCGCAACTATTTCTATTCAGAAGAACCTGTCCAACTACCCAGGACCGGGAGGACCACAGACTGATTGACATGAAAAAAAAACTACCTTTGGCTAATCACGTGATGACTTAATTCTTAACACTCATACATCCCCTGAGCAGGCCAATCGGTCAGATCTTTACTATTCAAATCAGTGTCATCCATTCGATTTCGGTGTTCAGACCCAGTGGTTTTACTGAGTTAAGAGTATAAATCCATTTTTTGTTCTTTAAAATTCAATCTCTCATGGTAGTACAAAAGATATGGCTCAATTTAAAGATAATTTTCAAGGCTATTCGGAAGAACAGTTCCAGCAGATTCTTTTAAGACTGAGTCTGCTTGACGATGGTGGAGATAAAGTGATGACTA
This sequence comes from Geotrypetes seraphini, assembly GCF_902459505.1. Lineage (NCBI taxonomy): Eukaryota > Metazoa > Chordata > Amphibia > Gymnophiona > Dermophiidae > Geotrypetes > Geotrypetes seraphini. The sequence continues at coordinate 255,931,022 of NC_047087.1, forward strand.
GCTCCTGGACAGATCTAGAAGGCGCCTGGAAAAGATTCACATGTGCAGAACTGCACAAAAGTACTTTGGTGCAATATCTCCAAAAAAGTATGATCCCTAGAAGGCTTTGTATTTTGAAGGAACCAAAGACGTTTACCATGGACAAACTGTTCATGAATAAATGGACAGCAATCCTTAATAGATGCAGTCGCGATCTCATGATCTTGCTGGTTGAAACTACATCAAATGTAGAAAACGACCTTAGAGAGCAAATAAAAGGGATTGAAAATATGATTCAACAGGAACAACTAGACAGTGAAGACCTTATTCAGAAATGAAAAGACCTGGATGAAGTGATATTTAAGTTTAAAGAGTCCCTGAAGATGAACAAAATTAAAAAAAATTTAAGAGGGATGAACGCGACTACCAATATGATAGGGATTATAATTGGATGAAGAAACCAATGGGGATGAAAACTAAAGGAACTTTCAAACCCATTAACAACAAGAAGGTTGCGTCTGATGGCTTCTCAGGTACAACAGATGGGAGTAGTGAAGAAGGGACGGATGGATCCAGTATACAATCTGGCAATGAGGATGGCTCGACTTTATCTCTAAAAAAGAACAATGCCTCAAAAGGAAGCGGGAGATCGCTCCAGAAGCCTCGCAATCAACAGGGCCTGAATGTGCGAACCAGAGCGGGACTGAAACATTGATAATAAACCTGTCTTCTACGTCTATTTCGAGTGTACAGATTCAAGTATTACAGTTTGGATTGGGCTTTATTCCAACTAATAGATATGACCCATTTAAAATGAGGATAGCTTTCTATCGCTTTTTTAGGAAGCTGCAACTTAAAATATTCTTTGAAGAAAACCCTCCCACTATGGATCTCTCTATTATGAAACCTAGTTCAAGATAGTGCCCACCAGGAATTCCTAAATCTTTTTTAACAACATTTAAAGATTTGGTATTGCAGGATTTAAAGAGATTAGAACAGCATTATAGGCAAGAGAAGAAATATAACCTTACTAGAAATCAAGCTATGGCCTTAAAAGAACTTCAGAATAACCCTAACATAATGATTCTAAGGGCTGATAAAGAGGGTGCCATCACGATACAAGATCGAACAATATATAATAGAGAAGTACAATGTCAATTGTCAGCTGAGAAAGCTTATGTAAAATTAGATACAGATCCAGTGGAGGATTTAAAATCAGAAATTAAGAATTTGGTGGAAGAAGGTATACAGAGGAAGATGATCACTCAAAAGGAAGCTCAATTTTTACAAGAATCTTTTCTCTCTACTCCCAAAATATATCTATTACCTAAAGTGCATAAAAATTTGAAAACCCTCCTGGGTGCCCCATTGTCTCGACGAGACATTCAGCTTTAGAACCTCTTTCTCAGTTTGTAGATCACTTTTTGAGATCAGAGGTGAAGCTTATTCCCTCATAGTTAAAAGATTTAGCCCATCTACTGAGGATATTGGACGGAATATCTGATGTTAGTGAAGTTACATATTTTGTAACTCTAGACATCGCGTCCCTATATACACAGATTCCCCAAGGAATTTCTATTATTGAAGGGGTTCATTCACAGATAGACCTAGGTCGTTTTGATAGTGGGTGGCTTATTAGACTGGCCCAATTGGTAATTCAAGAAAATTATTTCTGGTATGATGGGAATTTTTTAAACAGATTCAGGGGGTAGCGATGGGGGCAACTCTAGCCCTCTCGGTAGCAAGTTTATATGTAGCTACATTTGAACATGATCTAGTATACCCAGCTACTTTTTTTCGTCATGTACGATTGTGGAAGAGATATCTTGATGATATTCTAATATTTTGGGATGGGTCCGAGCTCGAACTGAAACAATTTCTGGAATGGCTGAAATCTCTCGACCCACATTTATCATTCACTATGACCTACCATAAGGAAAGGATAGTTTTTTGGGATCTTTTTTTTTTAGCTAGAGATATTAAACAACAGATTTTTACCACTCTTTATAGGAAGGAGGTGGATTGAAATAACTTTCTGCACTTTTCTAGCTACCATCCTTATTTCCTTAAATTTAACATTCCTATTAGCCAGTTTTTAAGAATCCATAGGTTATGTTCTACTTTGGAGGAGTTTGAAAAGCAAATTGTAATAATGAGCAATCACTTTTTTGCAAGAGGATACCCAAAGAAGGCAGTTCATAAAACATACCTGCGAGCCAAATATGCCCAAAGAGCACTACTGCTGAAAGAAAAAAACAATAGATATTCAAGATGAAAATCTAGTATGTTTTCTTCCATTTACAAATATAAGTACAGCATTTTTCGTTATGATTAAACACCACTGGCCGGTATTACAACTTAGTACTCAATTTCAAATGTACCCTATTGCTTCATACAGGAGGGAGAAAATGATGGGAGAACTACTATCTAACCATTGTTTTCAAATTAAATGCCCCCCTGTTGATTTGATATATGAATATGTAGGTGTGGAAAATGCCAATGGTGTGATCAAACTATAACAGGACCTACCTGGAAACATCCAGGCACTAATAAAACATACCAGGTGACTTTGAACACCTCCTGCTGTAGTACTTTAGTAATCTACATGATCGAATGTCCTTGCAAGCTAATTTATATAGATAGGACAAGCCGGAAAATAAATATCCGACTTACAGAACACAAATCTTGGATTAATACGGGAGCTATAGAGGCCCCCTTGTCCAACACTGGCGAGAGAAAAAACATAAAATATCAGATATAAGATGGAGGGTCATAGATCAGATTCATGTTGGGTGAAAGGGAAGAAACTACCATGAGAGATTGAATTTTAAGGAACAAAAATTTATTTATACTCTTAGTTCAGTAAAACTACTGGGTCTAAACACCGAAATCGAATGGATGACACTGATTTGAATAGTAAAGATCTGAGTCAATTGGCCTGCTCAGGGGACGTATGAGTGTTAAGAATGAAGTCATCACATGATTAGCTTTAGAATAAATACAATGAAAGCCGCGGCCATGTTCCCTAGTTGAAAAACGAATGAATGTGGGGAGCATGAGTCGTTTGGCTTAAAGTACTTTATTTATAAACTAATTTATTTATTTATAAACTACTTATTTATAAAGTAATGCTTAAACTAATTTATAAATTTAACAAGGGATACTGATTGTTATATATATATTTTTGCAGGGGGATTTCCTTGATAAAGCCCTGTATGGGCGAAACATAGTCCTATGTCGGAGTGCCTGCCCCCACCCACCTAGATTAAGATGAGTATTCTATTCTATTGAAAAATATTGAAAATACTAAAAAATAGATATAGCATATAAGATACACTTTGAGACCGATGACGAATTTGGGTGCCATTATTCTGTATGATAAAAAGTCTAATACATATAGAAGGTACCGCTGAGGTCTATTCAAGTCCTTATATGAAGAATTTATACATTTATATCCATAAGACCGGGTTTATATTGATCTGTTTGAGTAGTGGGTCTTCGGATTTACTAATTTTGAGCTATTTTGAGTTGTTACGTACCAAATAACAGGTGCATTACTGAGATTGACTAGACCTATACCTGTGGTCCAGCTGATACAGATCATTAATTATCCCAGGACAAGCAGGCAGCATATTCTCACATGTGGGTGACGTCATCCACGGAGCCCGGATGCATATAGCTTCGTAAGCAGACTTGCTTGTAGTACTTCAGAAAGTTCGCGACTGCCACACCGCAAATGTGCGAATGCCTTCCCGCCCAACATAGGGTGCATCTCTCCTCAGTTCTCCACGGAGCCGAGAAGTCCTATTTTGACGTCTGCGCTAGACTCAGTTCTACTTCGTGCCTTCTCTCACCGTGGCTTGTGTTTTATTTCTTTTCAGGGTCGCTGTGTATTTCTTGCGCGTTTTGTTAAAAAAAAAAAAAACCAACCCCAAAACTTATTTTACTTTTTTCTTTCAGTCACGACTTAGCTGTTTATGTCCCGGCCAGTCACAGGCTTCAAGATGTGTAGCCAGTGCCAGCGAGCGATCTCCCTCACTGATCCACATCGGTAGTGTATTCAGTGTTTGGGACCTGACCATCATCCAGAGTCGTGTGTTCGCTGCGCTACCCTTCAACCTCGTGTCCGAAAACGCCGTCGAGTTCAGGTGGAAAAATTCTTTGGAGGTATGGATCCACTTGCCCCAGTCTCAACCTCAACTCTAGTCAAGCTTACAGGAGTTCCATCTTATGCCTCGACCTCGGCTTCAACTTTAATCAAACCATCCTCATTTGGCACGTCCTCGTCCTTGAGTAAATCTGCTAAGTCTTCTCCTGACGAAATGCTTGCCTCACTGCCTCCCTCAGGTCTGGTGCCAGCAGTAGTTATCAAGATACCCAAGAAGCATGTCTCCAAGTCAAAGGGTCATTCTTCCTCCTGTTCCCCGGAGACTATAGTCACACCAAATGTTCCAGATCCTCAAATCTCAGTGTCACATTTGGAGGCTATGATCCAGACCATATTGGATCGTCAGTTTGGTAATATGCTTGCCATGTATGCTCCTACCTCAACTCTGCTTCCTGCAATCCAGCCTGAGCACTTAGCAGTATCACAAGGAGTCGAGTCCTTGGCTGTGCCTCGAGTAGATACTTCTCACTCTACACAAGGAGTCGAGTCCTAAGGAGTACCTCGAGAGGACTATTCACACTCTATGCAAGGAGTCAAGTCTTTTTGAGTGGCTCGTCTGGAGCATAAGCACACTACTCAAGGAATCAAGTCCTTGTTAGTGCCTCGAGATACCTCGACACCAGGCGTTCAATCCCTTTTGGTGTCTCGATTTCGAGCCCTCCCTCCTCGTATAAGGCATCGCCTTTCCGAAGGCATAGGGCAAAGACTCCTCGACTTTCTCAAGACCTGCCTGGTTCGAGGTATGGTTCTCCACATCAGTCGAGGGATTCATCGAGGCATAGATCCTCTTCTTGAGACAATACTCGTCTCTCCAGGCCTCGAGACTGTTCGAGGCCTTCAACTCTGAAGTCGAGGACACCGCCTCCAGATACCGCTGTTTCTTCTCCTGCGAGGGATTCTATCCACTCTCTCAGTGAGACATCTATACCTACATATTCAGGCCTCAGGTGTCAGTACTCCAGAGAAGCTTCACCCTAGTTCTCTGCCTTGCGAGGCACCTCAAGGTCACCTTCTTCTCCTCCTTGATGTCAACCATCTTTGGAGCAGATATCTTTTTCTTCTTTCCTAAGTCAAATGAGTAAGGAACTCAATATTACTTTGGATTCTGATTCCAAATACTCTCAGCAGTATTTAGAAGAAATGGGTATGTCTCATCCTCCTGCGGAGTCTCTCAAATTACCCATTAACACACGTCTTTCTCAAACCTTCAAGAGAAACCTGGAGCCACCTTGTTACGTTCCTGCTGTCCCAGGAAAGCTGGAGTCTCGTTACAGGATGGTCCACTGCAAGGGCTTTGAGAAATCTCAGTTATCTCATCTGTCCCTTCTTGTGGAGTCTTCTCTGAAAAAGACCAATCCTGCCAAAGTTTATGCCACTGTCCCTCCTGGAAGAGAGGGAAGGACCATGGACAAATTTGGTTGCCGGTTGTATCAAAATTCTTTGATGGCAACTAGAGTTTTGAATTACAACTTTATTTTCATTTATTTCAAGCATTTGGTTGACACATTGCCTGAATATTTCAAATATATTCCTCAACATCGTCTTCCAGAATTTCAGCAGACGATCAGCACTTTGACTCAACTCCGAATGCATCTCCTTCAATCTTTTTATGATGCATTTGAGTTTTCCTCGAAGGTCGCTGCCTTCTCAGTAGCTATGCGCAGGCTTGCCTGGCTCCGCACTATAGACATGGATCCTAATCTTCAGGATCGCCTGGCCAACATTCCTTGCCAGGGCAATGAATTGTTTGATGACTCCATCGAGGCAGCTACTAAATGATTGTCTGAACATGAAAAATCATTTGCTTCCATCACTCATCCTAAGCCTAAGCCTTCCACTTCTAAAGGCTTCAGACCTCTTCCATCTTACCAGAGGCGTTTTCCACAGAGAGCAGCTCCTTATACAAGAGCACCTCCTAAGAAACAACCACAACAGCAGCAGAGGCAACAGAAACCTCAGCCTCCTGCTGCGCCTAAGGCCTCTCAGCCTTTTTGACCTTCTAATACAGAGCATAACCTCCATCATTCTGCCTCTGTCCTCTCCCCTTCCCATTGGAAGTCTTCTCCATCTTTTTTACCACCGCTGGGTGACCATTACATCAGATCGCTGGGTGCTGTCCATCATCAGGGAAGATACTCTTTTCATTTCATCCAGGTTCCTTCAGATCTGCCTCCAAAAGAGTATCCTTCCAATCCATCCCAGACCGCCCTTCTTCTTCAGGAAGCTCAAACTCTGCTTCATCTCCGTGCCATTGAGGAGGTTCCGCTGGAACAGCAGAACAGGTGTTTTTACTCCTGTTACTTCCTAGTTCCGAAGAAGATGGGCGATCTGCAACCTATTTTGGACCGAAGAGCCCTTAACAAATTTCTTGTCAGAGAGAAATTTCAAATGCTGTCTCTGGCATCTCTATACCCCCTTTTAGATCAGAACGATTGGTTTTGTTCTCTAGATCTCAAAAAGGCTTACACTCACATTCCCATTCATTCAGCCTCTCGACAATTCCTCAGATTTCGGGTGGGGAATCAGCATTTTCAGTACAAAGAGCTGCCTTTTGGCTAGGCTTCATCTCCAAGTGTTTACCAAGTGCCTCATGGTAGTGGCAGCAGCTCTGCGGAACTATGGCCTCTAGGTGTTCCCGTACCTAGATGACTGGCTCATTAACGGGTTATTCTAGCGACCCAACGGACTACGTGGTTCCTACAAAGTTTGGGATTCAAAATCAACTTTCCCAAATCCCAGCTACAGCCCTCTCAAACTTTGCAGTTCATCGGAGGTGTTCTAGACACGGTTCAGAGCATTCCTTCCTCAACGTCAGGATGATCTCATTCATCTCTCCTACAAAGTGTATTCCTTGACTACAATTTCAGCAAGACACATGATTCTCCTGGGTCACATGGCCTCTACAGTTCACGTGACTCCTTTTGCCAGACTTCACCTCAGAATTCCTCAGTGGACCCTGGCATCTCAGTATAATAATAATAATAACTTTATTTTTATATACTGCCAGCTATCTTGCGACTTCTAGGCGGTTTACAGTAAAAGAGATTGTGAATACAATAAAAGAAAATGTAAATACAATAAAGAGAGGCTTTGCGTACAATGAATTAATGAGTTTAGCAGTGTACATCTCAACACAATAAAGAGAAACTTTATGTACAATGAATTAAAGAGTATAGCAGTAAACTTCTTGTACAATGACTTACAGAGTAAAGCAGGTTACATCTGTTAATATTAATAATGTTAACAACAGTTTGTGTGTTGCAAGGCCCGGAAGTGCCAAGCTGTTTGCTCAGAAGTAGAAATATTCCGTGATTTGGATAGAGTGTTCGTAGTTAGTGATTAGGGGTTGGGGTTAACAGTTTGCAAGTTTAGTTATGTGATGATGTTGCGAGGGGGTTGATGTTCCGGTTCGTTGCCTAGGTGTTTCAAGAATAGGTAAGTTTTTAGGTGTTTCCTGAATTCTTCGTAATTGTTTGTGTGTGCAATGAGTTTTTCTAGGTCTTTACCCCATATGGCTGCTTGATATGATAGCAGTTGTTGATGGTGTCTGTGAAGGCTTGCAACCTACTCTCTCAACACATCAGAGTAACTCCTTCGTTGAGACAGTCTCTCCACTGGTGGATGATCTCTTTCAATCTCTCCAGAGGTTTATTATTTCAAACACGTCCTCATCAGAAAATTCTCATGACAGATTCTTCGACCTACGCTTGGAGAGCTCATCTTGATAGTCTCCGTACTCAAGGCCATTGGTCCAGCACGGATCGTCAGTGTGACATCAATCTGTTGGAATTTGGAGCGATTTTCAATGCTCTCAAAGCTTTTCAACATCTTCTTCACAATTAGGTAGCCCTCATTTGGATGGACAACCAAGTTGCCATGTACTATGTCAACAAGCATCCAGGAACAGGATCTCTCCCTTTTGCCTGGAAGCCCTACAGATGTGGGATTGGGCAAGCCTTCACAACACCTTCCTAAAAGCTGTCTACATTTAAGGAGAGAAAAACTGGAGGACAAATTGAGTCGTCTTCGGCAACCTCACGAATGGACACTCAATTCCTCGCCTCTTCAATCACATTTTTTCTCAGTAGGGGACTCCTCAAGATAGATCTCTTTGCGTCTCCCCACAACAACAAACTGCATCAGTTCTGCTCCAGGATATACTCTCCTCACCAACTGGAGGCAGATGCTTTTCTTCTGGAATGGACAAATCAGTTTCTCTATGCATTCCCTCCATTCCCTCTCATTCTCAAGACACTTATCAAACTTAAGCAGGAGCATGCCACCATGATTCTGATAGCTCCTCAGTGGCCCAGGCAACCTTGGTATTCCCTTCTATTTCAACTCAGCACCAGGGAGCCACTGCTTCTACCAATTTTTCCCTCTCTGCTTCCACAGGGTCTATTTCATCCCAAACTGAAGTCACTACATCTGACAGCTTGGTACCTTCTCAACTTAACTACCACTCTACAGTTTTCTCAATCTGTACAGGACATTTTAGAGGCTTCTAAGAAGCCTACCACTAGATAATGCTACAATCAGAAATGGACTAGATTTTCTGCTTGGTGCACCATATATCACAAGGAGCCTCAATCTACCTCCTTGTCTTCAGTTTTGGATTACCTGTTCCATTTGTCTCAATCAGGCCTCAAATCCACATCCATTCGAGTCCATCTCAGTGCAATTGCTGCTTTCCATCAGCCTATCGAAGGGAAACCCCTCTCTGCTCATACTGTGGTTTCCAGATTTATGAAAGGACTGTTGCAATGTCAAACCACCTCTCAAACCGCCTCCAGTGGTTTGGGATCTCAATGTTGTTCTTGCTCAACTGATGAAGCCTCCTTTTGAACCAATGGATTCGGCTCATCTTAAATATCTCACTTGGAAAGTGGTTTTTTTCATTGCTCTCACCTCCACTCGCAGGGTCAGTGAGCTCCCAGCTTTAGTTGCAGACCCACCTTTCAGAGTATTCCATCATGAAAAGGTGGTCCTCCATACTCATCCTAAATTCTTACCTAAAGTGGTTTCAGAATTTCATCTCAATCTATTTTACTTCCAGTGGTTTTTCCAAAGCCTCAATCTCACCCTGCAGAAACAGCTCTTCACACTCTAGACAGTAAGCGTGCTTTGGCTTTCTACTTGCAACGCACTCAACCACCTAGATCTGCACCTCAACTTTTTGTTTCCGATCCAAACAAGTTGGGACATCCAATTTCCAAGTGCACCATCTCCAACTGGTTAGCTGCTTGCATCTCTTTCTGCTATGCTCAGGCTGGACTGCATCTACAGAGTCGAGTCACAGCCCACAAAGTCAGAGCCATGGCGGCATCAGTAGCTTTCCTCAGATCTACTCCTATTGAGGAAATCTGCAAAGCTGCCACTTGGTCCTCGGTTCATACATTCACTTCTCATTATTGTCTGGATATTTTTTCCAGTGGGATGGTCATTACGGCTAGACAGTTTTAAAAAATTTATTCTCCTAAGTTGCCAATACTCCCACCATCCCATTTTGGTTAGCTTGGAGGTCACCCACATGTGAGAATATGCTGCCTGCTTGTTCTGGGATAAAGCACAGGTACTTACCGTAACAGATGTTATCCAGGGACAGCAGGCAGATATTATCACAACCCAACCACCTCCCCTGATTGGCTTCTCTGCTAGCTATTTGAACTGAGGAAAGACGCACCCTACGTTGGGCGGGAAGGCACTCGCGCATGCACGGTGTGGCAGTCTCAAACTTTCTGAAGTTCTACAAGCAAGTCTCCTTGCGAAGCTGTTCGCATTCTGGCTCCGTGGATGTCATCACCCACATGTGAGAATATCTGCCTGCTGTCCCTGGATAACACCTGTTATGGTTGTGCTATCTCAGTGCTTTGTGCTCCAATAAAGAAATATTTGTTACAATGAAAATCTATTTAGTCTTGCTGTAAAGAAAGACCTCTGCATGCCTGAGCATGCCCCTGTCCCTGGCTGAAACAAGACAATGAATAATTGGCAATGAGATAACTCTGGGTCACTTTGATCTCAGATTGTTTGTAGCTCAAAAGAGCTCAGAACAGCAAAAGACATTCTTTTGATTTTTTGAGCCATAACAAAGGGCACAGCCAATTATGTATCATAAAGTAATCTAATCATTGGAATCAATGCTGATTCCAAAATAATACATACCATGCCACTATCTGGGCTTATCTTCTTTAATCATATCTCATCTTATCATCTGAGCTCTTTGTATCATCATCTCATTGACTAGGCAGCATTGGAACACCATAAGAACATAAGAATAGCCTTACTGGGTCAGACCAATGGTCCATCAAGCCCAGTAGCCCAATCCAGGTCACCACCTGGCCAAAACCTAAGGTGTAGCAATATTCCATGCTACCGATACAGGGCAAGCAGTGGCTTCCCCCGTGTCTTTCTTAATAACAGACTATGGACTTTTCCTCCAGGAACTTGTCCAATCTTTCTTAAAACCAGCTACGCTATACACTCTTACAACATCCTCTGGCAACACGTTCCAGAACTTAACTATTCTCTGAGTGAAAAAAAATTTCCTACAATTGGTTTTAAATGTATTTTCCTGTAATTTCATCGAGTGTCCCCTAGTCTTTGTAATTTTTGATGGAGTGAAAAATCGATCCACTTGTACCCGTTCTACTCCAATCAGGATTTTGTAGACTTTAATCATATCTCCCCTCTGCCATCTCTTTTCCAAGCTGTAGAGCCCTAACCATTTTAGTCTTTCCTCATACAAGAGGAGTTCCATCCCCTTTACCATCTTGGTCGCCCTTTTTTGAACCTTTTCCAGTACTACTATATCTCTCTTGAGATAAGGAGACCAGAAATGAACACAATACTCCAGATGAGGTTGCACCATGGAGCGATACAGGGGCATTATAACATTCTTAGTCTTGTTAACCATTCCTTTTAAAATAATTCCTAGTATCCTATTTGCTTTTTTGGCTGCCGCCGCACATTGAGCGGAAGATTTCATCGTATTGTCTACGATGACACCCAGATCCTTTTCTTGGGCGCTAATCCCCAAGGTGGACCCTAGCATCCATTAACTGTGATTCAGGTTATTCTTCCCAATGTGCATCACTTTGCATTTGTCCACATTAAATTTCATCTGCCATTTGGATGCCCAGTCTTCCAATTTCCTAAGGTCTGCCTGCAATTTCTCACAATCCGCATGCGTTTTAACAACTTTGAAAAGTTAAGTGTCATCTGCAAATTTAATCACCTCACTCGAAATTCTAATTTCCAGATCATTAATAAGTTAAATAGTACTGGTCCCAGTACAGACCCCTGTGGTACTCCACTGTTTACTCTCTTCCATTGAAAAAAAATTACCATTTAATCCTACCCTCTGTTTTCTATCCGATAACCAATTCCTAATCCACAACTGAACTTTGCCCCCTATCCCATGATAGCCATTCCTGAAAGGAGATTCACACAGCTGTCCACCAGCCAAATGCTCAGAACCTACCGGTAATGCCGGTGCTAGAGACAATTAGTGCCAGACTGGTGCTGGTTAGGCTGCGCACAATGTTCAGAGGACACCAGAGCAGGGAATATCGTGGGTGGTGAAGATCAGCTAAATAGCATGTAGATATATGTAAATGAGGTGCTTAGCTATTCCTTCCCAATGCTCAGAAACAGTGCACAAATCAAATCCTGCCCTTATTGTTGGAAACTTAATGCCAGCTTGGAGATAGGGTTTTCAGGGAACAGGGAGCATCAGAACTGCCTTGCTGCGGCTTTCTCTCAGAGATCAGCTTAAAAAAAGAGCTTTCCAGCCAATATGGTTGCAATTTTGCTTTAACAGTATGCTAACAGTACCGGTGCTTGTAAAACTGTCCGTGGGGACTGGGTGGAAGTTGAATGTTTAACCCTGAAGAGGGGCTTTCCAGAGCCATCTGACAGACTGCCGAGTGTATTACAAGAGTGACTGTCCTCTTCCTGGTTCCCTGCTCCCCAGTTTGACTGGATATGAGCACAAGAGCTTTGCTGGCTGCACAGCTCTTGCACGCACCAGACATGTTCCTCCTCCTTATCAAAAAATAACTTCCCAATGCTCAACCCTAATAGCATGAATATAATCTGCATGTCATTAGTGTTGAACATTAGGAAATTATTTTTCATTGCTGTTCCCTTGGTATTCTCCTGCTCTATAGAAAACAATGCAGGATTTCTGAGTCAAACTCTGTAATCATTTTTCTTTGGGTAACAAACAGATGTGTGTATGTGTGTTCATTCCCTTATCTGACAGTGGTCATTTAACATTCATAGAGCTGTAATTCTAATTTTATTCTGCTGCAATGCACTTATTTATATGGCATTTATTTCCTGATTATTTCTGTCTTTATTCTTGTAAAATGGTTTTATTCTTTATGTAAATAAATCTGTTCTATTATTCTTTTAAGTTAATAGTGAATGAGTTAGAACTCAAATTTGGGTCATTCCATGTCCTCCCCCCTTGATCATCCCAGAAGTTGATGAAATTTTTGCTGGAAGTACAATAGGACAAGGAATTAATATGTACAAAGTCTTAGAGCAAGATCTCAACTTATTCCAAAGTTAGGAACATAAGAACATAAACATAAGAATAGCCTTACTGGGTCAGACCAATGGTCCATCAAGCCTAGTAGCCCGTTCTCACAGTGGCCAATCCAGGCCACTAGTACCTGGCCAAAACCCAAGGAGTGGGGCCACTTTTTTTGTTCCATGGAAGATAGTAAAAAAACATCAACTTTTGGTTCAGGTAGTAGAAAGGATAGTTGTTCGACCAAGCTAAAAGTCATATTTCTAGTACAACCTTTTGTGCTGAATCCAAACATACAACAGGCAATTATTTGACACAACATAGCCCTTGAACAGAAAGCACAATAGGGCTCAGAGTTTGAGAACTGGAAGAGATTACAGCCAGTTACTACCCCATAAACCTTAAGACACACTGCACTTTTATTTTATGAGATAAATCTTTATCAATATTGTTGAAAAAAAATTATGCAAATTTTTACCTATATTTAGAGGACTGGAGAGAGAAAACAAGATGGCGGATGGACGCCGACATCGCTCTGAAGCTTCACACTTTTCTTTAAACTTTCTCCATATTCCTCTAACTTTTTTGCCTGCTTACCAATATCACATTCGAAAAGGGAGTGGTGAGAGCCACGATGTAACCGGCGCTCTCATCTCAACTTACTTTGCTGCAAATGTTCAAGTGGCAGACGGATGTCAGACCTTGGCTTCCTGATCGGAGGGCAGGATCTGCAATGGAGTTGAGCGTCGGAGCGCTTGACTCCTGAGATCAAATGTCACTCTCACCCCTGATGCCGGCTGTGCTTCCTTGCCCGGCGGGGATAAGGAGAGAGGAGACTAGCCCTGGGAGTGAGGAGGAAGAAACCCTGGAGCTGGACTTTACCAGAGGCTCGTGTGAGGGAGAATTCCTGACAGGGAAGATCGTCAATCAGGTGGGGAAGCCTGATTTAAAACCAGTAATTACACTACACTGGAAATGCTCTTTGAGGCCATAAAGGGCTTCACAAGATATGGAGGTTCTAGTATCAAAAGTTGACGCTTTTTCTTCTAATATAGAACAAGCTAAACAAGAATGTATGCAAAAAATTAAAACAGTAACTGGTCAATTGAAAGAACCTATATCAGTGATTGGTTGTTTTTTCTTTTTAATTGAATTTTCACATCAATTCACAAGAATAATCTTGTTCCATGCAACACAGGAAAGAAACAACTTTTTACCAATTTAACCAAAAATCAAATACAGAAATATTGCTTATCCCTTTCTTAGACCACAATTATGGGGGTGGGGGTGGGAATCCTTTATAATGGAGATATTAAAGTGGTAATAACCGATCGAGTTAACATGTATTACCTCTGTTAAATGCATTATCTTCCGTTATATGTATTATCTTCTGTAACAAGTATTATCTTCTGTGAAATTGTAGTATCATAACTCATTACTGTTCCTGTAACTTACTCTTATCCTGAAATGTAACTCTACTGGAATATCCCAGATATTTCTATATTGTAATCCGCCTAGAACCGCAAGGCACAGGCGGAATAGAAATCCCTAATGTAATGTAATGTAATGTAATATGTTCAAAAGAAAAAGCTTAGGGGTCTTTTATCAAGCTGCACTAGCGGGGTTAGTGTGTCGGACATTTCATCACGCGCTAACCCCCGCAACCGGCTAAAAAACCAAAGCCTGCTCAATGCAGGCACTAGCGGCTAGCGCGGCAGGCGGTTTAACGCGCGTTAAACCCCTACCCCAGCTTGATAAAAAGACCCCTTAGTGTGAAACCGGTTACTATCTAGCTAATAATCCATCATATAATCAGTCCTTGATGATCTTTTTGACTTTCAGGAACTCCCTCAAGTGGTCTAGAGAAAAAAAGGTATACTTAATTCCCAAATATCTCACCAAACATTTGTAGGGATAAGCTAAAAGAAACGTAGCCCTCAATTTAAGAGTCTCTTTACGCAGAGAGAGGAGGTCCTTTCTTCGCTCTTGGGTAACTTTAGAGACATCTGGGTACATCCAAATCCGTTGTTCTCCAAATAATTTTTGAGAATTCTTAAAATATAGTCTTAATACCATATTTAAGTCTTGCTCAAACACAAAAGAAATTAGAAGAGTAGCTCTCTCAGTATCTGCATTCAAAGTTTGTTCCAAAAATGCAGTCACATTCCCAAAGTCAATCTGGTTCTCTCCTTCATTTTGCTTATCCATCTCTTTTTGAGGTATCCTTTTACTCGGAAGATAATAAATCTTATTTACTGGAGGAATATTGTCAGAGGAAATATTCAAATTTTCGATTAAAATATCTTTTCAGAAAATCTATAGGTGGAGTTCCAGGGGAAAGTGGAAAATTCAGAATACGAAGGTTCAATCTCCGATTATAGTTTTCAATTTGTTCTAATTTCCTATGAATGAAGGAGTTGTCTTTAATAGCTGCATTTTTAAATGTTTGCAACTGCTTTATATCATCCTGCATTTGTTTAGTTTGGGTTGAGAATTCCAATTTCATTGAGTCAACAGTTTTAGTAAGATTATCCAACTTAGTGTTAATGTTAATTACCTCCTCAGTTGTTTTGCCCAACGAGGTCTCCAGCCGCTGAAGGAGTGACCAAATGTCTCTCAAGGACGCCTCCATGGGAGAGGAATGAATTCTTTCTCTCTCTGATGTCAAAATCTTCAGCTGCCCTGCCATTACTGGCTCATCACCCTCGCCAGGAAGCCCCATAGAATCCCTTCCGGGATCATAGTCCTCTTGCAACTGAGCCCCGACAAAGGCTGGACACACAGGATTGTGAGCCCACCGGGACAGAGAGGGAAAATGCTTGAGTACCTGATTGTTAAACCGCTTAGATAACCTTGATAGGCGGTATATAAAAACCTAATAAACTTGTTGTTAAAAAAACTTGTTGATTGGATGGAGCCAGAGAGGATAGAGATGTTTCAAATCCCGTTAGGGAAAGAGGTTCTCCCACATCTTCCCCCAATGCTAGGACACTTCCTCCGGCTTGTGGAGCAACCGAAGGCCGAACCACAAAGAAGCGATTGATGGTCTGCTGAATGGGTGTTGAAGATAAGGCCGGCGAAGAAACGGCCCTTATCACCCCCTTCTTTTTTAAATGCGGCATAGTTAGCAAGTTATAAAAGGTAAAATATCTGTAATGGAAGGCGCCAGCTTTTCGTCGGTTCTAACTCAGCCTCTCACTAGCGGTTCTCACACCGAAGAGAGCTGCACGGGAACGGGGACGGCGGGCATCCCGCGGGTTCCCCCTTTGGGTCACGGGGATCCCGTGGGGACGCCCCTAGGGTCGCGGGGATCCCGTGGGGACGCCCCCTAGGGTCGCGGGGATCCCGTGGGGACGCCTCCGAGGGTCGCGGGGTTCCTGCGGGGCTGGATGTACTCAGTCGCGCGGCTCTTCTCCCTACCTTCTCTGCTTGCAGCACAGAGCCAAACGGAAGTCTTCCCGACGTCAGCGCTGACGTCGGAGGGGAGGGGGGGCTTAAACAAAGCCCTCCCTCCCTCCGACGTCAACGCTGACGTCGGGAAGACTTCCGTTTGGCTCTGTGCTGCAGGCAGTGCAGATAAGGAGGAGAGTAGCCTCGCGGTTCGAGTGGCTACCAAGGGAGGAGGCGGTCCGCCCCGCCCCGCCACACCCCGCCCCGGTTGCAGCACAGCCGGCCAGGTCCCCTTACTTTTGTGGCACTTCCCCGACCGACCGACAACAGCCCCTGTCCGACAATCCTCCCTGCCCTGTAGCCGCGAATCTAAATTATCTTCTTACAGCAGCTGTAATAAGGTAATTTAGATTCGCAGTTAAGGGCAGGGAGGTTTGTCGGACCGGGGCTGTTGTCGGTCGGTCGGGGAAGTGCCACAAAAGTAAGGGGACCTGGCCGGCTGTGCTGCACCCGGGGCGGTAGAGAAGGAGTGGGGAGAAGGACGCTGAAAGGCCATGGGGAAGACGGGAGGGGGGGGGGAAGGACTCTGAAAGCACTTGAAGACAGAGGAGGGAGAAGGACGCTGAAAGCACATGGGGAATACAAAGGGGTGGAGAAGGACGCTGAAAGGCCATGGGAAGGGCGCGCGGGGGGGGGGAGGAAGGACTCTGAAAGCACTTGTGGAAGACAGAGGGGGGAGAAGGATGCTGAAAGCACATGGGGAAGGCAAAGGGGTGGAGAAGGACGCTGAAAGGACATGGGGAAGATGGGGGGGTGGAGAAGGACGCTGAAAGGCCATGGGGAAGACAGAGAGGGAGAAGGACGCTGAAAGGACATGGGGAAGCAGAGGGGGGAGAAGGACACTGAAAGCACATGTGGAAGACAGAGGGGGGAGAAGGACGCTGACAGGACATGGCGAAGATGGGGGGAGAAGGACGCTGAAAGGAAATGGGGAAGAGAGAGTAGGGAGAAGACGCTGGCAGGGAAGAAGACAGATGCCAGACCAATTTGGAAGGGGGAAGAAAGGGAGAGGCACAGTAACAGAGCAAATGGAAGATGCAGAAGGAAGAGAGACAGTGGATGGAAGGAATTGAATGAGAACATGAGGAAAGCAGAAACCAGGCAACAAAGGTAGGAAAAGAATTATATTTCTTTTTTTTTATTTTGCTTCAGGATAAAGTAGTATATTAGTTGTGTTGATAAAAATTTATAAACATTAGAGGCTCTGGTAGAAACCCATTTGCAAAGTATGTATTCTTCCCAATTAATATTTTCAAATTAATAAAGTCTTTTTGCTTATTTGTAAATGGGTTTCTACCAGAGCCTTTAATTCAGTAGCATAATTAAATGAAATAACTATTTCTGAAGTTTATATGGACGGGCGGGGATGGAGGGGATTCCTCGCGGGGACGGGTGGGGACGGAGGGGATTCCTCGCGGGGACGGGTGGGGACGGGTGGGATTCCTCACGGGGACGGGTGGGATTCCTCACGGGGACGGGTGGGACTTTGGCGGGGACGGGTGGGATTTCTGTCCCCGCGCAACTCTCTATCACACCGTCGCTATCTTGCCACCACCTATCAGTGATTGTTTAAAGACCTGAATTTTCTTCAAAGGAAGATTGAGCAGATGGAAAATTTTAATAGGCGTTTAAATTTAAGGATTTTGAACTGTCCTAAGATTCCTGCTTTATCAGCGATTGAAATCAAGTTTGAAAACACGATTCAAAACAATAAGTTTCTTGTTGAAAATTTAAATATTCCATTAGAAGCTATTCCACCTATTAATAAGACTTATTTTCTTCCAACTTCTAAGGAGAAAAATATTTCCCCTCAAAATGTTTCAAGAACCTAAGGGAAAAAATATTTCCCCTCAAAATATTTCAATAACCCAAGGGAATGAAGATTTGTTACAGGATTTGACTGAGATTTTTGAAAATTCCTTATCTGAAGTTTAAAGAGCGAGCTACTCTTATTTGTGAACTTTGTATTTGAACAGGATCTTGCATCTATGATGAGAATTTTCTTCAAGGGAGAAATCCCATTTTGCAGTCAGAGAATATGCATAATCCAGATGTAATGAAGTCCATGCAAGACAGGCAGAGAGAATTTCTAGCAATGCGAGATGAAACAAGAAAATCTGATGCTACCTTCTTGCTCGCTTATCTCTGTAAACGTATACAGTGCTCCCCTGCAAATTTGCAGTTGGCGATTCACGGTCCTGATCATTCATGGTATTTTCTGACCGCGAATGACCGGGCATGAGAGGGAAGCCGGAGCGTGTCAAAGCAGCTCCTGATTGGCGAGGCCCGACTTTAGTACAGGAAGAGGCAGTTTGAGCATACCGCGAGTGATTTCCTTCACTCGCCGGTGCTCCGGCTGCCCTCTCCTGCCTCCCCTGCTAAAAACCGTATTTGCGGTTTTTTAACATTCGTGGGGGTTCCTGGAACAGAACCCCAGCGAATATCGGGGACGTTTCTGTACTACAATATTTGAGTGTAAGATATGTGTTTTTCCTCCCAGAACATTTAAGATCCTTTTTGGACCTTAAGAAGCTGACCAGTAGCTCAGGATTAGAAATGTATGAAATAGACTGTTTAAGCCTTTTCTTGAAATTTATTATTGCAAAATTTTCACCCAAATTAACTGTTTCTCTCTCCTATAGTGTTGTGGTCTGAGGAGGAGACTTATTTCAAAGTATTATTTATTTAGTTTAATAATTTCCTTTTCTTTTTCTATTTTGGAAATACTCTGTATTACTAGAACAAGTGTTATAACTTGTAATGATTGAATAAAGTTATAAAAATTAAATAAAAAATGTTTTTAACCTATATTTAAGATCATATAATCACTGTATATCCTCCAATCTCTTTCTTTCTTGCACCATTTGAAGGAGCAATTCTTTGGCTAATTAGCCAATTTTTGACCCGCTATTCCTAATAGCTTAAAATAGGCCTGAAAGTACACCAACCTTTCAACCTGTGTTAAATGTTAAAATATGCTGGAGATGCAGACAGGCACTAGAATAATGAGAGAAACTATGAATTGGAAATTTATGGCTTTCTAATAACTGTAAATTTTTATTAGGATGAAAAATTAAGTGATCATGCAAACTTGATAGTGAATTATTCTCTGTTTGAAAATCAGCCAGGGAATCGGCCAACAGTGACTGAGTTGCTATCTTTAGTGAATCTGAGCCATAGTTAATCAATTGCTGTTTGAAAATCGGCCAGGGAATTGGCCAACAGCAATTGAGTCATTATCTTTAGTGAATCTGGGCCTTATTTCCTTTTATCCTCAAAGTTCTTTCACTCTTCACTCTTTTTCATCTCTAACACCTTCTGAATCCTAGTTGAGGTAAAAGGTGCCTCTTTACCAACTGAGAAAATTCACTTGTTTCAAGCCAATAGATTTTAGGCATGCTTATGTTAAAGTTCACCACTGTAGCTTCTGAAAGACTTACATTTTCCAATGTCTCCTTGGAGTTCTAGAATCTGAGGAGTAGGCATTGTCAAAACCACAACATCAAACCATTCTGAAGAGCCCGATTTCCTGCATACCTCCCATTTTGCATCTCGAAGGTTGATCTCTGTGACATGGTGCTCATAGAAGATCTCAGCGCCTGTTTTAAAGGTGAAAATTAAAGCACAGTTTCCAAGATCCTGAGCTAATTACATTGCTTCCTAAATAGCACAGTTACTTACCGTAACAGGTGTTATCCAGGGACAGCAGGCAGATATTCTTGACTGATGGGTGACGGCACCGACGGAGCCCCGGTACGGACAATTTTAGAGTGATTGCACTCTAAGAACTTTAGAAAGTTCTAGTTCGGCCGCACCGCGCACGCGCGAGTGCCTTCCCGCCCGACAGAGGCGCGCGGTCCCTCAGTTAGTATAAGCCAGCTAAGAAGCCAACCCGGGGAGGTGGGTGGGACGCAAGAATATCTGCCTGCTGTCCCTGGATAACACCTGTTACGGTAAGTAACTGTGCTTTATCCCAGGACAAGCAGGCAGCATATTCTTGACTGATGGGTGACCTCCAAGCTAACAAAAAGAGGGATGGAGGGAAGGTTGGCCATTAGGAAAACAAATTTTGCAAAACAGATTGGCCGAAGTGTCCATCCCGTCTGGAGAAAGCATCCAGACAATAATGAGATGTAAAAGTGTGAACTGAGGACCAAGTAGCAGCCTTGCAGATTTCCTCAATAGGAGTGGAACGGAGGAAAGCTACAGATGCTGCCATTGCTCTGACTCTATGGGCCGTGACAGAACCTTCCAGTGTCAGTCCGGTCTGAGCATAACAGAATGAAATGCACGCTGCCAGCCAATTAGACAACGTACGTTTAGAAACGGGACGTCCCAATTTATTTGGATCAAAGGACAGAAAAAGTTGGGGAACTGATCTGTGGGGTTTCGTACGCTCTAGATAGTAAGCCAGAGCTCTTTTACAATCCAAAGTATGTAGAGCTTGTTCTCCAGAATGAGAATGAGGTTTTGGAAAGAAAACAGGTAGAACAATGGATTGGTTGAGATGGAATTCAGAGACAACCTTAGGGAGAAACTTTGGATGTGTACGCAGAACCACCTTGTCATGGTGAAAAACCGTAAAGGGTGGATCTGCGACCAGTGCATGAAGCTCACTGACCCTCCTGGCAGAGGTAAGAGCAATAAGGAAAAGCACTTTCCAAGTGAGAAACTTGAAAGGAGAGGTAGCCAAAGGTTCAAATGGAGGCTTCATTAAGGCAGAAAGAACCACATTGAGATCCCAGATAACAGGAGGGGCTTTAAGAGGTGGTTTCACATTGAAAAGCCCTCGCATGAACCTGGACACCAGGGGATGAGCTGAGAGAAGTTTTCCATGGACTGGCTCATGAAAAGCTGCAATGGCACTGAGGTGGACTCTGATGGAAGAGGACTTAAGGCCAGAGTCAGACAAAGAGAGCAAATAGTCCAACAACGTCTCCACTGCCAGGGAAGTGGGATCAAGATGATGAAGAAGACACCAGGAGGAAAATCTCGTCCACTTCTGATGGTAACATTGCAGAGTGGTTGGTTTCCTGGAGGCATCCAGAATGGAACGAACAGGCTGAGATAAAAGAGTATCATGAGATGTCAGCCCGAGAGATACCAAGCTGTCAGGTGCAGAGACTGGAGGTTGGGATGTAGAAGGGTTTCCTGCTGTTGCGTAAGCAGAGAAGGAAACAGAAGAAGAAGAAAAGGTTCCCTGGAACTGAGTTGAAGTAGAAGGGAGAACCAATGTTGCCTGGGCCACCTCGGAGCAATCAGAATCATTGTGGCTCGTTCCCTCTTGAGCTTGAATAAGGTTCTCAACATTAGAGGCAGAGGAGGGAAGGCGTACAGGAACAGATTCGACCAGTCGAGGAGAAAAGCATCCGCTGCCAGACGGTGAGGAGAGTAAAGTCTGGAGCAGAATAGGGGCAGCTGATGATTGTGAGGAGCTGCAAAGAGGTCTATCTGAGGAGTGCCCCATTGAGTGAAGATAGACTGCAGAGTTACAGGATCGAGTGTCCACTCGTGAGGCTGGAGAATTCTGCTGAGTTTGTCCGCTAAAGAATTCTGTGCTCCCTGAATGTAGATAGCTTTCAGGAAGAGATGGTGATCTATGGCCCAATTCCAGATCTTTTGGGCTTCTTGGCATAAAAGGCGAGAGCCTGTCCCACCCTGTTTGTTGATGTAATACATCGCAACCTGATTGTCTGTGCACAACAGAAGGACCTGAGGAAAGAGAAGATGTTGGAAGGCCTTGAGGGCATAAAACATCGCTCTGAGTTCCAGGAAATTGATTTGATGCTTCTTTTCCTGGGCTGTCCAAAGACCTTGAGTCTGGAACTCGTTCAAGTGAGCTCCCCATGCATAAAGAGAGGCGTCGGTGGTGATGACTAGTTGATGAGGGGGCTGATGGAACAGAAGACCTCTGGATAGATTTGAGGATACCAACCACCATTGAAGAGACTGACGAAGAGATGATGTCACAGATATGTGTCGTGAGCAAGGATCCGTCGCTTGGGACCACTGAGTAGCAAGGGTCCATTGAGGAGTGCGCAGGTGAAGACGTGCGAGGGGCGTGACATGAACTGTAGATGCCATGTGCCCCAAGAGTACCATCATTTGCCTGGCTGAGATGGAAGGTAGTGAAAGCACCTGCTGACATAGAGACTGAAGGGTCTGAAGACGATTGGATGGTAGGAAAGCTCTCATGAGGAGTGTGTCCAGGATCGCTCCAATGAATTGAAATCTCTGAGTGGGGATGAGATGAGATTTGGGTAGATTGATCTCGAACCCCAGAATTCGTAGAAACAAGATGGTTTGGTTGGTGGCCAGTAGAACTGCTTGAGCGGATGTGGCCTTGATTAACCAGTCGTCCAGGTAAGGAAAGACCTGGAGGTGGTGAGAGCGTAGAAATGCCGCTACCACAATGAGACACTTGGTGAAGACCCTTGGAGAGGAGGCAAGGCCGAAGGGCAGCACCTTGTATTGGTAATGACAATGATTGATCATGAAACGGAGATACTGTCTTGAGGTTACATGGATCGGTATGTGAGTGTATGCCTCTTTGAGATCGAGGGAGCATAGCCAGTCGTTTTGATTGAGAAGAGGATAAAGGATGGCTAAAGAAAGCATCTTGAATTTTTCTTTTACCAGATGTTTGTTGAGATCGCGGAGATCCAAAATTGGTCTGAGATCTCCTGTTTTTTTGGGGACTAGAAAATAACGGGAGTAGAATCCCTGCCCTTTTTGATCTAAAGGAACTTCTTCTATAGCGTTCAGAAAGAGGAGGGATTGAACTTCTTGAATAAGGAGGGCAGATTGAGGACTGTTCAAAGCAGACTCTTTTGGCAGACTTTGAGGCGGAAGAGTCTGAAAGTTGAGAGAGTAGCCGTGGCGGATGATGTTGAGGACCCATTGGTCCGAAGTGATAACTTCCCACCGGCTGAGGAACAGAGAAAGTCGACCTCCTATAGGTTGAGGCAGGAGAGCAGGAATAGGAATACTGGCTATACTGTGGAGAATGAAGTCAAAAGGGCTGTGACTTCTGCTGAGGAGGTGGTTTCACAGGTTGCTGCTGTGGCTGCTGTCTGGGAGGCTGACGTTGTTGCTGCCTCTGACGCCTGGGTTGCTGAGCAGTGGTAGGTAATGGCCGAGCTGTGAAGCGGCGTTGATAGGCCGACTGCTGCCTATATGGTTTTGGCGGAGGAGGCTTCTTTTTATTTTTAAGCAGGGTATCCCAGCGTGTCTCATGAGCAGAGAGCTTTTGTGTGGTTGAGTCCATGGATTCCCCAAAGAGCTCATCCCCTAGGCACGGGGCGTTGGCTAACCGATCCTGATGATTAACATCAAGCTCGGATACCCGAAGCCAGGCCAGGCGACGCATAGCCACCTACATTGCTGTCGCTCTGGATGTAAGTTCAAAGGTGTCATATATGGATCTAACCATGAACTTACGTAATTGAAAAAGAGACGACAAGCAGGTATGAAAAGAGTGATGTTTTCGTGAAGGAAGGTACTTTTCGAAGGAAGCCATGGTGGTAAGGAGATGCTTCAAATAAAAAGAAAAATGAAAAGCATAATTGCTAGCTCTATTTGCTAACATAGCATTTTGGTAGAGCCTCTTACCAAATTTATCCATGGCTCTACCCTCTCTGCCAGGAGGTACCGATGCATATACACTGGCTCCTGAAGATTTTTTAAGGGTGGATTCGACAAGTAAGGATTCGTGAGGAAGTTGAGGTTTGTCGAACCCAGGAATGGGAATTACCTTATATAGAGAATCCAGTTTACGTGGGGCCCCTGGGACAGTTAAAGGAGTCTCTAAATTCTTATAGAAAGTCTCCCTCAAGATGTCATGAAGAGGGAGTTTCAAAAATTCCTTTGGAGGCTGGTCAAAATCAAGGGCATCCAAAAAAGCTTTGGACTTTTTGGATTCAGCCTCCAAAGGAATGGACAAGGAGTCACACATCTCTTTCAAAAAGCAGGAGAAAGAGGAAGTGACCTGTTTGGAGGATGGGTCAGGGACAGCTGAATCCTCCTCCTCTGAGGAACATTCGCCTTCAGAAAGAAAGGGTTCCTCTGAGTCTCCCCACAGATCAGGATCCCTGACATGGGAAGCATGGTCCCGAGACTCAGGTGTCGATGATTGTAAGTGTCGGGTTTTGTGCACCGACTTACCCGACCTCATCGATATCGAGTCAGGAGATGTTATCGGTCGCACCGGTGCCGAAGTCTGTACCGATTGATGGTGAGCTCTCGGCTCCGGTGCAAGAACTGGCATCGATACCGATGAGGTTAGTTGAAGCGGTACCGAAATAGTGGAAGCAGGTAACACAGGCTGTTCCACAATCGGTACCGGTAGCTCGGTGCGGGCCGGCACCGGAAGGTTCGGAGCCAGGATAGCAGGGAGGAGCTGTTTTAATTGGTCCTTAAGCTGCACCTGAAGGATGGCCGTGATGCGGTCATCAAGGGATGGCACCGGTACCGCCTTTTTCTTCTGCGGTACCTGCGGTGCCACTCGACGCCCCGGAGATGAGGAGCCCGATGTCGAGGGACTCACCTCTATAGGGGCGGAGCGCTTCCGCTGGCGTCTCACAGTCGGCAGGATTGGACTCACTGCACTCGAGACCGGAGGACGCTCCAGCGGGGAAGGCTTCTTAGCCGGCTTACCTGACTGGTGAGACGCCGGTGCGGAATCACGCGGCGTCGAAGAAGAGGGTGCCGACTGAATCGGTGCCGAAGCTGGAGTCGATGGAACGGGGTCGGACATCTCGGCACCGAACAATAATCGCTGCTGGATTTGGCGATTTTTTAATGTCCGTTTTTTTAGAGTGGCACAGCGGGTGCAAGTAGAGGCCTGATGCTCAGGACCCAAACACTGTAAACACCAGTTGTGTGGGTCCGTGAGAGATATAGGCCGAGCACACCGCTGGCACTTTTTAAAACCCGGTTGAGGGGGCATGAAAGGGAAAACGGCTTCAGCTAAATCGAAGGCCGAGGCTTCGATGGTGGCAGAAGGCCCCGCCGGGGAAAGATCAAATTAAAGAAAAAATTAAGGATTTTTTTTTTTTTTTTTTTACAAAATAGAAAAAAGAAAAGAGATAAGGTAAATAGTCAAAAGTTTACGCGAGCAGGAAGGCAAAGAGAAAAAAGTTTCAACAGCCGTTGAAAAACGCGTCTTCTTAGCTCCGCGGAAACTAAGAAACTGAGGGACCGCGCGCCTCTGTCGGGCGGGAAGGCACTCGCGCGTGCGCGGTGCGGCCGAGCTAGAACTTTCTAAAGTTCTTAGAGTGCAATCACTCTAAAATTGTCCGTACCGGGGCTCCGTCGGTGCCGTCACCCATCAGTCAAGAATATGCTGCCTGCTTGTCCTGGGATAAAAGAAAATACCAAATTTGTCCCTCCCATTGCCTAATTAAAAACATATAAATGGAAGATTAGGTTCTTACCTGGATAATCCTTTTGTTAGAAGACATAGGAGTCTGTACTCTAGGTGATTAATCCCTGGTCACGAGTTGCTTGCAAAAGGATGTCAATCACATCTTTCAAAAATTGTATGAAAAAGGTTTTTTTGGGTTTTTTTTAAGAGGCAAGGAGAGGGGAGGAGCTTTGACCTATGTAGAACCCAGTAAAATAAAAAACAGACAGCTAAGGGGCAGGCTTTCAGAGGCAAGGCATCCTGCACATGCTCAGTAGAAAAAAAAAATCTACTGAATCTAGGGGAGAGCTCCGGCATGCAGGCTCAGTCCGAGGACTTCACCAGCAAGTGTGCCTGCATGTCCCCTGCTTGTCTCCGGAGAACTTTAAATAAATAACTCTATGACCGTCAGAGCAGCGCAGAGCATTCAGCATTCTGGCCAGTGCTAAAAACTTCTTGTGTGGTTCTGTAAAAGGAGGGTTAATTTTTTGTTGGTTTTGCAGTTTTATAATTTCAATTATAATGTGCCACGAAAAACATTTGCTCCATTTAGTGTGCCAGAGCTAAAAAAGTCTGAGAGACACTGCCATAGACAAAGAATGTTAGCCTCTGGTGATTCATTGAAAATTGATTTCTCACCTAAAATTCAGGGTTTTATTCTAGATTCCTCACATTCATTATCTACTCAAATTAATAATGTAATGAAAAAATATTTTTTCAGCCTAAAGATGCTTAGAAGAGTACATCATCTTTTTCATCAACATTTTGCAGTTCTGGTTCAGGCTATTATTCTATCTCAGTTGGACTATGGTAACTTGCTTTATTCTTGTTTAAGTAAATGCAATTTGAAAAGGCTGCAACTTATCCAGAATACGGCGGTCAAATTGATTTACGAGGTCTGTTCAAAAAGTATCAGACTTTAATTTTTCTTACGTAAACAAATAAAGCTATGGAGGCATGGTTTGGTGCACGAAACTAATGTGCATGTTTGAATTTTTTTCCACCTACAGAAGCCGGCAAACCACCGATGAGTGAGGAAGTGTAAGTGAGAGTCATCGGATTTTTGTTTTTGACAAAATGACAGAAAAAGTTAAACAACGCTACTGCATTAAATTTTGTGTAAAGCTTGACGATTCCAAGTGGAAACGATCTGCAAGATTCAATACACCTTTGCGGACAAAGCAATGGGCACCACACAGATAAAGGAGTGGTACAACTGCTTCAGAGATGGCCACACATCAGTGGAGAGTGTAGCACATTCTGGTAGGCCCTCAACATCCAGAAATAAGAACATAAGAATTGCAACTGCTGGGTCAGACCAGTGGTCCATCATGCCCAGCAGTCTGCTCCCATGGCAGCCCTTAGGTCAAAGACCAGTGCCCAGAGTCTAGCCTTACCTGCGTACGTTCTGGTTCAGCAGGAACTTGTCTAACTTTGTCTTGAATCCCTGGAGGGTGTTTTCCCCTATAACAGCCTCCGGAAGAGCGTTCCAGTTTTCCACCATTCTCTGGGTGAAGAAGAACTTCCTTATGTTTGTACAGAATCTATCCATTTTTAATTTAGACAGTGCCCTCTCGTTCTCCCTACCTTGGAGAGGGTGAAGAACCTGTCTTTATCTTCTAAGTCTATTCTCTTCATTATCTTGAATGTTTCAATCATGTCCCCTCTCAGTCTCCTCTTTTCAAGGGAGAAGAGGCCCAGTTTCTCTAATCTCTCACTGTATGGCAACTCCTCCAGCCCTTTAACCATTTTAGTCGCTCTTCTCTGGACCCTTTCGAGTAGTATCGTGTCCTTCTTCATGTACGGTGACCAGTACTGGATGCAATATTCCAGGTAGGGGCGTACCATAGCCCGGTACAGCGGCATGATAATCTTCTCTGATCTGTTCATGATCCCCTTCTTAATCATTCCTAGCATTCTATTTGCCCTTTTTGGCGCTGCCGCACATTGCGCAGACGGCTTCATTGACTTGTCGACCAGTACTCCCAAGTCTCTTTCCTGGGGGGGTGTCTCTCTGAGTACTGCACCGGACATCCTGTATTCGTGTATAAGATTTTTTTACCGGCATGCATCACCTTACACATCCACATTAAACCTCATTGACCAAGTGAGGACCCTGGTGATGCAGGATCGTTGAATCACGATCAGAGAACTTGCAGATGAGGCGAGCATCAGTGTTGGATCCATTCATTCCATTTTGACTGAGGATTTGGACTTCAGGAGATTTTCAGTGAAGTTCATGCCAAAGCTTCTAACGATCGAGCAGAAGCAATTCTGTTTGGAGATCGCACAGGACATGCTGGAGACTGTGAACAGTGATCCCAACTTCCTCAGCACAGTGATCACTGGCGATGAGTCCTGGGTTTATGGGTACAACACAGAAACCAAGTTGATGTCATCACAATGGAAGCATTCAACATCCCCGACGCCAAAAAAGCAAGGCAGGTCCACAACAATGACAAAGTCATGCTGACTATCTTCTTTGACTCCAGTGACGTGGTTAATCACGAGTATGCACCACACGGCACAACCATCACCAAGGGGTACTACCAAGAGGTTCTGCGTTGCCTTTGTAACACTGTGAAACGCAAATGGCCAGACCTGTGGGCAGCGGGCAAATGGCAGCTCCATCATAATAACACACCTGTCCACTCTTCACATTTGATACGGAGTTTCCTGGCCAAACACAACACACCTGTGATTCCTCAGGCTCCCTACTCTCTTGACGTGATTTCTGGCTTTTCCCGAAGCTGAAAATGCCTCTGAAAGGGACCAGATTTCTGTCAAGAGAAGACTGTGATGGACCAATTGTGAGCTATCTCAGAAAAGGCGTTCCAGCACTGCTTCCGACAGTGGCAGAACCATTGGAAGAAGTGTGTGGCAGCCCAAAGGGACTACTTTGAAGGAGATTGTTGTATCTGAAAGAGTATTTTTTATGAATAAAGGTCTGATACCTGTTGAATGGCCCTTGTATGGTAAACATAAATATGATCATGTTACACCTTTACTGAGATCCCTTCACTGGCTTCCTGTCTATTGGAGGATCCAATTTAAGTGTGCATCTGTAATTTTCAAAATCCTATACGGTATTTTTTCCTCCTTTGGTCTCTGTTTCGTTTAATTCACAAGAAATCTCTAACTCTAGGAGCTTTCAGAAATTTAAACTTGGCTTTCCCACTGTTAAGTGAATAAAAACTATGGTCAATTTCTGTCGATCATTTTCTTTTTTATTCGTAAAAATTTGGAATGACCTTCCTTCTATAGTTAGAGTTCTCTCTCACTTACCCTTTTTTCGTAAAGCATTGAAGACATTTTTATTTCAGAAATTTACTAATGACTCGTCTTCTTTAAATAATCGACCATAAAAGATAAAAATTTTTGGCATAAAAGATACAGTTTCTGCTCTAATCCCTTGTATATTTCATTAATATTTTGTTAATCGAGTCAAGCCCTCTTGTTGGGATGAATCAGTATATAAAATCAAAGATTAAATTAGAAAACCCTCATTGAGTTAGCCTTCAAACAAGCACTGGATTCTAGAGAAAGAATAAGCAGTAGAGGAGAGCTATTTAAAATCTTTACCTGCATAAACATTACCTGATTGTTTTAAGTAATGTTTAACAACTGCTGAAACCCCACAAGGTGTCACATAACTGTGGTTTCCTTCCTTCACAATCATCCCCTCCACTAGGGCATTGAGTGGTAAACAAATATGGTGTTTCAACAGCTCATCATAGAATCTAAAACAGGCAAATGAAACTAATTAATATGCTCAGAAGTTTGACAAATCAAGCTCATTTTTAAAAAAAGATAAGACATCCAAAAGACAGCATAAACCAGCATTTGGATGACTTACTAGTCAAAACATCCAAATGGGAATTCTCAAAACAGACTTTCTAAACATTTTTCTGGTTGTTTTGTCCCTAGTACGTCTAAATCTTATGGGAGCGTGTTAGAGGTGTGTTTTAAGCGGGCTTAGGACTTAGATCAGTGTCTCTCAAACTTTCTTGAGCCAAGGCACACTAAAGGTAGTGGCCACGGTTTGAGTCACACGGTAGTGCGCGGATGTTGCCGTGATTATATCACACGCATGTGTGACATCATCACATCGACATCCATGCATGCGCAGAGGCCTTCCAGATGGGCCCTGAGATGCAGTACGGGGTGCCAGCAGGGAAGAGGGTGAGAGAGGAGAGGCGTTGGCTGATTGCCTACAGTAGTGTTTCTCAACTACTTCAAGCTAAGTACTCCCAATCACAGACCTCCCAAGCTCCACCCTAGACCCACCCAAGCCCTGACCTAGATCCCACCCCCTTTATTAATTGTAATGCAATTTTTTTCCTTTCATGTTTCAAATACACACACAATACACACAGCAGATATAAATTCTCAAAACTGACACATTTCAATCACTATATCGAAAATAGAATCATTTTCCCTACCTTTGTTGTCTGGTAACTATTTTTCTGTGCTTTTAACTATGTTTCAAGGGCCTTCTTATTCACTGACTGTTTTTCTCTCCTTCCTCACTTTCTGCTCTGCATCCGTCTTTTAAGTCAAAGAACACTACCCTGTATATGCTATAATTGCTATTGAGCAATGCTATCCATATGTGAAGATTAGCTCAGAGACATGGAGGGGTACCACAGAGGGACTCCCCCCGCAACCACCTCACCACCCAATCATTGCTAAATCTTCCATACTTTTAAGAGTAAATTAGTGCCAAATTAGTGCAATGGAGTTCTAAAACTCATAACTT
This sequence comes from Geotrypetes seraphini, assembly GCF_902459505.1. Taxonomy (NCBI): domain Eukaryota; kingdom Metazoa; phylum Chordata; class Amphibia; order Gymnophiona; family Dermophiidae; genus Geotrypetes; species Geotrypetes seraphini. The sequence continues at coordinate 255,961,320 of NC_047087.1, forward strand.
ATTGAAAGATATAAGAAAATAATAAAAACTTAACTAAAGCTTTGTTCCTTGATTTTGACGTGAACACGTTTCGTGCTACTGCTTCAGGAAACCAATCAGCTAGGAATTTAGCCGCACTGAAAAGAATGTTTAGGCGGCAATAGGTGACTTCATTCTTTACAAAAAGCAGTTTATCTCTTAGAGGACGCTCCCACTGGCTTCTTAGCTTCTAATTTATGTTTAAAAGTATGGAAGATTTAGCAATGATTTGGTGGTGAAGTGGTTGGGGTTTTTTTCCCCTCTGTGGTACCCCTCCATTTCTCTGAGCTAATTTTCACATATGTATAGAATTACTCAATAACAATTATAGCATATACAGGGTAGTGTTCTTTGACTTAAAACAATTCTTTTCACTCCCTATTTATGACATCAGTGGTATTTTTTCCCTGTGCATGTTTTGACTTAGTCTGCATCCATCTTTGGCATTAACATTCAATTTTTCCATTTTTCTGCTTTCTTCTCAAAATCTACTTTTCCATGTCTTCCCTTCCCTTCCTATCTCTCTCTCCTTCCCTCCCCATTTCTACGGTCTGACATCTCTCTCCTTACCACCTTCTCCCCTCCCCCAGTAATCCAACATCTCTCTTTCCTTCCCCCCCCTTCCCATTCTGGCATCTCTCTCCTTTCCTTCTCATAATCTGGCATCTCTCTCTAGTACTATTATTTCTTTAGCGCTATCAGACTCCCCACCTTCCCTTCCATTCTCTGGTCTGGTATCTCTCCCTTCCTTTATTCATCTCCCCCCCCCAGTATAACATATCTTTCTCCCGTCCTCCTTTCTGCCCTCTGCAGTCTATCACCTTCCTCCTTTCTGGCCCCCTTCCCAGTAGAGAGCTGCACGGGAACGGGGACGACGGGAATCCCGTGGGGATCCTGCAGGTTCCCCCTTCGGGTCGCGGGGATCCCGTGGGGATGCCCCTAGGATCGCAGGGATCCCGTGGGGACGCCTCCAAGGGTCGCGGGGTTCCTGCGGGGTTAGATGCGAGGCTCGCCTTAAGCAAAGCCCTCCCTCCCTCCGACGTCAGCGCTGACATCGGGAAGACTTCCATTCCGATCGGCTGTGTGCTGCGATCGGCAGTAGCATACCAAGAGGGGGCGGGGAGGGTGGTCCGCCCCAGGTGCAGCCATGGCGGGGGGGGGGGGGGGGTTGAACAGACGGCCAGGTCCCTTTACCTTTGTAGCGCTTCCTCCGACCGACCGACCGACCACAGGCCCGGTCCAACAAACCTCCCTGCCCTATAGCCGCGAATCTAAATTACTTTCTTACAGCAGCTTCAATATTCCAGCTGCTGTAAGAAAGTAATTTAGATTTGCGGCTACAGGGCAGGGAGGTTTGTCGGACCGGGCCTGTTCTGTTGTCAGTCGGGCGGGGAAAGTTAAAGGGCAGGGAGGGAGAAAGGGAGGAAAGGCTGGAGTGGAGAGGAAAAGATGCTTAAGGTAAAACTTGGTGGGGGGGAGAAGGACGCTGAAAGGACATGGGGAAGACGGGGGAGGACGCTGAAAGCACATGGGGAAGACAGAGGGGGGAGAAGGACACTGAACGCACATGGGGAAGACAGAGGGGAGAAGGAAATGGGGAAGAGAGAGTGGCAGGGAAGAAGACAGAGATGCCAGACTATGAGGGGAGCGGAGGGAAGAAGATTGGTGCCAGACCAATTTGGAAGGGGGGAGAAAGGGAGAAGTACAGTAACAGAGCAAATGGAAGACGCAGAGAGAAGAGAGATAGTGGATGGAAGGAATTAAATGAGAACATGAGGAAAGCAGAAACCAGGCAACAAAGGTAGGAAAAAAATTATATTTCTTTTTTTTTTTTTTTGCTTTAGGATAAAGTAGTATATTAGTTGTGTTGATAAAAATTTATAAACATTAGAGGCTCTGGTAGAAACCCGTTTACAAAGTATGTATTCTTCCCAATTAATAAAGTCTTTTTGCTTATTTGTAAATGGGTTTCTACCAGAGTCTTTAATTCAGTAGCATAATTAAATGAAATAACTATTTCTGTAGTTTATAGGGACGGGTGGGGACGGTGGGGACGGAAGAGATTCCTCGCGGGGACGGGTGGGATTCCTCACGGGGACGGGTGGGGCAGGTGGGACTTTGACGGGAACGGGTAGAATTTCTGTCCCCGCGCAACTCTCTACTTCCCAGTTCAAACATTTCTCCCTCCTTTCCACCAGTCCAACATTTCTCTCTCTCTTCCTCCTGCATGCTTCTCCTCCGGCCCTCCTTCCCTCCCCTAACCACCATCTCTCTCTCTTTCCCTCCATGAGTCCAACTTTTCACTCTCTGTCCTCTCCCCGTCCCCCAAGTGTGACATTTCTCCTTCCCTCCTTTCTGTCCTCCCCATCCATCTTGCCCTCTCCATGAGTCCAACACTTTCTGCCTCCTGCATGCTTTCTCTCTGTCCTTGCCTCTTCCCTCGAGTGGCATCCCTCCTTCCCACCCCCTAACTAACATGCTCTCTCCCCATGCACCATCTCACCCTCCTCTCCAGCGTGTAGCACCTTTCCTTTCCCTTCCCTTCTGCCAGGTCCAGCAGCACCTCTTCTCCCTTCCCTTTCCCTCCTATCCACAAGTACTCCTCTCTTCCCTCCTTCCCCTGTCCAGTAATACCCCTTCTCCCTTCCCGCCTCCCCCTGTCGAGCAGCACTCTCCTTCTCCCCATGTCCAGCAGTACCCTTGCTCCCTTCCCTGCTCCCCTCTCCAGCAATAGCTCTCCTCTGTAGCCTAGTGACAGCTCACTGTGTGCTTTTAACTTCACCACACAGCTGCCGCTATCATTAGTTTAGCTGTGGTTTCATCAGGCAGCCTCAGGGCCTTTGCTAGGCCAGCCCGCCTCACATCATCGAAGCGGGCCGGCCTAGCAAAGGCCCCGAAGCTGTCTAATGAAACAGTGTCTAAACTAATGCTAGCAGCACCTGTGTGGCGAAATTAAAAGTACACTGAGCTAACGCTGCTGGTCCGGAGGTGCAGAGAGAAGATGAGGAAGGCAGGAGTCCCGGCATACACGACGGTAGCAGGAAGTTGCAAGTCAGCTGATGTTGGCGCTGGAGATTAAAGCAGCACAAAGAGATAAAAGTGAGGCTTTGTAAACCTTACTCTCATTTACTTAAACCATGACTTTCCTCTATCTATACCACAATGTTTTTTCAAACAGTTGTTAAGCAATGACAATTTTTATTGATGATCATTGAGCAAAGAAACAACTCAGCATAACAACACAATTCATGTCATCCGTAATCAAACTCCAAATCACCCCCAACCTAACCACCCCCTTATACAGTTACAAAAAATAAATCTTGGAACACAATCATGCAGCCCTCCCCCCCAAAAAACAATCCAAATCTCTCAATCCCCCTCTAAATAACCCCCCTTCTTCCTAAAGAATAAAGCCCCCAATAATAATCACTGATCCGATTCACTAGAAACAGAAGTAAAATATGAAACCCTCCTCCTGCTATACACTAACCGGGGATGCTTAGTAAACCAGTGATGCAAAGAGAACCAGACAAAAGCAGGACCCCCAACTATAGCCCCATATAACACCCTAATATCACTCTCCAAACCCCCCAAAGTCTTTATAATTGAGGCAAAAATCACCAAGAACATTCAAAATTTGACTCCTACTTCTTAACGATAGAACCTGGACAAAAACTTCCCAAACCTGGAGAAATAATTTCTGACGATTCGGTATACCACAAACCCCGTTGAAGTTCCATGGTACAAAGGTTGTGAAATCTATTTCTAAACTCCCAAAAAGAAGGGGCAGAAGATTGGGTCCAGCTACAAAGAATACATTTCAAATTCACAATTTGAGCTTTGTGCAGCAACAATTTATTTCCTGAACATCCAAGGCCTTATCCCAACCTAAAACTAAATTCCAAGGTCTATAAGATATAGATTGTCCTATAACATCACTCAAAATAGACTACAAAACCCCCCAAATGCCTAATCTTAACACAGCTCCATAACATATGGCCCAGATGTCCCAGAGAACAGCAGCACTTAGGGCATATCACAGAAGATACATGTCCAATGCGAAAGGCTCATGTTATAGGAAAATAAACAATATGTAGAACTCTAAATCAACATTCTTTATATTCAGTACTGTATACTATGGCAGGAATGCTCCTTATGATAGTGAGAAAATTTAAGAGTCCACTAGGAACTCCCCACTCCGCTGTCCATTTAGAACTAAGAAAGCCTAGCCAATGCAGCTTGAAGGGAAGAAATAGTCAATGGATTAGGGCCACTAGGAGTCAGAATAATGTACAATCTCTCCAAAAAGTCATGAGAAAGTGATAGAAAAGGTAGATAACAAATATAATGGGACAATTGCAAATAAAGAAACACATCACCAACTTGGTCTCCCAATTTCCCTCAGAATTCCACTAAAGATATTAGTTGGCCATCTCGCTGGATAAATAAGCACCTTGGTCCCGCCATCTGTGAAACACAATATTATCTATGCCTGGTCCAAAAGATGCATTCCCTACAATTGGAAGCGATAATGAGGGACATGAATCCTGAGCCCACAATTTAGTTATGGCCCTCCAAACCAGTTGCAGCAATACATGATTTCTTCCTAGCTTGCAGCAAGTAATTCAGATACAATGGGTAAAAATGAGATATTTCCAAATTATACGGTGTATAATTGTCAGACCCTCTGAGCCAATCACTATAATGCCGTAGCAGGCAGGCTCAGTTATAAAGCTGGAAGTCCAGCAGTCCTAAGCCCTCCCCCCCATGTTCCAGGGCCCCACCAAATAAACAATTCAAAGTCTCGCTCTTTTCCCCTCCCCAACATAAGCCATAGGAGTCAAGTACGATGTCAAAATAAATCCAAAGCCTCTGAAGGATCAAAAGATTCAAAGAATGCAGCACTCTTCCTCTTCTCCATAGTGGTATCAGCCAAGTTTCCAATTAATCTCTAGGTTACACAATAATGAAATACCTTTACTTTGAAAGAAAGAAAAAAAAGGGAGGGAGGGAGAGAGAATAAAAAGAAAAAGGGATAGGTAGCCTCCAATCCACCATAAAATCTGATATCCTCAATATAGAAGTTAACTCAATAGATATACAAAGGTGGCAAACATGGAAAATTCCCCACTATCTATACTCAAACATAAGGCCATCATCCCCCCCCCCAATGCAAAACAAATAAATGCAGAAAAAATGTCATTCATACATATCAGCACAATCATACACACACTGCCGCTGAACAACTCTTCATACCACAGACTATGCAACAAGGTACCAAATTGGAACAATACTAAAGCTCACCAGACAAACCCATGATCTGAGTTAAACAGTCACTGGCAGCAAAGTACTGTATATCAATATTCCAAAATCAACCAGTGCATTGTGACTTGTAACTTAAGAAGTGGCATCTGAAGTTGAAGGTAGTTCAGCCGACGCTAAAGTAGTTAAATAGTCTTGAGCCGCAGCTCCTGAGTCAAGCCAATTCACTTTGCCATGATCAATTACTCGCAATTTAGAAGGATACAACAATGAAAATTTTATTTTATGCTGAAAAAGTTGTGAGAATATAAAGGAATATTCCTTTCTTTGTGCCGCTATCTTGGTGGAATAATTTTGAAAACAGAGCAGCTTTTCCCACTGAATGTGGAGGGGCATTTTCAAAAAAACAAACAAACAAAAAAAAAGGTCTAAGTCCAACTTAGCTGTTTCCAGCTGAACGTCCAAAGTTGGAGGTAAAAAAATGGCCATTTTCGAATGGCAAACTGCTGGACATCCAAATATAATTTTTTTTTTTAAATTGTCTACTTAGATGTCTTGGCCACTGGGATGTCTAGGCCCCAGGTCTAACTTTATACCCTATTTTCGATCAGAAAAACATCCAGGTTGAAAACGTCCTAATCCTGACCATTTGGACATGGGTAGGGCCAGATCAATGTTCATACCTATACCGAAGAAAGGTGATGCCAAGGACTGTAACAAATACAGAACAATTGCATTAATTCCACACGCCAGCAAAATAATACAATGAAAGCTCCAATCATACGTTAAGCAAGAACTACCTGAAATTCAGACTGGTTTCAGAAAAGGTCAAGGAACGAGAGACATTATTGCCAATGTTAGATGGATATTGGAGAAGAGCAAAGAATACCAAAAACCCCTATAACTTTGCTTCATCGACTACAGAAAAGCTTTTGTCTGTGTGGATCACAATAAACTATAGGGAACTCTAGTGCAAATGGAAATATCCAAACACATAATTCAGCTGATAGAGAGCCTATATGAAAATCAAGAAGCGCAGTGAGAATTGAATATGGCAACACTGATTGGTTTCCAATAAAACATGGTTTCAGGCAAAGATGCATCTTGTCACGTTTCCTGTTCAATCTGTACAGAGAAACCATCTTCAGAAAAGTAAATTTGGAAGAGAGTGTCGGTTTCAAAGCTGGTGCCGAAATATAAATAACCTGCGCTATGCAGATGATGCAACGCTCATCACCAGCAGCAAAGAAGACATGCTGTATCTACTGAGAAAAGTCAAAGCCGAAAGTCAAAACATAGGATTAGAACTGAAAATAAACAAAATTAAGTTCATGAAAGCACATTTGGAAGAAGAGCGTGTTGGCTTCAAAGGTGGTGGCCGAAATATAAACAACCTGTGCTATGCTGATGATACATCGCTCATCACCAGCAACAAAGAAGACATGCTATATCTACTGAGAAAAGTCAAAGCCGAAAGTCATAACATGTGATTAGAACTGAACATAAACAAAATGAAGATCATGGAAAATAACAAAGATTTTGAGCTGGAATGCAATAGAATAGAAGTTGTAAAGGATTTCAATCTCCTGGGCTCTTTTGTAAACAAAGCAACTAGCAGGGAGGAAATACTCCTCAGAATAGTACTTGGTTGCTCTTCAATGAAAGCTCTCAACAAAGTTTTCGAAGGCAAGGAGGTAACACTCCAAACGAAGATCAGAGTGTCCACACACTCATTTTCTCAGTGGTCAGTTACAAATGCGAAAGCTGGACACTACGGAAACAAGACAGAAAGAAGATTGACTCATTTGAACTTTGGTGCTGAAGAAAGATTTTAGGCATACCGTGGATCGCAGGAAGAACTAACAAATCGAATCTGGAAGAGATTAAAACCGGCTATGTCACTTGAAGCCCAAAAGATGAAGTTACGACTGTCTTATTTTGGTCACACCATCAGAAGACAGAGATCACTGGAGAAGGACATCATGTTTGAGAAGATCAAAGGAACCAGGCGAAGAGGCAACCTACAATCAGATGGCTGGACACGTTGAAAACAACCATAGGGTTGACTCTGGAGGACCTTTCTGGACTAGCACAAAACTAATTTCTGTTTAGGTCTGCAATTCATCAAGTCACTAAGACTCAAGCATGAGTTGATGGCACCTAACAACAACAAAAGGGCCAGCATAGTAATGGACTGGCCACATAGACATCCCGACAAAGCAATGGGACACCTTAGAGGGAACTGCTGTGAACTTAACATAAAGGGTGCCAGCTGTGTATCTCACAAAAAAACCTTATAATTTAGGGTGAGCACTCCCCCAAACCACCCCAAAACCTACTATACCCTCCTGTATACCACCCTAATAGCACTTATGGCTGCAGGGGGCATTTATATGGCAGTATATAGGTTTGGGGTGGGCTCAAATGTTCTACCATAAATGTAGTGGTAGAGTGGCTTATGAGCCTGGGTCCTCCTCTCTATGATTCATTAGCCTACCCAACAGGCTACTTAAGACACCTGTGTGCAGCACTACTAGGTTTCTCTATACCAGATGCTGCTGTTTTAGAGACAGATATGTGCCTTTTTGTTCTCATTTCTGTGTGGTGGAAGGAGGTCAGTGAGCACTGAAGGAGTGTGGGGGGGTGTTATCTTGATGCATGCAGTGGTCATCTGGACAGTTTGGGCATCTTTGTGGTGCTTATACCCTTCTAAATCAGGTCTAGTTCCAAACGTTTAAGTTCCGTCCAGGATGTCTTGCAAAATGTTTGATTATCGCTGCAAGACATCCATGTCTAACTCGCCCTTGAGACCACTCATAATACGCCTCCACCATGCCTATCTAGTGCTCTGAATGTACAGAGGCTGGAACACCTCGCTACACATACAGAAATACGGTTTTAATTATCGGCACTTGGATGTTCTAGCAATTAGGATGTCCAAGTGCTGATTTAGGATGCTTTTTGGACATCTATGTTTTTTGATTATAAGCCTGATAGTGTCATTTTGTGTAGGGCGATTATCAAGATTGCATTTTACTACCACTTCTAAATCTTTTAGGATTGCAGAATAAAGGATGATACCTCACCTTTGGTGCTTTACTGCATAATCAGGGCTTGCAGTGATGAACTGAAATCCTAGATCTACTGTAACACTGGGATTACTGGGACTCCTAGTCGTCGCCATTCTTCCCCCTATAATTCAGAAACAGAAATTTTATTTAGTGACAATTAATTGCATAGGTACTATTGCATTTATACACAAGATAAAGTTAAACCTGTTAACATGCATTCAGGGCCGGATTCTGTATAGAATGCCCGGTCTCAGAAGCCACATAAGCGGCTGGAACCCCCCACCCAAAGATCTTTGGCAGGAGGGATGCACTGGGGAGGAGCCTAAGGCCCTGACTGTCCCAAGCGCTTAAAGCCCCCTCCTGTGGGGCCCATTGAAAAAGAAATTTTTCCTGGAGCCCAGCCACCTCCACATCACTCAATGTCAGATTCATAATTTACATTTTACCAAAATTTATCTTAAACCCAGATACTCTACCATAATCCTCAAAAATCTTCAATAGAACCGGAATGGAAACTTCCGGCTCTCCCATGTACAATAAAATGTCATCTGCGAATAATGCTACACGATGATTCACTCTTTTCTGTGAGATCCCGTATACAAATTGCCAACAGTTCTACTGAGATGGCAAACAAAAATGGTGAAAGAGGGCATCCCTGATGCGTCCCCCTCGCTATGGGGAAAAACTCTGTATAAAACTGATTAATACTAAGACAGGCCTTTGGCAAGTCATAAAAAGCTTGCACCCAACTACTGAATGATCGCTCTAATCCCATGCACCCCATGACTTCCCAGAGAATGCCCCACAAAACCCTGTCAAAAGCTTTTTCGGAGTCAATCGCAATCAAAACGGCCCTATCCAGTCTTTGATGAGCTTCCCACAAAAGATATAAAGCGTCTGATATCGCTCATTTGCCTTCTCTGTATAAACCCCAACTGGTCCAAATGGATCAGACTCGGGAGCACCCGCCCCAACCAAAGAACCAATACCTTAGCCAAGACCTTAGCATCCAGGTTCAATAAGGTTATCAGTTGGTACGATCCACAATTCTGGGGATTTTTCCCTGGTTTCAAGATAACCGCCAAACCCAGCTTCCCCCATTGACCTCGGAAAAAAAGCCTCCCGTTGGTACCCCATTAGCTACCCTCACTATAAGAGGCCCCAACTGTTCTGAAAATTGTTTGTAGAACTGGCTGGTATAACCATCCAGTCCTGGAGATTTTCCATTTTTCAATTGCTTAATCACCCCCAAGACCTCAACTAGTGTAATGGGCTCATGTAATGCCTCTCGATCTCTTTCCGACAGCTCCGGGATTGGCAAAGGATCCAAGAACCATTTATACACTGCCGGATCCACTGGATCTGGCGCTCCATATAACTGTTTATAGAAACTCAAAAATGTTTGGCGAATAGCTGGGTTTGTAACGTGCATCTCCCCCCCCCCCCCCCCGATAGTCTCTAACTCTAGCAATTGTAGCCTTTAACTACTTAATTTGTATATATCTAGCCAGTTGTGAACTAGCTTTATTCCTATGTTCATAAACCTATAATTTAAAACGCTTTCTAATGCGTTCCATCTCCTCCATCTGATATTGATAAAGCTCATCTCTCACTTTGCAATTGAGCCAAGATCAAGGGGTTCGGGTTAAGTTTATGAGATCTTTCCAACCGAATCAATTATTCTCATAACCTAAGAAAACTCTGGGCTCTGTCGCTTATATCTAGCACCCCATTGAATAAGAGACCCCCTCACCACCACCTTCAGAGCATCCCACAATGTCGCATCAGAGACCTTTCCATTGTCATTTAAATCTAAATATTCCTGAATAGTCTTTTCCACTGCAGCTACCACCAGGGGGGAGCACTCAAAAGCGATTCATTGAGTCCAATAATGCCTGCCCCCTTGATCAAGAAACCCTTGACAAGCCACCCATACCAGGGCATGATCTGAAAGGTACATGGGCTCTATTTCCGCTTTATGAACCCTTCCCACTGATTCTTATGTATCCATATACCATCTAATCTAGTGTATATCTGCTGAGAGTGCGAATAATAAATATAGTTCCTCTGGGACCCATGTAACATCCACCAGTAATCAATCCCAATGAGAGCATCAGGGCCCGCAGAGCCTTACTATGAGTTTTGAGGGCACCACCTCCCTCCTCCAGAGTGATCCAGTTGGGGATCCGGGGGACATTGAAATCCCCATCCAAGTATACTGCACCCTGCACAAACGACCCCAGATCATCCTGCAGTCCCAGGAAAAACGCAGCTTGGGTAGTGTTGTGCCCATAAACTTTTACTATAGAGATGAGATGGCCCTGCAATGCACCCCTTAACTCCAAACATCTCCCCAACTTATCCCGGTACACCTGATCAATTTGCAACCCCAACCCCTTTATCACCAGTATCGAAAGTCCCCCAAACCATTTAGTAGAACTTTCCCTTGATGTGTCCATATCAATTCAAATTGTGGCTTTTGCAGCAAGGCCGCATCCCTCGGTCTTAAATGCATCTCTTGCAATAAACAAATGTCCCACTTCATGTGCTTTAACTCCTGAAATACCATGCTCCTCTTCCCCAGACTATTTAACCCATTTACATTCCAAGAACCTATGACCACCTCTGCTTCCCCTGTATTATCCCATCCCTGCCCCACCTGCTGCTGTCCCTGAAAACTGACCCTGCCCCCATTCCCCCTTCCTCCCACCCCTCTCCAAGTTTCTGATCCAGTTGTGTTCGGACCAGTCATGACAGGAAAATGAAGTCAAATCGAAGAGGCCTGTACACTCCTCGTCCATCCCCAAATTCCCCCAAAGCTCCATGACTCTCTAAATTTACAGGCCCATGTCACCCACTCATCCAAACAACCACTCAGTGCCCACAATATTTGCCCTCCCAACACCCGTTGCATACCATCTCACATTCTCCAGAAAAACAAAACCACAAAAAAGGGGGAACAGCACAAAATTAACAATAATACAGCAAGTGCTTGTCTATACATATTAATCCCAACCCTCACCCTCCACATCTGCCCCCACCATATCCCCCAAACACGCTCCCCCTCACTCACATACTCCCTGCTCACAGTCCCATTGATCACTTCACACTCACCCCCTGCCCAAAAATCCACACCCTTGCCCTCTAGTCTGCTAAATAGCAATGTCCCGGAAAAACAAACTGTGAAATAGAAGCATTATGCCTGAACACGGCAATCCAAATCAAACATCCAAAGTGGCAGCGATTTCCCTACTCAGGAAACTTTTTGCCATTGTAGCAAGAGGTGTTCTTAAGTGTATCTTAGCACATGTTTTTTTTTCACAAGCTAAGATCATCTCTGCCGCAGCCCATAAAATGGCTGACTTTCCATTTTTTATATTAATGTCCATATGTTGTTGCCATTAGTATGCGGCCATTAATAAAATTACCCCATGAATACTTACAACTCTTTTTTTTTTAGAAAGTATGGGTTCATGCTGTAATCCTGTGCTAACCAGTTAACAAGCAGCAATGTAGCTGATCAGCACGGGAGCACCCCCTAAACATGCCCCCTCCACCCAAAAAAAGAAAAAAAATTTAGCACATGGATTATCTCATGGTAAAATAGCGCTCATTGGAAGATGCCTGAGTACATCCCACAGTATGCCATTTTAAGATGCATTAGGCACATACTAGCACCTAACACAGCTTAGTAAAAGAGCCACTAAGTTATAAAATGTACAAAGGAAAAGGATGAGTACCATGAAAAACTGGGGAAAAACCAAACCCAGAAACAAAATGTGCTCTTCTCCAAGCAGCCTCCCAGAAGCTGACTGAAACTGCTTTTTTTTGTTTCTGTTAAAACCAAAGATGCTACCGAAACAGTATATCAACTCAAACAGCTCAACTATTAATTACTGATCACTTAATAAGCTGTTAATTCACCCAGATACCTCCTTAAAAGTATCCTTTATTTCAAATGCTTATAAATATTCCCTCTGATCCTCTCTGGTGGCCCTGCCGGGGAGTCCACAAACCAGTCCGTCAAGGGCCGGGTGAATTGAAGCTTGTAACTGCTCTGAATGATCTCCAAAAATCAATGCTCTGACGAGATCTGAGCCCAAACCTCCACTTACGCCGAGAGCTGTCCCCCTATCTTCAGGGGAACGATTTCGGAGGAGGCTGAAGCAGGATGAGAACTAGAGGCTTGGCTCTGCCTGAGTCCTGAGAATCTCTCTTGATCTCTAGTACGATCTCCGAGAGGAGGCTCCTCATCACTACTGCCGAAAGTGCCTGGAGCCATGAAAATTAGACCACCCAGAGCCTCTCGAGGTTTGTGGTCAGGTAGAGATTTTTGCTGATGATCTGCCACGTTAGCCATGAGATTGTCCAGTCCATTTCTGAACATCTGTTCTTTGAAAGAAAGTCTGCTGAGGGTAGCCTTAGAGGTGGAATCTCCCACTTATTGCCTGATTTAAAGCATTCTGTGGGATGATATAGAATAAGCTGAGGCTTTTCTCATGACTCTGATGATGTCATAGAGAGAATCGGCCACTTAATACACTCCTGCTAATAGGAGCTGGGGGAAAAGGCTCACCCTCCACCAGCTAAAGCCCTCGCAACAGGCGTGTCACAAAGGAGGCCGCTGCAGCTGCTCTGATTCCCAAGGCTAGTGCTTCAAATTGTCTTTTAAAAATCATACCCACTCTGCAATCCTGCATATCTTTTAACATCATGCCTCCTTCAATTGGTAGGGACTTGCATTTGGCTACCTGCACTAACAAGAAATCTACTTTGGGCTGAGCAAACATCTGCAGACATTCCTGTGCTACTGGATACAGCCAAGCCATTGTCTTGGCTACCTTAAGGGACCCTTCAGGATCATCCTAATGCACTCATACACTAATACACTCATATCAGGATGCCAGGGAAACAAAGATGACTGGGCTCTCAATCCGCTCAGTATAAAGCAGAAGGAACCTGCTGGGAGACCAAGTTTAACTCTCGCAGAGAGTTTGAAAATCCAGCGGACCATAGGGTCATCCCTTTGATTGAGGGCCACTACTGTAGCTTGCGTACTCGCACCTGCCTGTGGCCCTGTATCTCACAGCAGGGAGGGCTCACTCTGTGGCAGTAAAGGCATATAGATAGACCCCCTCATCCTCTGGGTCTCCATCAGAAAGGCCTATCAGATCCTAGCCAGCCTCTGAAACTGAGGCAGATGCACCCTAGGAGCCCAAGCCCCCTTTGCACACCTCCTGATGCACTGCCAGAATTCTCCTATGGATCTTGTCCATCCAGATAAACTCTCCACATCAGATTGACTAATTAATGACTCCAGCTTGTATCTCTTGGGCTCCATGGCTTCCAAGTTCCACCCCTTAGGAAGCCTACCATTCAGGGGCTCTGGAAGGATTTACACCAAACCGATAGACACCCCTCCCGACCATTCCTCAGCCCTAGAGAGCAAAGGGGAGGCTAAGCTAACTGCTCCCACTCACCACATGCTTCACGGCATGTGGCGCAAAGGCACTCTTCAGGAACCCATCCAGCACAAACCTAGCATGAATTAAGAGTAAAGGGGCCTGGGACCTCCATCCCTGCCAGTTTTGAAGCAAAATGAAGTAATTTGAAGGTTCCGGATAACTTTTTTTTAAAAATTGGGAAATCCAAGATGGCCACTGAAGAAATATTTTGGCATTAAAAAATGGCTCCAAAATGCCTTAACTAAAACCAAAAACCAGTAAAAAAGTGATTTTGGAGGTGGGGAATGCTAAGAGGAAGGACAAAACCTGAATAAAAGGCTTTTAAAGACCCCCACCACCGATTTTCTCCATAGGCTGTAATAGCTGTACTCACTGTGACCTGTGCTGGATATGTGCTGCAGCCTGCCTCAGATTAGAGGTCTGCATGGGAACGGGGATCGCGGGAATCCCCCCTTAACCTATGGGACTCCCACAGGGGACTCCCCTCTAGCCAATGGGACTCCCATGGGGATGGAAGGCTTTGGAAGCAGGGTTCGTCCATATAATCTAATCTAATCTAATCTAATCTAAACCTTAGGTTTGTATACCGCATCATCTCTACATTCGTAAAGCTCGACACGGTTAACAAGAGTTAGGGTAGAAAGGAACTCCAGTGGAGGGAAGAGGCAAAATGAAGAGAAAATTTAGAAGACTAGAATAACCAGAGAGGGAGGAGGAGTTACATTTTTGAGAATAACCAGGTTTTCAGATGTTTATGGAAGAGTTGGAGGGAGCTCAGATTCCTAAGAGGGGAGGTAAGGTTGTTCCAGAGCTGAGTGATTCTGAAAGGGAGGGAAGAACCTAGTTTTCCTACATGTGAAACGCCTTTTAGAGAGGGAAAGGAAAGTTTCAGTTTTTGGGTGGATCTGGCAGAATTGGGGTTAGAGGAGTTCCAAGAAAGAGGAATTAAGGGAGGGAGAATACCGTGTAGGATCTTGAAAGTGAGGCTGGCACATTTGAAGTGGACTCTGGAGATAATCGGAAGCCAGTGGAGCTTGGATAAAAGCGGTGAGACGTGGTCGAATTTGCTTTTTGCGAAGATAAGCTTAGCAGTGGTATTCTGAATCCGCTGGAGTCTTTGAAGGTTTTTCTTTGTTAGGCTAAGGTAGATAGAGTTGCAGTAGTCCAGTCTGGAAAGGATGGTGGATTGGACAAGGACGGCAAAGTGTTTTTGATGGAAACAGGATCTCACTTTTCTCAGCAAGTGAAGGCTGAAGAAACATTTTTTTACTAGGGAGTTGAGGTGGTCGTCGAAGGAAAGTGTAGAGTCAATGATGACTCCCAGAACTTTACTAGAATATTCAAGATGCAGAGTGGGGCCAGAGGACAGTGGTATGGAGGTGGGCAGTTGGTCCAATTTTGGGCCGAGCCAGAGAAGTTTTGTTTTAGATTCGTTCAGTTTCATCTGCACAGTGTGGGCCCAGGATTGAAGGTTCAATGTACATGAAGATATGTTCGCCGAGAGGTTGGTGAGGTTCCGGTCGGTCTCGAGGAGGACAAAGATATCGTCTGCGTAAGTGTAGAGTGTTTCAAGGGGGGAGAGATGGAGGAGTTTAAGGGAGGACATATATATGTTGAAGAGGATAGGAGAGAGAGGTGAGCCTTGCGGGGCTCCACAGATCGGGTTCCAGGGGGAGGAAGAAGTGCCCTTCATGTTGACTATGTAGAAGCGGGAACGTAAGAACTTCGAGAACCAGTCAAGGACTGTGGAGTTTATGCCTATCTCGGTGAGTTGGTAAATTAGAACATCAAAAGCTGCAGAGAGGTCGAATTGAAGAAGGACGGTGAACTTGTTGCGAGAATGGAGATATTGCACTTTTGAGATTAAGGAGGTCAGAAGGGATTCGGTGCTGAAATTGGGACGGAAGCCGTATTGGTAGGGTTGAAGAATGGTGAATTTCTCAAGGTAGGAAGATAGTTGAGTGGACATGATGGACTCTAGCATCTTGGTAAGAAGGGGAATGTTAGCTATTGGACGGTAGCTGGATGGTGTAGAGGGGTCAAGCTCAGGTTTTTCAGTAGTGGGGTTAAGGAAATATGGCCCATTTCTGGGGAGAATAGACCCGATTGGAGGGTGAAGTTTATGAGAATGGTAAGAGATGAGATGGCCTGAGGGGGAGTGTTCTAGTAATATAATGGACATGTCAGCCATAGTAAAAGAGGGGGTTTATAAGTTAATTTACTGAACAGAAAACAAAAAAAGGGTTCCACAAAAAGATTCCACAAGGAAAACAGCAGCACAAACAGAAAAGAAACTGTGGAATTGATGATGCTGTCAGAAGTAATTGCTGTTTTTTATGGGGACGGGCGGGGATGGAGGTAATTCCTTACGGGGACGGAGAGGATCCTGACGGGGACAGGTGGGGATGGAGAGGATCCTGGCAGAGACGGGTGGGATTTCTGTCCCCGTGCAACTCTCTACCTCAGATCCTAAAGTAGCAGGATCTGTGAGAAGAAATCACTGCCTCAATTGGACTGCTCTGCCAAGGCTGAATCTTCTAACTTACCAACAATCAAGAAGAGGCTACTAAAATTTTAATTACATTGCACATTCAGCAGCTGATATAAAAACAGTGCTCAGAGATTTGATTGAATTTGTCAGACCAAACGCTGGAAAACCAGATGTTTAAACAAGCTGAAACTTCTGTCTGTAATCATTGCACATGTCGTCACTTCCGGTAAGCAGCATTTTAAACACAAGGAGTTCTGAGTGTACATTGTCTGCAGTTGAAAGTGTGGTTGGGTTGAGACAGGTACTTCTGAGTCATCATGATGGATTTTTAACCTCTGTTTGGTGATTTGTGTATTTTTGTTTCATGTGTTTTGTTTTTTGTGTTTTACAGACCACTTTCTTTTTGAACATTTTGGGCAGCTTGCAAAACTACGGGCTTTATGATACAGCTTCAGCAAAACGCATCAAGCCTAAAGCTCTCCAACAAAGCACTTCTGGATCAAAAACTGGCTGTCAGACAGGAAGCAGAGAGTTGGTGTAAAGGGCCACTACTCGGACTGGCAAGGGGTCACGAGCGGGGTTCCTCAAGGGTCAGTGCTGGGACCGCTCCTGTTTAACATATTCATTGACGACCTGGAGGCGGGAACAAAATGTGAGGTCATCAAATTCGCAGATGATACCAAACTATTCAGCAGGGTTGAAACCACGGTAGATTGCGAGGATCTCCAAAGGGATCTTACGACACTGGAAGAATGGGCGAAAAAGTGGCAAATGAGCTTCAACGTGGGGAAATGCAAGGTCATGCATATAGGGAGAAGGAACCCGATGTTCACTTACAAAATGGGGGGAACAATGCTAGGGGTCAGTAAGCTGGAAAGAGACCTGGGAGTGATGGTAGACACGACATTGAAGGCGTCAGCACAGTGCGCCACAGCCTCGAGGAAAGCAAACCAAATGCTAGGTATCATTAAGAAGGGTATCTCGACCAGAACGAAGGAAGTCATCCTGCCACTGTACCGGGCTATGGTGCGCCCCCATCTGGAATACTGTGTACAGTACTGGTCACCGTACCTCAAAAAGGACATGGCAATGCTTGAGGGAGTCCAGAGAAGAGCAACTAAACTGATTAAGGGTATGGAAAACCTTACATACACTGACAGACTGAAAAGGCTGGGGCTGTTCTCCCTGGAGAAGCGGAGACTCAGAGGAGATATGATAGAGACCTTCAAGATCCTGAGGGGCATCGAAAAGGTTGACAAGGACAGATTTTTCAATTTGAAAGAAACCACAAGAACAAGGGGACACTCGATGAAATTGAAGGGGGACAGGTTTAGAACAAACGCAAGGAAATTTTTTTTCACACAGAGGGTGGTGGACACATGGAACACCCTTCCGGAAGCCGTGATAGGAAATAGCACAGTACAGGGTTTCAAGGAAGACCTGGATAGGTTCCTGGAGGACAAAGGGATTGAGGGGTACAGATAAGAGCAGTGGAAGGTTTAGAGATAAGTGTAGAGGTAGGTATAAAATTAGTCAGGGACTGCTGCTCAGGCAATATGCCCGATGGGCCGCCGCGTGAGCGGACCGCTGGGCAGGATGGATCTCTGGTCTGCCCCGGCGGAGGCGACTACTTATGTTCTTATGTGATACCAGTGCATATATTTCAGATAAGTGGTGTTTTCGATGATTTCTATCTGCAAATATAAAATTTTAAAACTTTGAAAAACATGTGCAATGATTACAGAAAGAAGTTTCAGCTTGTTTAAACATCTTGTTTTCCCGCATTTGGTCTGACAAATTCAATCAAATCTTTGAGCACTGTTCTTGTATCAGCTGATGAATGTGCAATGTAATTAAAACTTTAGTAGCCGCTTCTTGATTGTTGGTATGATACTTACCTTTGAAGTTTGATAGTTATACAGTAATTTTTCCCCTTTTTTGAATGAATCTTCTAGCTGCCAGTCGGCTCTGACCACTTGGCTCTCCAGAGTCTTCTGCAATCTCATCAGAGCTAGTCGAATGGTTCTGAGCTCCAACTGGTTGATTGACCACTTCCACTGAGAAAGCGTCCAACACCCCTGAACAGGACAACAATTGCAATGTGCTCTCCAGCCCCGAAGGCTAGCATCTGTCATCACCACGATCCAGGAGGCAACATGTAGCGGTACGACTGCAGGAGAAGCCACCAGTCAATGGTTTCCAAAGTCCAAGGTAGACGAGCTTGCAAGGTATCCCTGTGTGGAGCCCAGCGAGACAGCAAAGCATGCTAAAGAGGACACATGTGCTCTCACCCAAGGTATGACATCCGGCGTTGCAACCAAGGATCTCAGAACCTGAAGATAATCCCATGCCGCAGGAGCAGGCCGCTGTAGAAGGGAAGAAATTTGGACACACAGTTTCTGCCTGCGGGTTTCTGGGAGATAGACACGGCTCGTCACCATGTCAAAAAGAACTCCCAGATATTCCAGCAATTGTGTAGGCGTCAGATGGCTCTTCCTGAAGCTGACAATCCAGCCCAGGACTTCCAGCACCTGAAGCACCCAGTCCACTATGCGGTGTCCCTCGTCCAATGAGGGTGCTCTGATCAGCCAGTTATCCAAGTAAAGATGAACCTGGAGACCCATCTTTCACAGGTAAGCCGCCACTACCACCATCACCTTAGTGAAGGTCTGGGGCACTGCTACTAGCCTAAAGGGCAGTGCCAAGAATTGGTAATGCTGCTCCAAGACATGAAATTCCAAAAACTTGTGGTAGGCCGGAAAAATGGGAATGTTCAAGTTCGCATCCATGAGCAAAACCCACACACAACTGCAGCCATGTGTACAAAAGGAAAGAACTGAGGTGGAGCTAGAGCGCACAGTGAAATACAACAGAGGAAGAGTGAAAAATCCGGAGTGGATTCCTTCTGCACCCTACTGTCTAGAACGTCTCACATATTGCACTGAAATAGGGGTTCAGGAATTTCTCACAAAGTGGATGATAAAACAGACATTGGTAAGAGTTAGAAGTTAAAAAGAGAGACAAAGTTTGACATACTGATTTAAGAAGTCTGTTCCAGGCATATGGTGCAGCAAGACAGAAGGGACAGAGTCTGGAGTTGGCAGTAGAAGAGAAGGGTACACAAGGCTCCCCACTATCACTTGCGCTATTTAATATCTACTTGAGAACTTTGGGAAATAACTTCCCCTCGACCCAGGATCACATATCCTCTCCTACGCAAATGACATCATCATTCTTTGTACAGCCAAAGAATCCTTTGACAACACCATACACCACTTGAAAAACATTTACGACCTAAGTAAATGGACGATGAAAAACTTTCTCAAACTGAACAAATTGAAATGAATAAACTGGACATACTGGCCTCACTTGTGTATGCTGGACACTACAGACCTATATTTTCCCATAGCCAGGCCCAGCCTGTACATATATCCTTTGCAATGCTAACTCAGCTGACCTCTGCTACAAAGTTTTTGTCTTCATTCCTTGCTGGGAGGATATTTCTCCAAGGTTCTGCTGAACTGTTATCAGTGCTGTATGACTTCATATGCCAGGCACCCTGGAAAGCCATAAAACTTTTATAATGAGCAAGGATCCCTGCAGGACGATGTGGGTGTAGTGAGATGAGAGAACTTGGTACCAAAACATTTGCTCCCTGTCTCTGAACCAAGTTATCAGAACCAAGCAGCTGGATTGTTGAAAGGTCACCTTTGCCAACTTTCAGCATACAAGGACACCATCCTGAAGATGCACAGAATTGTAAAACCACTAATTAGCATCTACAAAGTGATAAAGATCTCAGCGCTGGAGAAAGAAAGTTCACCAAGAGTTCTCTGTTTCTGCAAGCCCCCCCCCTACTGGGGAGGGGGGGTGGAGGTGAGAGAGGCGTGGACTGAGAGGAAGAGTTAGGTATACATTATTTTATGTACCAATAGGGAATTACATAACCAGAATTCGGGGATGGACTTTTTGGAACAAAGGAAGAATTGCTCTGTATAAAAAACACGTGCATTCTAGGTAAAGCCAGAGAGATTCACTTACTTATGCTACGGGGATCTGCTAGCCCCCTGCTAAGTATATGGGTGCAAGTTCTTCTCTCCATTGAATATTCTGAACTGACAATACATTTTTCTGATATGTCTCTGCTGCTGTAATACTGTAAGTTTTTATACTAACAATAAACGAATATTGTCTGTTTTGGAAGATACAATGCCGTCTTGTAGTTATTCCAATGAGGTAAACAAAGCAGCCTTTACTTCAAAATCAAAGATAATACTATGGTTCTGAGGCTATAACTCTCTACCCAACATGGAACTGGAGCTTCCCACAGGCGAAAAACTAAGAGAATTCCTCCAAAGTACTGGGAATTACACTAGACTTGAACTTAACCTTTAACACACAAATCATCTCCTTGGTGAAAAATTTTTTTCTTTAAGATGAGACAACTGAGGACAATAAGACCAGTCCTAATCCAGACCAGTTTCAGGACAGTAGCACAATCAGTCCTAATGCCATACCTGGACTACTGTAACTTGTTATATTGTGGCATTACAGACAAAGAACTCAAGAGACTACAATTACTACAAAACATTGCCGCAAGATAAACAAAATGAATTGGTACAAAAGGGCAAGTCTGTTATTAAAACAGCTGCATTAGCTGCCGATGAAAAAGCAAATCCAATTCAAGATAGCTTGCGTGGTACACAAAGCGATCTATGGAGAAAACCTGAATGGATTAACTTCTGATATCAAAGTTCCATACTCTTTCTTCAACTTAGGAACATCACAACACTTCAGATTATCTTATTCATCACCTCAACAAGTTTGACGGAAGATGTTCGAAGCCACCTTTGAATACCAAGGACCTCTTATTTGAAACAAACTGTCAAAATATCTAAGACAAATCACCATTTACCTTGACTTCAAGAAAAAACTACAGACATATCTTTTCTCTCTATAACCAATCTCCTATCCCTCACCTCTTCTCTTTAACAACCACAAGATCTGATCCAAAAATGTAATTTCAAAACTTGATATAAGTCTTATTGTTAGCCGCATAGATTCCTTGTAGAGAATTGTGGCATATAAAACACTGAGGGCTCCTCTTACGAAGGTGCACTAAGTGTTTTAGCGCACGCACCGGATTAGTGCGCGCTAGCTGAAAATCTACCGCCTGCTCAAAAGGAGGCGGTAGCAGCTAACGCATGGAGCAATTTAGTGTGCGCTATTCTTCGCATTAAGGCCCTAATGCGCCTTCGTAAAAGGAGCACTGAATTGTATAAGAGATACCTGATGAATGGAGGAAGTATAGGGAAAGATAGGATACTGAGGAGCTATAGAGTAAATGTACTTGTAAGTCAATAAGAGGAGGAGTCTTAGCCCCCCTCCCCACCCCCCGGATCACTAGAGACTGCCTGGATGCCTTCAAAGAGGGTCAGTAGAAAGCAAAACCACAAATCTAACCAGGAGCCTCCTTAGTTCCACTTGGATCTTCAACCCCAGGTCCCCTATCACAGGGGAGCCAAAGCCTACTCTGAGGATGTATAAGTAATCATGTCCAAAATTGGCTCCCTGTGTTCCTCTGCACCACATGATCCTCATTATAAGAGTACTCCACTTCACTATTCTAATGATGTCCACAGCTCTTGGAACCACATAGCATGAAACAGCACCATTCCCATCCCTGTTGAGACAGAAAGAGCTGGCCATGGTACGATTGTGCTGGCCCCTGCATCCCCCACAATGACACACTAACAGCATTGCACTTCTGGAAGGCACTTGTCTGACTCTGAGCAAAGGCCCTGGAGTTTAGCTGTGTCCAGGGCTGCCCAAATCTCATTTCCAAGTGATTTACATAATTTGCTTGAATACATGCCAACTGTTCAAAACAACTGGAGGTGCTTTACACAATATTGATGGTGCTCAAGCACCTCCAGAGTTGGAATCTGTGATTGTTAGCACTGCTATTTTATGAATGTTTTAGATCAGTGGTCTCAAACTCACGGCCTGCCAGGTACTATTTTGAGGCCCTCTGTATGTTTATAATAATCACAAAAGTAAAATAAAATAGTTTCTTGATCATAAGTCTGTCTCTTTAGCTATAAATTACAATATTATTATTAAGACTTAGCTAAAAGGAAAGATTTATAAATTATAAAGCGTTTTACCTCATGCAAAATTATAATTTCGTTAATAAGACATTAACTATTTTTTCTGAGGCCCTCCAAGTACCTACAAATCCAAAATGTGGCCCTGCAAAGAAATGCATTATACTAAAGAAAGGTCTGGAAAACTTAGTGGCACCCAGATGAGATCTCTGGATCTACTTTTCAATTTAAGGCAACTGCTGCAACCAGCCCACCATCAAGATAGCTGTCAAACCTTTTCTTAACACTGCTAAGCTACCTCCAAACTGTGACATCCTGCCTATATCTGAGCAGGCTATATTTTGTGGGTCTCTATGTGCAAGATTGGTTGGGTGGGCTTTGGGAAGTACTTTCCTATGTTTTATGGAGTTATTGTATTTGGTGTGTATTTTAATGGTAAACTGCTTAGATTGCTTTTGTAATGAAGAGGTAAAGTAGGTTAAATATATCTGTAATCCGATATCACAGTTATTTACTAGAACTCGTTAGTGAAAGGGATTAGGTACCCAGGCCTAGGCAAACTATCAGCCATGCCACCCCCTCTCCCCATAACTGCTACAACAAATTATCACTCCAATACCACCCCCCCCCCCCACCTCCAGATAATCTGAGTAAATGGGTACTTGAAAACTGATTCAAGCTACTAAAAACATGTTTTTCCCCCTTTGGATATTGTGGCCATCAGGATTGTTTTGAGTTGACTACAGCTGCACTTTGCTGTCCTTGGCAACTGCCTAGTCGTGTCTAATAGTTGAATCAGCCTGCTAGAACTCTTAAAGAACTCGCTGAATATTATTTAATGAACAGTGAGAATTATGACTCAGAAAACGTATACTTTATACAGTAATTTGTACAATATTTTGCACCAGCATGACGCTAGCACCCACCTGCCCCTTTTGCTTTGTCCCATACCACAAGCTGGAGACTCCTGGCTGCCTCCAGTCTCAGGAGGTAGGCACAGACGGAGCCCGTCAGCCCAGCGCCCACGATCAACACACGGGACATCACACCGTGTGGTCGGATAACAAAGTCTCAACTGCTGGGGGGGAGAGGGGGGTAACACTCGAGCACAAATCAAAATCCTTACACCGCAACCTCTACCTGACCCTCTAAGAAAATCTAGAGAACCAGCCTGCAGCAACCCCAGAAAAAAATGTATCCTATAACCCGGTTCGTTTATCAATTAAATTTGACTACAGCAACTATTCCGCCGGCATTTGGCCTTTCAGCCACTCAAATATCTGCGATGCAAAACCTTTGCACTTCCGTTCCAACCAGCTGCCTAGTCAACCGCCCCTAATCGCCAGTCACCAGCTTAGCTCCACCCGCCAAGTAACAATCACTACCTCCTATTGGAGGACACAGCATTGTCTGAGGAGTGACGTAATTGTTCCTTCCCCCCCCCCCCCTCGCCTCTTAAAATGTCATTACCCGCCAAGTGGAAGTAGGCGCCACAAAACATTTCAGGGTGTACCTTTGGATCGGTGAGGTCCACGGTTTACCCGGGTGAGTGTCTAGCCAGTAGGGGGATGCCGTAATTTTATTTTCAGCTCTGAATAGCCACGGGGGCCTCACCCAATAGCGCTACAGATTTAATAGCCGGTATGGGGGAATATATCAAACTGAGTTCCCACCAGTCCTTTCTCACCATCCCTTAAACTGAGTAGCGATTTCTACCAATTGTCTTGCTGCAGCTGACCCGGAAGCCTCTTTGCAGTGTTCTGTATTTCCTACGCCATGCAAGTTCTTACTGGGGAAGAAGGAAGGTTTCGGAGTTAGCTGCAAGCAGAGCGTATAGGAATAGCTGGCGCTGCTGCTCCTTTGAAAAGAGGAGCTCGTTAAGGTAGGGGAGGTAGACCTGGACCAGATGCTAGGTGGGCTGCACAACGG
The DNA here is from genome assembly GCF_902459505.1 of Geotrypetes seraphini. Taxonomy (NCBI): domain Eukaryota; kingdom Metazoa; phylum Chordata; class Amphibia; order Gymnophiona; family Dermophiidae; genus Geotrypetes; species Geotrypetes seraphini. Next base: position 255,985,663 of record NC_047087.1, read on the forward strand.
GAGGCAGGGAGGGATGTTGCACAGAGGTAGGTAAGAGTGGAAGGGAAGTACGGTAGGCAGAGGGGCTAGAGGAGATATGGTAATACAAATACTAAAGAAATAATGAGAGAAGGTTTAGCAGGAAGAAATGAAGAGACAGAAAGGAGATAACAGACTAGACATTACAGACACAAAATATAAAATGTTTGAAGATTCTTATGCTAGCTGTGCTATTGGTAATATATTAGTAGAAAATGAATATGTTATTGAAATTAACTTTTCAGGAGTTTTTGATTTTCTTAGATTTGATAATTTCTGGACTTGGAAAACTTTGAGGTTAAAGTGACTGCTCCCTAAATGCATTTTTTGTTCAACATGTATTTTCTCTTTTATGGTTATGAAATCAGTCATACAAAATGAAGATGGTTATTTTCCTGAACTAATGTATATTGTTTTACGCAGAATCAAGATGTGGCTGTTTCTTGCTATGACATGTTTGATCCAAGTGTCTGTAAGTTCAAATGATTTCTTAAGAAGAAATAAAGATACAGGCACGCTTGTTTCATCTCATCCAGAACCTGAAGCATTTATGAATATTGTAAGTAATCCATTTTAAACAATCTTAGTGTTCTCATATCTGTTGATTATTGGGAAACCAGATGCTTGTGAAGAACATTGACATGGTTAGAAGTAGATCAGCACTTCCCAAACTGGGTCACAACCTGGGCAAGCTGCTTTCTGTGGTTGAAATAATGGGGGTTTCAGCTACAGAGGGTTTCCTAACTACTGTTGTAAATCATGCTATACTTGTAAAGTAAAGCTGAGTTCATGAAGGCCAGCGTGTTAATTTTTCCTACCAAATTGAAGTGACTTCTGCCTGTCGTGTTAGGATGTCATAATTCCAAATCTCAAGTTAATAATCCAAAACTTTATTGGTGCATACTCTGCTGGGCACATTACATATCTTTTTGGCAAATTTGGAGTTTAAAATGGATAACTTTTTTTTTTTTTTCAAAAAAAAAAAAAAAAAAGCAAAAAAGCATTGGCTGTATGCAAGAAGCAGAGTAAAATGAGAAAGTGGACTTTGAAATTGCATCATGGTCAGTCAATAAAGGGGTCTGAGAATGCCTTGAAATAACCATATTGTAAAAGGTGGTACATGAAGTCAGTAAGGTAAATCAAATCAAACTGTTCTGTCTCAGACTTTAGCAACTAAGCTTAAACCATTTTCTGATAGAGCTAGAGGGTAAATGGAGAATCGGATTATGTAAGTAGCATGAGGCTAGCCAGAAAGGGTGTAGAAAGCTGCAATTAAGGTTAGGAATCCCTGTAGTATGAAGCTTTAATAGCCAACAATGCCTGTTATCCATCATCTACATCTAGGATTGCTTCACAAAATGTAGATATTGATTTGAACAGACCATGTTCTTAGTAAATAATTAGTCGGTTGCATCTTGGTCTTAAATCACCTTCAGACTCAAAATGAGATTAATATTTCACATGTTTGAACTTTGCTTTTGTTTTGTTTCTTAATCAGAACAACTCCTTTGGGTTAAGCTGTGTTTTGTAATTTTTTGAGGAAGTCACTAAACAGGGAACTGAATATTTAGTATTTTGGGTGCAAAGAAAATTATAGGCAAAATTTGCTTCTCTAAAACTCTTTGTAGGTTATTCACAAGGAAACTATTTGTGCTGAATCATGCTGGGTCTGACTTTTGTGGGTGGATATAAGAGACATGAGCGTAGGAGGGGGGGGGCAAGATGTGTATACGTGTGTGTTGATATAGCCTTTGGAAATGGGTATGCAGCATCTGCATTAGTAGGGACAATCGAGGTAGTTGGTTTAGACCCTATGCCACTTTGCCTGAGGGAGCATCAGGTTTACTAAAAACATAATTTTACTGGCAAGGTTTTGGTTTCTTCTCCCAAATGTCTCGAGATATGTTTAACACCAGTCCTGGGAGAGTGTGTGAGAAGAGTGACTGTGATGAAAGTCTTACTACTTTTTTTTCCATTTAAAGAGATCCATTGTATAACTCACTTATTGTGGCATTAGTCTTCTGTTGATTATTTTTAAATTTCTTGTTATATACTAGTAATGGAAAAAGCTGAAATTAATTTGCACTTCGGTATTAAGATTCTGTCATGCGGTATACTGTATGCTTAGTTTGCACACAGCTTAGCATTCCGATCTCTAGATTTTGTAAGTACAAGATAATACTCTGTGGTTTCATTTGTATAACACTTGATAGTTTTAGCCAGAATATGTAATTGTACTGAAATATGATTACAAGGAAGATCTTGCAGTATGCAGCTCTCTGATGCTTAATCCAGTGTTGCTATCAAATAATTAACAGTCTTGTAAGTAGGGTTAGTCTATAATATCAGAATTTTAGGGATAATCTCTCTTATTATCCCTAGTATCCTTAGTAATAACACCTAAACAAGGTTGTCACGATCCTCAGAAACACCACTCTGTGTTCAATAATTTCATTACATAAAGCTTTATGTGTTGAATCGTCATAGGATCCAAGATTCAGTGTTGCAGCATTCAGGAAGAACATTATGGGGAATACAATTTTAACTTTTTAATGAAGGCACTCTTCAAATAACTTTGTCCATATAGAACTGTTTTTCTCATAGTCCTATTAAACTTGTGTGGTACAACACACTGCCATAGGGGTAGCCTCCTACAAGATATACTCATCTATGATTTAGTCTGTGGAAGGCAACCTGTTCAATATTAGGAGCTCTTTATAATAAAGCTTAGCATTCACTGACAGTAGTGTACATGAAGTGTCATGTGACCAAGGATACATAGCATGTAGCATATACTAAGCTTTAGTAAAAGAGCCCATTAGACAAGTGCTAGTTGAATACCAGGATTATAGACATGGGATGGGGGATAGTTATTAAGGTATAATAAAAAGTCTTTGCGTGGTATCTCAGTACTTCAGATTAGTCACTCCATGCTATATACGGTAAATAACCGTTTGCTGGGTAAAATGACAGAGACTATTATAAAGAACAAAATGACAGAACATATAAATAAGCATGGATTTATTGTTTATTTATTTAAAAATGTATATTCTGCATACAACTATGCGGTTTACATATCACATACATAATATCTTACGGTCCCTGCGATTTCCACATATAACATAGACATAACTAGACAACACCATTAACATCTCCCTCATATAAAATGGCAACATACCAAGTCAAATCAGATTTCAACAATTAAGGAAGCAAAAAAGCATTAGTTCAAAGATCCATTCTATGGTAGATGACAAAACCAATCAACATATACTAGCAAAACAAATCAAATTCAAACAGTTCAGAAATGCAAACAAGCTTTAAATCATATATTACTGTCAGTATTCTGAAGATTATTTTCAGATGGAATTAGCATTAGCATAAAAAAGCATAAGCAAATAATTGCATTTTTCAGCATTTTCTTAAAATTTATCCTCCCAACACAGAATCGTAGGATACCGGTAAGAGCATTCCATAATTCTACACCAACCACAGCCATCATTGATGCTCCAATCCTAACATGCATAATCAACATTCTACCCTCTAAACTTAATTTCATCCCATTTACAGATCTAAGCTCTCTTCTCGGTTTATAAATTTCAAAGAATTCCTGTATAATCTTTGGAGAAGCATGATACAATGTCTGATGGATAATCGCAAGAATCTTAAACTACACTCTTTATTGTATGAGTAGCCAGTGCAATTTTTTCAACACAGGAGTTATATGAGTATTCTTGCTGTCTACTGCATTTCTTTGAAGGGGTGTGAATGAATATGTGGATAAAGGTGAGCCGATTGATATTATATATTTGGATTTTCAAAAGGCATTTGACAAAGGAGCTCATGAAAGTCTTCTGAGAAAATTAGAAAGTCATAGGATAGGAGGTAATGTCTTATTATGAATTAAGAGCTGGATGAAAGAGAGAAAACAGAGTAGGTTTAAATAGCCATTATAATGCCTTTGTATTGCTCTATGATTTGTCTGCAGCTCTGGTCGCTGTATCTCAAAAAAGATATAGCAAAATTAGAAAAAGTACAGAGAAGAGCGAAGAAAATGATAAAGGGGATGGGATGACTTCTCTAATAAGAAAAAGCTAAAGCAGCTAGGGCTCTTCAGCTTGGAGAAGAGATATGATATAGGTCTATAGCAGTGGTCTCAAACTCAAACCTTTTGCAGGGCCACATTTTGGATTTGTAGGTACTTGGAGGGCCTCAGAAAAAATAGTTAATGTCTTATTAAAGAAATGACAATTTTGCATGAGGTAAAACTCTCTCTTTATTTTAGAAATCTTTCCTTTTGGCTAAATCTTAATTATAATATTGTCATTTATAGTTAAAGAGACATACAGTATGTTCAAGAAACTGTTTTATTTTACTTTTGTGATTATGATTATGATAAACATACCAAGGGCCTCAAAATAATACCTAGTGGGCTGCATGTGGCCCCCGGGCCGTGAGTTTGAGACCACTGGTCTATAGAATACTGAGTGGAGTGGAAAAGGTAGATGTGAATCGCTTGTTTTACTCTTTCCAAAAATAGTAGGACTAAGGGGCATACGATTTTAAAACAAACCGGAGAAAATATTTTGTCATACAATGTGTAATTAAACAATGGAATTCATTGCTGGAGAATGTGGCGAAATCAGCTAGCAAAGCAGGGTGTAATAAAGGTTTGGATAATTTCCTAAAAGAGAAGTCCATAGGCCATTATTGAGATGGCTTGGGGGAAATCCACTGCTTATTCCTAGGATAAGCAGCATAAAATCTGTTTTACTACTTGGGACCTGGGTTAGTCACTGTTAGAAATAGGATACTGGGTTTGATGGACCTTCGGTCTGTCCCAGTATGGCATGGCAATTCTTATGTTCTTATGAACTTTGCAAGTTGTACTATTCATAGTACCAAGGAGCATTAGCACTAAGATGTGGCATTAGTTTGCCCCTCCCCCTAGGCCTACCATGTCAAATTTCCTGGGGGTTTAATGGGGTTGGGCAAGAATAATCTCCTGACAGTTCTGATTTCAGAATGGTGCCAGTGACCCCTAGTAGTAGTCTTGCACTACTACTAGAGATCAAGCTGCAGTATGTTTTACTTCTAGTGGTAATACTGAGAGATTACACTAGGGTTGCCAGCACCATTTTGAACTCGGCATAAGCAGGAGCAATTGGGAGATCACTACTATCCTGACTTCATTAGATCCCTGGAAACTTCACAAGGTAGGTCAATGTAGAGGGGCTTCCTGGCCGGTTGGAGGTGGGAGGGAGAGATATGTGCTGGGAAGAGGGATAGAAACATGATGACAGATAAAGGCCTAATAGCCCATCTAGTCTGGAATGGGGCAGTTTCTGATTTTACACAACAGCCTCTTTTAAGAAGTGGCCTGGTGCTCCTAGCCTGGTGTTTTACCAGGAATAACAAAGATTCACCACAAGTTGCATTCTTCAATTTACAAAGCAATGATATGGGTTTTTTTTGCATGCTTTTACATCAGCAATCCCACAACCTTTTTTGTACCAGGGACCAGTTTCATGCAAAATAATTTTTCCATAGACTGGGGAGGGATTCATGCGCATAATCAATAAAGTGCATAATATATAATGTAAATGTAATTATTTTATGTTAAGCACTTTATTTCTATTATTATTACCATGTGCAGCATCTTTCATCCCTGCCCACTAGCCACATACGCATTTCTCCTTGTGCCACATCTCTCCCTCCATTGCCGCCACCCCCATGTCCAACATTCTTCCCACCCTCCCACCACTGCTGCCCATGGCTAACCCCGAAGCCTTCCCTCTGAGAACTTTTTCCCCTTCAAAGTCTGATCCTGATATTCTTCCCACCTTCTCCACCTCCTTGAGGCCCCTGTTGCATCCCTTTCCATCCATCCTACTGTGCCCTCTCTACTACCACATCCAATATTTATCTCTCTTCTCCATGTATCTGAACCTCATTCCTCTCTCACCACCATGTCCAATAATTCTCTCTCCCTCCCTATCGCAACAAATCTCCTTTTTCTTCATTTTCCCATGCATACCATCTCTTTCCCTCTCACTCAGACACCCACGCCCAACAATTCTCCCTTTCTATTCCCTCCCCCACTTCGGTATCTCCCTCACTCCCTCAATTCTTCTATCCTACAATATGTTCCAAGTTCATTCTCCCTCCCTGCTTCCTTCCTTCCATCCTTTGTCCGAAGTTCATGCTCCCTCCCTTCCTTCTGTGTTCCAGCATCCCAAGTTCATGCCTCCCTCCCACAGGTGTTACATGTTGTGGCTGTCTTCCTCCTCCCAGCTGCACTTCTCTTCACAAAGTTGTGGCTGCGATTGACCCAGAAGCCTAGAGGGAAGGTTTCCAGGTTAGCCATGGGCAGCATGTAGGAGCCACTGTTCGTGGTTTTGTAAAGAGAAATACGGCTGGGAGGAGAGAGCCGGCCAGAACCCGGGGACTGCCTGTTATGTAAAAAATAAAAATTTCTGTGCAGCCTGATTCAGCATGGCCTGGTACTGGTCCATGGCCTAGTGGTTGGGGACCCCCCACTTTACATTTCACTCCTATATCTCCTGCATAAGGGTAATACAGCACACAGTATTTGCATTTAACACAAGTTAAGGCCAAAGAGTACACATTATGGCAGCCTAATAAATGGTTCTCAGTCTACTCAAAAACTGTAAGACACATGATACAATGCAAATCCTACTTTTACCATTTTTGTAATTTGATAGCAGCTAATTCCAAAACAAGAATGTGAACCTCTTCCAGCATTGTTGCACATTCCTTCTTAGATTTTTAATTAGCTAAAAAGGCTTCTCGCAGTTTGGAATATAAGACCATCACCTGTTCCCTAACTCTATAATGTTGTAAGAGAGAGAAAAGAAAAAGATGTGCCCCCCATTCAGCAAGTGGAATGATCGCTTATCATTATTCAGGATGAGCTGCAAGAATATGAGTTGGAATGTTGAACAATCATTCTAAAGCATTGACTAGAGATCCTGTCTGCTTTTATTATCTTCCACTAACTCAAAGTTCCAGATGTAATTGTTTTAATAAATACCATAAATCTCTATGAAGAGACCTCAGCCCCACCACTCCACCGCTGTAGATTAGGGTTTCTCATATATTATAGGGAGTCGGGTGACAGGAACAGCCTCGGGAGACCCTTGAAAAAGCACGGCATGTGCGAAACATGTTGGGTCATAACTCCCGTGTCAAGGCTGGCTGAGATAAGTGGTTTATATTAACACTAAAGTATTTTCTATACTATTTAAAGGTATTTAAAGCTACATAACAAAAGAATTTAAAAATATAAAAATATAATATGTCGAGACCTATGATGAGATACACCACGTGATCTTCCCGCATCAGAATAATCTACAGCGGTGGAGTGGTGGGGCTGAGGTCTCTTCATAGAGATTTATGGTATTTATTAAAACAATTACATCTGGAACTTTGAGTTAGTGGTAGATGTGTTGTCACAGTTCTGGAAGGAGATATTGATGAGCCCTGCCACATTTTTTTGCTTTTATTATCTTGTCATATTCTCTTATAAAATATGTCTCTGGAAGTTCCTAATAGTAAAATTTATTAATTAGAACATTTTCAATTTTGCAAACTCATTCAAATTTTGAGTGCTAATACCTTTTTATGACACAAACTGACACTGGTTCTCAACCCAGTCCTCAGGATTGATTTTCGGGAAGCATAAGTTCGATCATGTGATACCATTGCTTCTTAATCTCAATTGGCTCCCTGTATATTTCAGAGTCCAGTTCAAATGTGCTTGTGTCATCTTTAAAATTCTTCATGGCATTTTTACTCCCCTAGTCCTTTATCTTGGAATCTTTATAGATTCTCTTTTGTAAGGGGTGACCAACAACTCAAACTATCCTGTCCTTCCTGTCCTTCTCTTTGTTTTTTAAGTTTCTTCAACTCTGGAATAATTTCCCACTCTTTTTAAGAAGTTCCGTCTCACTTTTTTTTTTTCATAAGTCTTTGAAAACTATCCTGTTCACTAAGCATTTTGGTAACTAACTCCTTTTCGATCTCCCTTCTCTCAGTCCTTTTTAGCCTAAACTAATTATTGTAAACCGAGATGAGCTTTCCTGGATTGAAGTCAAGCATTAGATTAGACACATTCGCTCATGTGTTCGAGATGTCCATAACAGATATGCATGAGAGAATTGCATATAGTGGAGGCAATGCATACAAGTTTAAATTATGCATATACACTGTGGATATCTTGAAAACCATACTGGTTGGATATGTCCCAAGGAATGCATTGAAAATTCCTGCACCAGCACTTTGGACTCAGTCATGGGTATCTGGTGAGGCATGAGCTGGTATCTGGTGTTGGTATCTGAGCTAAAATGGAACGGCAGAATTTTAAACCTGAACACTTATGCTGTCATAGTGGAACAAAGTGTTTGTTTATAACCTACTTAAAATTTAGTTTGCTCTGGAAGGATTAAATTGTGAGCAAAATCAGAAGTTAAAGGAAAGAGAACCTTGGTCAAAACTCTGCTACCATATTCCCAAACTCTGAATAGACCCAGATAGCTTATTCTTTTAAACTGTTGCAATTTGAATTACTGTGTAAGAAAACTGAAACTCGTGTGTCTGCTTGCAACGCTTCCTTGTTATAGAGGTCTTTCAAAGTAATTAGAAGCTTGATCAACATTTTCAGGCTGAAGTCTTTATGCTTTCTCCTTCCAGAATGAGCTCATCACCTCTAAAGGATATCACTGCGAGACGTATGATGTGCTGACAAAGGACAATTATATCTTGTCAATTTATAGAATTCCTTCTAGGATGAAACATGTTGGGGATCCAGGTATGCTATATTTAAGTTTGAAGTTAGGAATACTACTTGTGAATTAGAAATTCTTTTAAGATGATGTCTGGAGACCTTTAATGCTACGTTATTACCAGACAAGTGAAAGATTAGCTTTATAATTTTCTTTATTTGGTTACTTTGGGTTACTTAGGTTGGTACACCTGCCAGCTTCATTGCTGCAGCCTATTTTTAATGCTATAATGGCTGTGTTGACCTCTTCAGTTTTAAAGCAGAAAGCCTATTCTTCATTTTCCCCTCTTTCACTGCCTGTTTGCTGCTGGTTCAACTGAGAATGAGTTGAGCAGTGTCACAGGTCTCAAGGTTTGGTCCTTCAGTGGCACTGCATACAAATACAGTATATATTGTGAATATTCATACTAGGCAGCCTGAAAACCAGACTTGTTGCCTTTGAGGACCAGAATAGGAGACCTTACATTTATGGAATATTTGTTTTGCTATGTCCTCTTTCCTTTTGGCCTAAGCGCACAAGTGAGTCTTGTGATCCTTTTGTGCTGCCAGCACTGGGCACAACTGCAGGCCATCATGCTTCTTTCCCAGTTTTCCTTGGACATTGTTTAACCTGAAACTTGGATTTCTTTGCCAGTTGATTAAAAGGAACACGGATCACATTTGGCATGAAATCCAAGAAACAAATGAAGATTAAAGGTGACATTTCACAATAAATTGTTTCCATTTGATACTCTCATAGTTTTATTATAATGGAACCAATCAATCTTATTTGAAATAAGTTTCATTGCAAAATTTCATTAAAAAAGCATATAAACTTCCTCACTAGTTTCAGCCCAATTTACATTTATTTTGGAATAATTTTATGAAAGTAGCATAGCCCTTTTTAAGCATTCTTTTTTTTTTATATATATATTCTTTATTCATTTTTAAAACTTACAATAAGTGCAACAGCATATAACATCAATTTATATTTAAATATATCACTTAGGGGTCCTTTTATCAAGCCGCGCTAGCGGGGCTAGCGCATCAGACATTTCATCATGCGCTAACCCCTGCGGCAAGCAAATAAACTAACTCCTGGTCAATGGAGGCGTTAGCGACTAGCGCGGCAGGCGGTTTAACGTACGATATTCTGCATGTTAACCCCTGCCATGCCTTGATAAAAGGAACCCTTAATATCCTATTAAAATTTAATTCAGATCCCATAACCCTCCCTCCCCCATATACAATGACTTTCATCAAACATAAGAAGACATATAATTAACCCTCCCTTCTCCAAATTATTTGCACTTATAAGAAAACCAAAATATCCCCTCACCCTTCTCCCCCCCACCTTGGATGTGCATATTTAATGCGAAAAAATGATATTAATTCATTACAATATTTTGTTAATTGTTCCCAAATATCCTGAAATTTCCTAAAATTCCCCTGCTGCATGGCAATTACTCTTTCCATTTTAAATATATGACATAGAGAGTTCCACCAAAAGCTATAATTCAATCTATCCCAATTTTTCCAATTTCTCATGATCTGTTGTATGGCAACCCCTGTCATGATGAGTAACATCTGTGCCCGTGCCCATTAAAAAAAAAAGCTGCTCTTCCTGCCCCAAATATCGGCAGGGGAAGCCCCAAAGCCGCCAACGGCTTCAGGGAGTCCTTCGGCTCAATTAATTGGGGGAGGGAGGAGCTGTGCCTAGCAATTGCTCTTCTGAACAAGCACCAGGCACTGTTCATCCCCCTTTTACCAGCGATTCTCTGCACATATAGCATGCATATAATTTGCATGATATTGTGCTGAGCATTGTTAGTAAAAGAAAAATCGCTCCCACCACAGTATGTTTTTTACCATGGTGTTGGAGTTTTGTGCATCTGGGCCTCAGTGATTCAGGTGTGTGTGCCATTCTCTTTGTTTTAAATTCTATGGTGAAAACTAGTGACTGATCTGCAGATTTCTGAAGAGTTGCTATATACAGTGAGATATCTAATGACTTGAACTGAGTAGTTGCTCCAGGTGTTTGTGTGTGCTCTAGGGAGAGGAGCAAGTTTTGTTAGCAGGGTGTTGTACAGTGCGCCTGGTGACATTCATTCCCATGTAGTACCCCTCTGACCATCTTGCTCATGCTACCCTAAAGCCTGCTTTGTATAATGTCTTGCTGTTTTATAGGTATTTCATGCTTCATTGACTTATACAAGATGAATCAGATAATTTCTATCACAAACCTAATTGGCATTTTGTCTATTAAATGCATTGGGAATACTACAGTACCCAAATTCAGCCTGGATTTGCATTCTCTGACTTGGTGCATGAAACTCCAAATAAGGAAGACTTCCAAAACATGGAAAGGAAGGCATTGCAAACATTTTAGTTTATTCAGATATTTAATAAAAAAAGCCAGCTCTCTGTTTTTAGTATTACAGCCATGCAAATTATTTTGAGCACAAGTCTGTTGTAGAAATAGTGGAAAAATGTTAGGTATCCTATGTACCAGATTATCATCAGGTTTACTTTAATTATATTTGTTTTTCAGATTTAATACCTGTGGTGTTTTTGCAGCATGGTGTACTTGCAGATGGTACTGTCTGGGTCTCAGATTTTGCCAACACCAGCCTGGGATTTATCCTGAACAACAAAGGTTATGATGTTTGGATAGGAAACAGCCGTGGGAACACCTATTCAAGAAGACACAAGAAGCTTACAATTAAGGATGAAAAATTCTGGGATTTTAGGTAACTAATATGTTTTGTAGTAGGCTAAAGACATGCAAACTCTTTGAGATCTCCTTTTCACACTTTGATATCTATTTGACATAGAAGAGATTTATATTAGCAGAGAAAAATTTGGCCAAAATTTAAGCAGACAGTCTCTGATACAAACTTGAATAATAATTGTTGAAAGGACTGGGTCTCTTAACTGTTAGCAGCTTGGGTAAAGGGAGAATAGATGTCGCCCTATTCAAGGATCTTTTTACTCTGAGCAGTAAAATTGTGGAACATTTTGCAAGCAGAAATAATTACACATGAAGGGCACCTTTATAATATGTAGGGTGCCTAAGCAGCAAAGTCACATGGGTGTTTATGCTATGCCTATTTTATAGAGGCCTCAGATGTAGAAAACAGTCAGCCTATGAGTTTAAAATAATACTCGAACATTATCCAACAAACACCATAAACTTAGTTAAAAAAAAAAGACCCTAGCAGAGAACCAAAATTGGAAAATTCTTAAATGAGTTATCTCGGGGCTAGTCTCCAATCCATTTATCAGTCCAATATTCAAATTAATGTCCATTTACAATAGTATAACAAAAAAAAACCTCTTATCTGAATTTTAAATTTTCCCAATGAGCAATTTCATACACTGCTGGGTCTGTAAACTGTATAACTCATTTCAGCATTTTCTTGATATTGGTTCTGTGCTGATGGTCCTTTTTACCAAGTTTGATTGACTACATTTATTTTATAAAAGAAACATACATGTTTGTGCCGCTTTAAAAACAGGTACGCTTCCACCTGCTCCAATGTATGTGCTGGTAAGAATAGCTGTATATACCTGTATTCTCAATTCCAACCTCTCTTCTGCTCCTAGAAATGTCTATGCACATATCACATAAAAGTAGGTGCTTTTGTCTCTGGCTTAATTTACATGCATATACCCTCTGGCAAATTAATAAAGGTTTACTTGAGTGCATTTACATGGTTTTCTATATGCTCAAGTCCCTCATAAAAATACCCTGTAAATCAGTTTACTAACTTTATTTTATTTAAATCTATCCCCCCCCCCCCTTTTACTAAACCGCGATAGCGGTTATTAGCACAGGGAACTGCGCTGAATGCTCTGTGTTGCTCCCAACGCTTATAGAGTTCCTATGAGTGTCGGAGCAGCATGGCGCATTCAGCATGGTTCACTGCACTAATAAGCATTATCACAGTTTAGTAAAAGGGGTATAAGGAGATAGCTACAAACTAAAGAAAAATAATAATCCTCCACTTCTGACCTGATTTGCCATATTCAGGGATGGAAAACAGTTTTTATTTCTTTTTAATTCTGCAAATTTGCCTTCTCCTAGATTATCTTCTAGAGAGAACTGCTAGACAACTAAACTGAGCAGAGGGCTGCCAAACTATGAAGTGCTAAGCACCAAAGTTTTCATTTTAGAAAACCAACTTGAAAACAAGACACAAAGTACTGTTGGTGTACACATTTATTAAAAAGCCAAGCTGCATCACTTCCCACTAGTTCAGTAATTTTAAAAAGTTAAAGCTCAACACGTTTCAGCACTCCTGCTCACTTCAAGGGCTTAGGAAACTATTTATTAGCTACCAGGACACACATGTGGCTAAAGCTTAGGGACAAAGGGATGCAAAAAGAGAAGAATGGAAGAACATCTCTAAAGCCCACAGAAGAAGAAAAATCAAAAGAATTACTATTAGAGTAAGGGTACAACATGGAAAAATTAAAAAAGAAGTAACAATTACATAAAAGATCTCATTAAATAGAGGCCCTTTTATTAAGACACCATGAAAAAAATTATTGGTGTCTATCACCAAATGGGCTGTCGAATCAGATTTCCTAAAGGAAAAGAGAGGATAAACACCTACAAATACTGTAGATTACAACTAAAATTAGAAAAAGGGGAAGGGAAGCATTGCTAATATCTACTGTAGGAACTGGTAGTATCAACTTTAACCAAAAATACAAGCAAGAGGAAAACAAAAATTGTGTAATAAAGGGAAAATATCATATGGTACTGGTCTTAAACATCTAAATCATGCCATTGACCCAGAGAAACAGATTAAATAAAGTAAAGGAAAAACTAATAGAATCTCGGCGAGAGGGAAAATTAGAAGGCCTTGAGCATGCGCTGAGTACATTCCAGGTATCCACCACCCTCTCTGTAAAGAAGAATTTCCTTACATTGCTCTTGAGACTACCACCGCTCAACCTCAAATTATGTCCTCTGGTTTTACCATTTTCCTTTCTCTGGAAAAGATTTTGTTCTACGTTAATGCCTTTCAAGTATTTGAACGTCTGAATCATATCTCCCCAGTCCCTCCTTTCCTCTAGGGCAGGGGTCTCAAAGTCCCTCCTTGAGGGCCGCAATCCAGTCGGGTTTTCAGGATTTCCCCAATGAATATGCATGAGATCTATGTGCATGCACTGCTTTCAATGCATATTCATTGGGGAAATCCTGAAAACCCGACTGGATTGTGGCCCTCAAGGAGGGACTTTGAGATCCCTGCTCTAGGGTATACTTATTCAGGGCTTCCAATCTCTCCTCGTACGTCTTTTGGTGCAAACCTCCTATCATTTTTGTTGCCCTCCTCTAGTCCGCTTCAAGTGTTCTTATGTCCTTCACTAGATATGGTCTCCAAAACTGAACACAATACTCAAAGTGGGGCCTCACCAACGACCTGTACAGGGGTATCAACACCTTCTTTCTTCTACTGGCTACGCCTCTCTTTATACAACCCAGCATCCTTCTGGCAGCACCAACTGCCTTGTCACACTGTTTTTTCACCTTTAGATCTTTGGACACTATTACCCCAAGGTCCCTCTCCCCATCAGGCATAGCAGCCTCTCACCTCCCAGCATATACGGTTCCTTCCGATTATTAATCCCCAAATGCATTACTCTGTATTTCTTTGCATTGAATTTTAGTTGCCAGGCATTAGACCATTCCTCTAATTCTTGTTTTCCACCCCCTCCTCGGTGTCTACTCTATTACAAATCTTGGTATCATCCGCAAAAGGGCAAACTTTTCCTTCTAACCCTTCAGCAATGTCACTCACAAACATAATGAACAGGATCGGCCCCAGCACCGAACCCTGAGGAACTCCACTACTCACCTTTCCTTCCTCCGAGCAACTTCCATTAACCACCACCCTCTGGCATCTGTCTGACAGCCAGTTTCTAATCCAGTTCACTAATTTCGGTCCTAACTTTAGCCCTTCAAGTTTGTTCAAGAGCCTCCTATGAAGAACTGTATCAAAGGCTTTGCTGAAAATAAGTAAATTACATTTAGCATATGTCCTTGATCCAGTTCTCTGGTCACCCAATCAAAAAATTCAGTCGGGTTCGTTTGGCATGATTTACCTTTTGTAAAGCCATGTTGCCTCGGATCCTGTAACCCATTAGATTCTAGGAAGTTCACTATCCTTTCTTTCAGCAACACTTCCATTATTTTTCCAATAACTGAAGTGAGGCTTACCGGCCTGTAGTTTCCCGCTTCATCTCTGTGACCACTTTTATGAATAGGGACCACATCTGTTCTCCTCCAATCCCCAGGAACCACTCCCATCTCCAGAGATTTGTTGAACAAGTCTTTTATAGGACCCGCCAGAACCTCTCTGAGCTCCCTTAGTATCTGATCCCTTAGTATCTGATCCCATTGCTTTGTCCACCTTCAGTTTTTCAAGTTGTTCATAAACACTTTCCTCCATGAACGGCGCTGAATCTACTCCATTTTCTTGTGCTACTTTGCCAGACAATCTCAGTCTTTCTCCAGGTTTTTTTCCGTGAACACAGAACAGAAGTAATTGTTTTAGCACGTTTGTTTTTAGTCTATGAATTTAGCTAGTTGCGTACTTGCACAGAATTCTTTTTCTAAAAATTCATTTGTTACAAATTATATATATAACAAACTCAGGAAAATCCACAAGTATCATCATAAACATTTACAAAAAGGAAAATAAAATCATTCAATTATTTAGCTCAGTGTTCTTCAACCTTTTTACACCTATGGACCGGCAGAAATAAAATAATTATTTTATGGACCGGCAGTTAAAGAACACTGGGCTAAGTCGTGGGCCAGACCCCGCCCATCTCTACCCAATCTCCACCCCAGACCCCACCCTCAAAATAGTACTAATTGTACACTATTTTTTCCATTCATTTTTCACAGATACACAATATAATTTTATTAACAACACATAATGGTTAACCACAAAATTAAACTACACAAAGCACACTGACAGCAGATGTAAATTCTCAAAATTGACATAAGTCAATCACTAAATTCAAAAACAAAATCATTCCCCCCTACCTTTGTTGTCTCCTTCCCTCCATGCTATGCCTCACCTTCTGGCCTGCTCCCGCCTGGCCATTTTATCTTCAGGCCGGCTCCCTCTTCCTCACTGATGCAGTGCACAAAGCTGCGGGCAGCGGCTCCTGTGCCTCATCTGGAAGCTTTCCCTCTGACGTTGCAACGTCAGAGAGAAGGCTTCCGGTTCAGTCGCAGGACGCGCGTAGGAGCCACTGCCCATGGCTTTGTGCACTGAGTCAGTGAGGAAGAGGGAGCCTTCTCGAAGATAATGCCGCATCGATCGCACCATGGTGGTTGAAGAACACTGATCTAGCCCACATTATCTGGCCAAAAGTATCTTCCGTATAGCAACATAAATTTAGTAAAGGAAAAACAACTAAGTAGGCAGAATGTGGCATCTATTTCTATATGCACAAAATTCTAGTAGTTTGGTAGGCCATGGAATCCCTACTACCAACCTGAAATTTTCTGCTTTGGTCAATGGGTGTCAACGCTATAACTGATATTGTCATGGGATAGAGTTCATTTTCTAAGCATCTGTTTACTAGGTTTGTCAGCCATAGCAGAATGTTAGGGGTGGGGGAGACATTAGTTAGCAGGCTAGCTGGGTATATATGTAAGTAGCAGTGCTTTCTGGATATTCTCTTCAGCCAGTTTGAGATCTCTTGTGTGTTGATTGAGGAGAATTTTAACCAGCATCTGCCAACTAGGATTCCTTCGGTCTCGTTGTATTTGGTTGGGTAAAGATCTGTTATCTTCTGGGTCATGTATGAACGATGTCCTCACAATTCTGATTTTTTCTTGAAAGTGATGTACTAGGTTGTCTGTGTCTGGTTGTTGTGATGCTGGACCTTCTGTTATATCTTTTGTGGAGATCAATGAGTTGTAGATTCTAAAGAGACCATTTGGTGGAGTATTTAGAATGGGTAATCAGGTAATCATTGTATGATGTTTTTGCATCAGTTACTGCCAAATTTATATTGTTGTTTTTTGAGGGTTTTTTTTGTTTTTTGACGGGGGGTTCTCCAGTCAATGTAAGGTTCTAGTCTTCTGTTCTTTTCTACAGATTCTTTCTACTCTTCTCACTACTTTCCTCGTGTCCTTTAGCTCCTCTGTGAATAATGGGTTATTTTGCCACCTCTTTTTTGTGGAGGGGGAGTGGGCGGGGAACTTTTTTCTTTTTTTTTTATGGGGCAGATATTTTGCACATGTAATACACACAAAATATCTGTCTTTGAAAAAGAAATGGAAAAAAAAATCCCAGGCAGACCTGTTGATGTAACAGTTACCGACCGGTCTAGATTAGAGAGTTGCGTGGGGACAGAAATCCCACCCATCCCCATGAGGAATCCCACCCGTCCCCGCGAGGAATCCCTCTGTCCCCGCGAGGAATCCCTTCTGTCCCCGCCCGTCCCTATAAACTTCAGAAATAGTTATTTCATTTAATTATGCTACTGAATTAAAAGCTCTGGTAGAGACCCATTTACAAATAAGCAAAGACACTTTATTAATTTGGAAATATTAATTGGGAAGAATACATACTTTGTAAACGGGTTTCTACGAGAGCCTCTAATGTAAATATAAAATATAAATACTCAGCTGATGAGAACCCCCAAGCTGTCAGCTGAGGACTTCCTTTGCAGTTGGCCGGGGGTCCCTTTTGCCAAGCTTGGCAGGCAGCAGTAGTGTCCCTGAGTCACAGATGCTGGCACTTCAGTGGCTCATGGATGTTGCCAGCGACTGCTGTGCTTGGTGGAGGGGAGTTCTGGCCATCTCTAGAGGAGGTCCTCTGCTGGCGGTGCTTGGGGATTCCCACCAGTCACAGCAAGGGTCAACAAGTACTTCAACACTGTAGAAATAAAACCAGAAATGCATTTCCTTTTCTTTTGAACACAATACAAAGACATCTGATATATACATTTCCCAAAGCTAACATATTTTAGTCAATAAATTCCGTTTTTTACCTTTGTTGTCTGGAGACTTATTTTTCCATAAAGTTGGTCCCAGTTTCTTTTTTCCGCTTTCCCATCTTCTGTAAATTCTTCTGTTACTGTCCATTGGTTCCTCCTACCATGGTCCAGCATTTATCCATTTCTCATCTTTCGTGCCTGCCCACCAGCCCCATGCCACATCTCTCCCTCCATTCCCTTCACCATTATGTCCAACATTCCTCCCTCTTGCATCCATTTCAATCTGTCCCACTGTTCCTTTCCACCACAATATTTCTCCCTCTCATCTGTACCTCACTCCCTTCCTATGACCAAAAATTTTCATTTCTTCCATTCCTGTGTACACAACCATTTTTTCCCTCCCTTCCTCTCTCCCAAGTTCATGCCTTCTGTGTCCAAAAATGCATTCCCTCCTGTCAGCCTAGAGGCCTCTGGGAGATTATATCAATCTGACCCTGGCATGGGAAGGCAGATAGACCCTTAGTGCAGGGAAACTGTTTTAAGTAGCCCTGATTGATATATTTTAAGTTTCAAGTAGCCCTGCTTGAATCATGGCTAGCTAAAAGGTGTTAATGCCTGATTAAGAGGGTGCTTAGGATAATGGTGCACAGATCAAGCCAGAGACTTAATCCCATCAGGTTTCTCACCCTCCTTTGTTAATTAAATTAACCATTGTCTCAAACAGTTTACAAATTCTAAACAGAAAGATACTGGGAGATACAATATTTTCTCTATTCAGAATAAGATTCCAAGGTATAAAAGCCTGCTCTCTGCTCGATCAAGCTCTCTCTCTCTTTTTCTATGCAGCTATCAATATCGCTCTCTTTTTCTATACTTCCCTTTATTTATCTAACACGAAGCTTCCTAGAACTACAAGCTTCTATGTCCCTCTCTGCCTCTGACCTCTGTAAGGCAGTGAGACTGCTTGCTCTCTGCTTAAGTGTAATGCTCTCTGCTTAATTGTAATGCTTATAAATATTACTTTTCTGTAAGACTATTTCTATAATATATTCTTTATGCAATCACCTCTGGTCGTGTCTATTATTCTACTTCCTGGTGAGTCATCTGTGAGGGAACTGAACCTGGGACCTGGCGTTTGTCAGTACGCCTTTCACTTAACCCCTACCACCTAATATTGTGGGGGCCACCTTCAAACTGACACCTCCCCCATCTCAGCATCTCTTTCCCTCCCTTCCTCTCTCCCAGGTCCATGCCTTCTGTGTCCAAAAATGCATTCCCTCCCCCACCTCAGCATATCTTTCCCTCCCTTCCTCTCTCCCAAGTTCATGCTTTCTGTGTCCAAAAACACATTCCCTCCCCACCTCAACATCTCTTTCCCTCTCTTCTTCCATCCTCTTTCCCAAGTTTATGCCTTGTGTCCAAAAAAGCACTCCCTCTCCCACCTCAGCATCTCTTTCCCTCCCTTCCTCCATCCTCTTTCCCAAGTTCATGCCTTGTGTCCAAAAACGCACTCCCTCCCCCACCTCAGCATCTCTTTCCCTCCCTTCCTCCATCCTCTTTCCCAAGTTCATGCCTTGTGTCCAAAACGCACTCCCTCCCCCACTCCTTTCCCTCCCTTCCTCCATCCTCTCTCCCAAGTTCATGCCTTGTGCCAAAAACACACTCCCTTCCCCCTTTTGTGTTCTGCCTCTGAGCCCTCATCTGCAAGCAAAATGGAGCTTGAGCCGCAGCAGGAGGCTATTAAACTCTATGAAGAGAACAAGACTCAGGCAACTGGTGTTGGAACCAACAAGGGATCAGGCAATACTGGATCTGATACTTACCAATGGAGAAAGTGTCACAGAGGTCTCGGTGGGCGACACATTGGCCTCCAGTGACCACAATATGGTATGGTTCAATCTCAGGAAAGGTTTCACTAAATCTACCACACTGACCAAGGTCCTCAAATTCAAGGACACAAACTTCAAAGAAATGGGAGACTTCGTTCACCAGGCGCTATAAAGCCAAGCAGAAACCGATAATGTGGAAGAAATGTGGTCAACTTTGAAAGCCACCATACAAGAAGCAACAAACCGCTATGTTAAATCAGTAAGTAAATGGCGAAGGAACAATAAGCCACAGTGGTTCTCTGCGGAGATTTCGGACCTCATCAAGGAGAAGAAAAAAGCATTCATCTCTTACAAACAATCAGGGAAACAGGACTCTAGGGAAGTCTATCTGGCCAAGTCAAAAGCCGTCAAAACAGCAGTTAAGGAGGCCAAATTCCGCATGGAGGAGTCTCTAGCGAAGAACATCCAGAAAGGAGATAAATCCTTCTTCATGTATATCAGTGACAGAAATAAGAACTCAGGCAGGATAGTACGTCTTAGGAAACCAGACGGAGACTATGTAGAAGCGGACTTGGAAAAAGCCCAACTGTTAAATGAATACTTCTGCTCAGTCTTCACCCGCAAGGCGCCAGGATTCGGCCCTCAGCTACAGACAAGGGTTGATGCAGATGACCCGTTTAGTAATTTTGAGTTTACACCCAGCGGTGTTTACTGCGAGCTGTCAAAGCTTAAGGTTAACAAGGCAATGGGGCCTGACAACCTACACCCCAGGGTGCTCAGGGAGTTGTGTGATGTCTTGGCGGAACCGCTATCCACACTCTTCAATCTCTCCCTTAGTACGGATAACGTCCCGTTGGACTGGAAAACGGCTTAACATCATTCCACTCCACAAGAAAGGCTCCAAGATGGAAACAGCAAACTACAGACTGGTGAGTCTCGCATCAATAGTGTGCAAACTAATGGAAACTCTAATCAAATGCCAATTGGATACGATCCTGAACGAGGAGAATCTACGGGATCCCCGTCAACATGGATTTACTAAGGGGAGGTCCTGCCAATCCAACCTGATCAGCTTCTTTGACTGGGTGACGAGGAAGCTGGATGTTGGGGAGTCCCTGGACATCGTATACTTGGACTTCAGTAAAGCATTCGATAGCGTACCACACCGCAGGTTGCTGAGCAAGATGAGTTCTATAGGATTGGGCGACACATTGACGAACTGGCTTGGAGGTAGGCTTCAGAGGGTAGTGGTGAACGGCACCCCCTCCGAAATGACGGAGGTAATCAGTGGAATGCCGCAGGGCTCAGTCCTGGGCCCGATCCTATTCAACATCTTTATAAGAGACTTGGCAGAAGGGCTGCGAGGTAAAATAACATTATTCGCCGATGACGCCAAACTAAGCAGTGTAGTGGACAAAAGCACAACAGACATAAATTCAATGTCCAACTGTTCAATGTCCAACTGATGCACGACCTACTCCTACTGGAGCGCTGGTCTAGGTCCTGGCAACTCAGCTTCAATGCCAAAAAATGCAAAGTCATGCACCTGGGCAGCCAAAATCCATGCAAGACTTACAGCCTTAATGGCGAGATCCTAACAAGAACTGAAGCAGAACGAGACTTAGGGGTGATCGTCAGTGAGAACATGAAGACTGCCAATCAAGTGGAGCAAGCTTCATCCAAGGCAAGGCAAATCATAGGTTGCATACGCAGGAGTTTCGTCAGCCGTAAGCCTGAAGTCATTATGCCATTGTATAGATCCATGGTGAGGCCCCACCTGGAATACTGTGTGCAATTCTGGAGACCGCATTACCGTAAGGATGTGCTGAGACTGGAGTCGGTCCAGAGAATGGCCATCCGGATGGTCTCGGGACTCAAGGATCTCCCATACGAGGAACGGCTGGATAAGTTGCAGCTGTACTCACTCGAGGAACGCAGAGAGAGGGGTGACATAGAAACATAGAAATTGACGGCAGAAAAGGGCTACAGCCCATCGAGTCTGCCCATACCAATGACCCACTCCCTGATTCTTACTCTCCTAGAGATCCCACATGAATATCCCATTTTCTCTTGAAATCTAACACGCTGCTGGCCTCAATCACCCTCTGAGGCAGCTCGTTCCAATGATCTACCACCCTTTCAGTGAAGAAGTACTTTCTCGCATCACCCTGAAATTTCCCTCCCCTGATTTTCAGCGAGTGTCCTCTGGTTACTGAGGACCCTATAAGACTGAAGATATCATCTTTCACCTCTATACGCCCAGTAATATACTTAAAGGTCTCAATCATGTCCCCTCTGTCTCTTCGCTCCTCCAGTGAGTACATCTGCAGTTTTTTTTAACCTTTCTTCATACGTGAGTTCCCTGAGCCCCAAAACCATCCTGGTAGCCATTCGCTGAACCGACTCAATTCTCAACACATCTTTTCGGTAGTGTGGTCTCCAGAATTGAACACAATACTCGAGATGAGGTCTCACCATGGATCTGTACAGCGGCATTATGACTTCAGGTTTTCTGCTGACAAAACCCCTACGGATACAGCCCATCATTTGTCTTGCCTTGGACGATGCCTTCTCTACTTGATTGGCAGCCTTCATATCGTCGCTAATGATCACTCCTAAATCACGTTCCACCGTGGTCCTGGACAAGGTTTCACCATTTAGTGTGTAAGTTCTGTGTGGATTTTTTTTGCCTAGGTGCATTACTTTACATTTTTTAGCATTGAAGCCCAGCTGCCAAGTTGATGACCACTGTTCAAGCTGTCTTAGGTCCTGCGTCATAAAGTCAGGCACACTGCTTTTGCCAACTATGTTGCATAGTTTGGCATCGTCGGCAAACAGTGATACTTTTCCTCTAAGTCCTTGGGTCAAATCTCCTATGAATAAATTGAATAGAATCGGCCCTAAGACGGAGCCCTGAGGTACTCCACTCATCACTGCTGACGTTTTGGAGGGGGTACCGTTTACCATCACCCTTTGAAGCCTACCATCTAGCCAATCCCTTACCCATGTTGTGAATGTATCCCCTAATCCCGTCGATTTTAGTTTGTTCAACAGCCTGCGGTGTGGAACGCTATCAAAAGCTTTGCTGAAGTCCAAGTATATCACGTCAAGGGACTCACCGGCATCCAGATGACTGGTCACCCAATCAAAGAAGTCAATCAGATTAGATTGGCAGGACCTTCCCCTGGTGAATCCGTGTTGCTGTGGATCACGTAGATTTTCTTCATCTAGAATTTTGTCAAGTTCCTGTTTGATCAGTGTTTCCATGAGTTTGCACACTATGTATGTAAGACTCACCGGTCTGTAATTTCCTGTCTCCGTTCTGCAGCCCTTTTTGTGGAGTGGAATTACGTTAGCTGTTTTCCAGTCTAGGGGTACTATTCCCGTGCGCATGGAAAGATTGAAGAGTACGGATAGTGGTTCAGCCAGAACTTCACTCAGCTCTCTGAGTACCCTGGGGTGTAGATTGTCTGGCCCCATAGCTTTGTCTACTTTGAGTCTTGAAAGTTCGTGGTAGACATTACTAGGTGTAAACTCGTAATCACGAAACAGGTCATTTTGGCTGTTTCTTATTTGTAGTTGCGGACCATCTCCCGGTGCTTCACAGGTGAATACTGAGCAGAAGTATTCGTTTAGCAGTTCTGCTTTGGTAGTATCAGATTCTGCGTAGTTTCCATCTGATTTCCTAAGGCGTTCTATTCCATTTTTGTTTCTCTTCCTGTCGCTAATGTACCTGAAGAAGGATTTGTCCCCTTTTTTAATGTTCCGTGCTAGATCTTCCTCTATTTGAAGTTTGGCTTCCCTGACTGCCTTTTTGACAGCCTTAGATCTGGCCTGATAGTCTTCTTTTGCCTCCCTTTTCCCAAGATGTTTGTAGGTAATAAATGTTTCTTTTTTCATTTTAATGAGGTCAGAAATTTCCTTGTTGAACCATTGTGGTTTTTTGTTTCTCCGGCGTTTGCTTACTGTTTTTACGTAGCGGCTAGATGCTTCGTTCAGGATGGATTTTAGGTTTGACCACATATTTTCCGGGTTGTCAGTTTCTGCATGGTTTTGCAGCTTTTGATGGACAAAGTCTCTCATGTGGTCGAAATCTGCCTCCCTAAAGTTGAGGACCCTCGTTGCTGTGTTTGATTTAGAGAAGCCTTTCCTGAGGTTGAGCCATGATCGAGACATTCAAGTATCTCACGGGCCGCATCGAGGTGGAAGAAGATATCTTCTTTTTCAAGGGTCCCACGGCAACAAGGGGGCATCCGTGGAAAATCAGGGGCGGGAAACTGCACAGGGACACCAGGAAATTCTTTTTCACTGAAAGGGTGGTTGATCGCTGGAATAGTCTTCCACTTCAGGTTATTGAGGCCAGCAGCGTGCCTGATTTTAAGGCCAAATGGGATACACGTGGGCTCTATTCACAGAGAAAGGTAGGGGAGGGTCATTGGGGTGGGCAAACTAGATGGGCTGTGGCCCTTATCTGCCGTCTATTTATATGTTTCTATGTTTACCTGCCCTGCCGCAGCACACAGCCGACCGGAAGTCTTCCCGATGTCAGCGCTGACGTCGGAGGGACGGATGGCTTTGCTTAAGCCCTCCCTACGACGTCAGCGCTGCCATCGTGGAAGACTTCCGGTCGGCTGTGTGCTGCGGCAGGGCAGGTAGAAAAAAAGAAGATGAGCCTCGCGGCTCGAGTGCATCAAACCCCGCAGAATCCCCGCAACCCTAGGGGGCGTCCCCACAGGATCCCCGTGACCTGAAGGGGGAACCCGCGGGATCCCCTTGGGTCCCGTGGGATTCCTGTCGTCCTCGTTCCCATGCAGCTCTCTAGTCTAGTTCAATCAGGTTTTACGATCAGTAAAACCCGATGCTAAATATCCAAGCAATTTTAGTGCTTGGCTATTTTGCATGGGTCGGATCGGATCTGAAAAAGGGTGAGGAATAGAAGTCAATAAATATAATGTAAATGTTTAAGTGTACCTACCTACTACATATTCTATACTGGACATGTTTTTAACCTTTCCAAATCTAACTTTATATATTCATTTCATAGCTTTGATGAAATGGCTAAGCAAGACCTTCCAGCAGTGATAGACTTTATTATTCAGAAAACTGGATGTAAGAAAATATATTATGTTGGCCATTCACAAGGCACCACCCTAGGTAAGGTGAACAAGTCATTGTCTTGCTAGTCTTTAAAGATCTTTTTTACTATTTCCATGTATGTATGTTTTTATTTATAATCAGCTTTTCACAAAGCGGAGCACAACATAAAAGCATCACAGATGATTAAATGACTAACAGATATTGATCAGCTCCATTCATAGTTTTCTAATTTAACTTTCCAGCATAAACCTTGAAAGGGCAGATCTATAATCTAGATGCCTGCATTTACCTGCTGCTTTCATATGTTAATGCTACCATGGAGACCATGCGTTGGGTCATTGCTGCAGTGACTCCAGGACAGTTTCTTGCCTCTCTGGATCTTACAAAGATGTGCTTGCACTTTCCCATTTTTCTGGTCCACGGCAAAGTTTTGTGGTTTCATCTTTTGGAACAGCATTATCAGTTCTTAGCCTTTCCCTTTGGGCTGGCCTCAGTGCCCCAGACCTTCACTAAGGTGATGGTGGTAGTGGCGGTTTACCTACAGCAGATGAGGTAAAGGCAGATGACTTTATGCAATGTAACCTTAGTAACAACTATACAAAAATAGACAAATATACCCCCTCCTTTTTTACTAAACCGTGATAGCAGTTTTTAGAGCAGGGAGCTGTGAATGCCCTGTGCTGCTCTCAAAGCTCATAGGCTCCCTGCACTAAAAACCGCTATTGTGGTTTAGTAAAAGGGGGCCATAGTACAAAATATAGACAGCAGCTATAAATTCTCAAAACGGATACATTTTGATCACTAAATTGAAAATAAAATCATTTTTCCTACCTTTTGTTATCTGGTGATTTCATGAGTCTCTGGTTGCACATTCTTCTTCTGATTTTGCATCCAATCTTTCTTCCCTTCTTTCAGCCTCCTCCAGACCTCATTCCCTCTCCCAACGTTTTCTTCCTCTCTCCCTGCCCCCTCCCCTTTCTTTCTCCCTGCCTCCTTCTTTCTTTCTCTCTCCCTGCCCCCTTTCTTTCTGTCTGTCTTTCTCTCTCCATGTCCCCTTTCTTTCTTTCTGTCTCCATGCCCCCTGTCTTTCTTTATTTCTGTTTCCCTTCTTCCTTTCTGTCTCCCTGTCCTCCCCTTTCTTTTTTTATTTCTGTCTCCCTGCCCCCTTTCTTTCTTTCTTTCTGTTTCCCTTCTTTCTGTCTCCCTGCCCTCCCCCAAGCCACCGCCGCCACCATTAGGGAACAGGCCCTCAAGCTGCCCGCCACCGAGTTGTGAGCTCTCCCTGACATCGGAGAGGAAGTTCCAGGCTAGCCAGGCAGTGATTGGCTGTCCCAGAACTTCCTCTCCGATGTCAGAACTGATGTCTGAGGGAGGGGAAGCTGGTCAGTCCGGCGCTTCTGTTTACCATGTTGGGAAGCAAGTAGAATGCAAGGCAACACAAGTCTATCATGGAGCCTGGGATGGGCTCCACGATCAACTCACGTTGCATTCGCGATCTATTGGTTGATCACAATCGACCTTTTGGGCACCCCTGCCATAGACAGTAAGGGGTCAAGTAGTGGATCCAGAAAATGAATTCGTAAAGAAGCAGGTAATGGATCTGTTGAAGGTAAAGAAAACATTAACAGTGCAATTGCCTTTTTTTAATGTGAATGTTGTTAAAAGATTGAAAGCAGAGAATATTGTTACTGGCACACTACAAGTTGGAGAGCCAGTGGTATCAAGTGATAAACTGGAATCATTTATTGCTGGTGGAGATAGACTGCTGGATATTAGTAGAGTTCTTCTCTGTTCCCTGGAAGTAACTAATGATTTTCATCTCTCACCATATTTTTCTGATGACAAGTCCTAGCCAACTGAGAAAGTCGGCTTCTAAAGATTCCATTTCGAGATGTCGGCGTACATCACGTGTGGTAAGCAACCACTGATATCTTTGAAAGCACACTCTACAAGGAGTGTAGCATCTTCATTGGCAGAGTCCCGGGCAGTTCTGCCTGAGGAGATTTGTAGGGCAGCTACATGGTCCACCCTCCATACTTTCATGAAGTTTGCAGAGTGGACGTAGTAGTACAAATGGACGCAGCATTTGGGTCCTCTGTGCTAGCAGCAGGCTCTTCTGCCCCTGCCCTAGACTGGGGGGGGGACTGCTTTGGTATGTCCCACTGGTTCAAGATTTGTATTCCTTTTGCACTAGAAAGGAAGATTAGGTCTTACCTCAATAATCTTCTTTCTAATAGAAAGGCATACGAGTCTTGAAGGGCCACCCTGTCAGATTTCAATTTAGCCTGCTTACTATTACAGACATAACTCTCTCTAACAAAAGACGCACTTGAGGGACTATATGCAACTACATAACTATTGATATTGAGTAAACTCAGGTAGGTGGCTTGTTCAGTTCCATCTTGTTTATGCTATGTTTCTGTTGGATTATTGCTTGTTTTTGTTGCAGAGCAGACCAAACTTGACTTTGTCAAAGAATTCCCCATGTCCTGCCTTGTTATTTCTCCTCTTTTAGGGATTATGAATTTCTTTGGTACTAACTGAGGAGATAAAGCACTGCTTTCTACAGAAATTTGTGGGAGGTGTGAATAACCCACTGGTTCAAATCTCAAATTCCTTTCTTATCTGCTTCTAATATTTCTTTTTCTGCATTTATGAGTGAGTAAAAAATGAATCAAGAAAGCTGCCTAAGATTATGAATACATAAATGATGTAAAAGCGGTTTTAATTTCTTACATGTAACAGTGTGGGCCTACCATAAATAGGTAAATGAGAGAGAACTGTTGCAGTGATGAAGCCCCTTCACATGGCATATCTATTACTGCATGTACCCACTACTACAGAGGAGTGAAGCACGAGATAGATATGTTTTTATAAATGGAGAAAAGACCTCAGTTTCTTCCAGGGAAAGGAAAATTCACCTGGAGGACCTCTATGTCTGCCGTATTCAACTTCAAGCAGCATAGGAAAAAACATCCCTGGTCAAAAACTCCATTATAAGACATAATCTGTTAATATGCAGTCCAGAAAATCACCAAACACTTATCTCTTCGATTCACTGTCCCACGTTTAGAAGAAAGTCAACGTGGTGAAGATTGTTTGGATTCAGTTCCCACCTGGAGGACAGTGAATCGAAGAGATAAGTGTTTGGTGATTTTCTGGACTGCATATTAACAGATTATGTCTTATAATGGAGTTTTTGACCAGGGATGTTTTTTCCTATGCTGCTTGAAGTTGAATACGGCAGACATAGAGGTCCTCCAGGTGAATTTTCCTTTCCCTGGAAGAAACTGAGGTCTTTTCTCCATTTATAAAAACATATCTATCTTGTGCTTCACTCCTCTGTAGTAGTGGGTACATGTTGGAATATTTCTTGTGATTATTTACTATATTCCTCTTGCTGTTTTGGATTATTATATCTATTACTGGTCACTCCTCCCTGCATACCCCAATCACAACTCCAACACTGCCCCTAATCATAACCCTAACACACAGTCCCGACCCCTACACAAAATTTTGCCACCTGACATAAAACAAAGCCTCTCAAGAGTCCTCCTCTTTCCCCCCACTAGGGGCCTAAAGAGAATCTTCAGTGTTAGATCAGGACAGCCAGGTGATAGCAATTGCCCTCCACTGCTCCCTTAGCTAATAGTCTCACAGTACTACGGTAGTATCACAAGATTTATCAGTAGGGGGACGAGGGACCATATTGGATGACATCACCCACCTTTGTTGCAGCAGAGAGCAATCGGTACCACCTGGCACCCCTGAGCTACAATTGAAGACTGCATGATAAGTTCTGGGGAAGACAGGAGGAGGGTAGAGCTATGGAGGCGCAGGGTTTGTATTGGGGGTTGGGATTTTGTTTCAGGGGAGTGCCTACATTGTGATTAGGGTATGGGGCACAGCAGGTTGAGGTGGTAGTAAGTTCAGCTGCACTATCTGCAGTCATGACAGCTAACACACAGTAACAACCTGTATACTAGCTGTTACAGCCAGCTACACCTCCACCAACCCATGTCATGCCCAGATGCTATTCACTCCCTCAGACAGCTAATGTGGGATTTTTTTAAATTTAAACACTCACTTGCTACCGTCTACTATGTTGAAAACCCTGTGTTAGCTGCATAACTTGGCTTAGTAAAAGAGCCTCTAAGTTATCTTTTTGTTTGAATTGGATAGAAATTATCAATGTTGCTAGCTCAGCTAACTCAACAGAAGTTTCAGAAAAAGTTGATAAATCCAAACTGTCAGAGGAAATTTGAGCCTTATGTTCATCAGTTTGTATCTCGTCCTTCTTAACCTCTGGCAAGATCTTTATTGTATCCAAAAAATATTTTTTTTTCAAAGGTTCCCCAGAAGAATTGTTAGTTAATAAAATGAAGGTTCCTCTTTCTTGCATCTAATAAGAACTTGTTGGAAATCTTCTGGTTTCTCTTTCATCATAGTAACATAGTAAATGATGGTCCATCCAGTGTGCCATTCATTATCAAATCATTATTGAACTACACTGTACAATCCAATAGTATTATAATATTTTACTCACTAAGTTCCACTATATGTTTTCCCCACCCCCACTGAGCTATACAGGACCCAAACTCATGAATGTGGTATAAATTATATGTACTTACCTCTGATCCACCCTTTGTTTTCAAAGTTCAGACCATTAAGTCTGCCCTATGCTGGCAGATCTGTTCCCTTTTCTATATACATTATGGTGTGGATCTCCGCCTCCTCATATGTGCTGAGGCTCCAAATAGATATCCATTTCTAGAAACAAAGAAACATGATTGCAGATAAAGACCAAATGGCCCATCTAGTCTGCCCATCTGCAGAATCCACTATCTCCTCCTTTCCCTAAGAGATCCCAAGTGCCTGTCCCACACTTTCTTGAATTAAGACAGTGTCTTCACCACCTCTACTGGAAGACTATTCCATGCATCCACCACCCTTTCTGTAAAAAGTATTTTCTTAGATTACTCCTGAGCCAATCACCTCAACTTCATTCTGTGCCCTTTAACTCTGGAGTTTCCTTTCTATTGAAAGACTTGCCTCGTGTATTTATGTCACGTAAGTATTTAAACATTTCTATCATATCCCCCCTCTCCTGCCTTTCCTCCAAAGTATACAAATTAAGATCTTTAATCTGTCCTGTATGCCTTATGACATAGACCACCAACCATTTTAGTAGCCTTGTTTGAACAGAAGCAGTCCTCATTATTTTGTCAACTAGCCTTTCTTTCTTTCTTTCTTTCTAGGTTTAATAGCATTTTCAAGTCTACCACAACTGGCTACAAAAATCAAAATGTTTTTGGCTCTGGCTCCTGTGGCCACACTTACATTTTCCAACAGCCCTATCGTAAAACTGGCAATATTTCCTGATTATCTGTTGACGGTATGTGGTTTCTCTAATTAAAGATTAAAGTATGCAATGTTTTCCTAGATGAATGAAATCTTTGCACATCTTTGCACTGTCCAACTTTAGCAGTGAAATGTGAATTATGATGGAAGATAGGGCCAAAAGATTCTAGTATGTCTAATATAATTTATGTTACAGTGCCTTATATAATCATGCACTTTTCCTCTTTCTCAGCTAGAGATCTTTTCTGCTTGTTCCCTATTTGTCTTTCCCTGACAGAGAAAGCAAAGTGCTAGCAAAGGTGAATTCAATAATAGGAACATAATATGGCTTCTAGTGAAAGTCTTATGTGTAGTTTCTAGCCATCCTCAGTAATACACAAGGGAAAAAACAAGTATCCTTGAGAGTGAATATATCTAAAGACAAGGTAATGATGCTCCTCGCTACGCTGAACATAACAAAATATTATTTGTTTGTTTTACTAGTATCCACGTTGTGACTGTATTATTGTAAACACCTTCTCCTTTTTTGTTTCAGCAATGACTTCATACATTAAAATTTAGTTCATCTTTCTCACTACTAAAATTTACTTCTCACTTACTATTGTGCATCACTTTCTTCACTGGGGAGGTGATTCAGATCATCTTCAGTTTTTGATGGCTGAAGTCCATGAGAGAGTATGAGATTGAGAATATGATTTGTGCAGCCTGTCTAGATTTTTCATATTAACTACATAATAATTGACCTCCTACCAGACAATTTTAAAATCCTTACGCTAAACCGCGTGGGAAAAAAAGGAGGAGGTCTAGCAATTATTCTTAAAGATGGATTTGAGTTCGAACTATTAGATTCCAAAATGACTGACCAACTAGAAATTCTAGCCTGTAAAATTAGCAACCGTCATCTAGAAGAATCCCTATCATGCATATTATTCTATGTCCCACCAAAAAGCAGGCCAAAAGCCAAAGAAGACTTCTGTGCATTTGTCCTAAACAATTCACTCGGTTCTTCTTACAATATCATCGCAGGAGACAAACTTACACCTAGATGAAGAGGACAATACAAACGCGAAAGAGTTTAAAAACTTTCTATCCCTACTCAATTACAACCTCCCTCTACCCACACAAAGGCCATCAGTTAGATATGATAGCCATGTCCACAAAGGACATCCCAAACCCTGCCATCTCAATACGTAAAGGCACCTGGTGTGATGATATCTGGTCTGATCATTTTACTTATTATTTCAAGCTAATCTGGTCTTATTCTAAATCTAAAACACGCCCAATAATAAAAAGAGAACATCACACCAGAAGCTATATTAATCCAATAGATTTCTGGTCACAATATGAATTGCAATCAGAGATAGAAGAAGGAATCGATTTCTGGGATCACTGTATGACAACCAGCACATCCATTTTAGATAAAATCGCCCCTATACGCAATAGCAAAAGCAATGCAAATAAATATAACAAATGGTTTGACACCGAACTTCTAAAACAGAAACAACTAGCTAGACGACTAGAAAGAACTTGGAAAAAAATAGGAGAACTAACAGACCGTAACAAATGGAGAGCTAACATAAAAATCTACAAACAAATGATAAGACAAACGTAAAGCATTCTACTCAATTAAAATCAACTCATCTTGTAATAGTTCACAAGGAATCAATACAAAAGAGCTATTCAACCTGATCACAAATTTATTTGACACCGCTCGCTACACCACACCCACACACAACTCTAAGTTACCCTCTGCAAATGACTTAGCACTACACTTCGATTCAAAAATTAAAAACCTTAGAATTCATTATTCAACAAACGACCCTAGTGATCATCCGATACCTATCACCCAAAGAAATGATACACCGGCAGACATGATCTGGAGCTCCTTTCAAGATTTAGAGTGGAACAATTACAACAGACTATATAACAAATACTCTAAATCCTATTGCGTTCTGGACTCATGCCCCCCAGAAATCATGAAAGCGGCACCTTTAGTATTTAAACTATCGTTGACGCAATATTTGGCTCATAACCTAAAAACTGGGAAGTTCCTCTCTAATAATGGTCACATAATAATAACCCCAATTCTAAAAAATCGAAAAGAATCTTCAGCTATAATATCCAACTACAGACCAATAGCATCCATTCCGTTTATTGTAAAAATTATGGAGGGATTGGTACACACCCAACTGATGGATTATCTGGATCAGTTCTCTCTCCTACATGAAACTCAATCCGGTTTTAGACCGTTATTCAGTAATGAGACAGTAATTGGGGCTATTTTAGACAATCTGCGCCTACTGTTTAGTAAAGGCCTTAATGCCCTGGTTATGCAATTCGATATGAGTTCTGCCTTTTATCTAGTAGACCACGGGAAACTGCTGCAATGCCTAGACGCCATTGGTATCAGGGACGAGGTGCTGAATTGGTTCCGTGGCTTCCTTATGTTCCGCACTTATCAAGTACGTTTTAATTATGAACTTTCAGATACCTGGAGCAATCCATCCGGTGTGCCACAAGGGTCTCCGCTATCTCCATTGCTCTTCAACGTCTACATGTCCTTACTAGGCACGCAGCTAACCCAGTTAGGGATAAAACTATTTAGTTATGCAGATGATTTTACGATCATCATCCCATTCGTTAATTCTATCTCTGAAACTATTCCTAAAGCTTCAGAAGCCATAAACATGATGGAGCACTGGATGACAACCTTTAGGCTCAAACTTAATTCAGAAAAGACAACTTTCTTCGTTGCTTCGCCACATCCGTTTGACACCAAATCACCACTATATATAAATAATCACCACTATATATAAATAATCACCACTATATATAAATAATCTTAATTACCCTTTCCAACTAGGTGTAACTTTGGATCAGTGCCTAACCATGAGAGACCAGGTGGACTCCTTGATCAGAAAGGGATTTTTCACTCTCTGGAAACTCAGATCCATTAAAGCTTATTTCGATACAGCGGCATTCAGAACCCTAGTCCAATCCCTCATACTGAGTCTACTTGACTACTGTAACATCACCTATTTAGCAATTTCCCAAAAGAACATGCAGCGTTTACAATTGATGCAAAATGCAGCGGTCAAACTGATCTTTGGGCTGAGAAAGTTTGACCACGTGACACCCTACTACCGGCAGCTGCATTGGCTGCCAATGGAGGCACGCGTAAAGTTTAAGTTTGCCTGCTTCTGACTTTAAAGCACTACACGGACTTGCCCCTAAATATATAACTGACCTTTTCGTCTTCTCAGCCAACAGACACAAGAGAAGCTCACATTCCAACTTTGTTTCCCCCCCCAGTGAGAGGTTGTAAACTGAAAAAACACCATGAACATCTTCTCTCGCACCAAACAGCATCATGGGGTAAAGACCTAGAACAATTGCTTTCGCCCACTACTTATGAGGAATTTAGGAAACGTCTGAAAACACACCTATTCCTAAAGTATCTAGACAACTGATCCTCTCTTCTCTCTCCCCTCTATAGCGATTAACTTATTCTATTGATCACTCTCTCCTCAAAAATGGATTTCCTGTCCTATTCTTCCTCCCCTCTTAAGTCAATCAATTTGTACCTTTGCTTAATCTTTGTAAACCGCATAGAACTTCATGGTATTGCGGTATATAAGCTGTTATTATTATTATTATTAATCAGTCACATAGATTAGACTAGCTCAGTGGAGATTATACTCGGCCAAAATGCTCAAAACAAATCGACAGGTATTATTTCAGTGGTCTACCTTATTGCTAAAATTGCTAGCACATGCATGTTTTTTCATCAAGGTGTTCTTTTGATTTTTTTAGCTGAAGTGGTGATGCCAGTTTTCCGAGTTGAGGTATGCACGGTCCCCATCCCCTCTCCTCCCTATCCCCATGAGTCTGCTGTGCTCTGCCCACAAGCCTCCAGGTACCTCTAAAGCTGCTGCAAACATGCTGTCCTCTGTTCCTGCCCACGAGTTTGCTGAACTCCACCCATAAGGTGACCTCGTTCTCAGACACCCATTTAGTCTGTACAATTTCTCAGCAGCATGAGCTGCCAGTGCACAGGAGCACAAACAAAGAAACATATCTTGCTCCTTTATGTGCTTCTTTGTGCACATCCTTATGCATCTCCTGCTTATCTCTGTCTGTCCTTCCATCACCCTCTTCTGGTCACCCCCAACCATGAAAGACCATATAGACTCCCTAATCAAAAGAGGGTTTTTCACTCTCTGGAAACTTAGGTCCATTAAGGCGTACTTCCACACTTCAGCCTTCAGAATTCTAGTACAATCCCTAATACTAAGCCACCTAGATTATTGCAACATCACCCATCTGACAATCCCCCAGAAGCAAATGCAAAGATTACAACTGATACAAAACGCAGCAGTCAGGATGATTCTTGGGTTGAAGAAGTCCGACCATATAACCCCTTCCTACAGACTCCTACACTGGCTGCCGATGAAGGCACGCACGAAGTTCAAGCTAGGATGTCTCTGCTTCAAGGTATTAAACGGTCTAGCCCCTAAATATATTACAGACCTCTTCTCATTCCCAACCAACAGACACAAAAGAAAAACACACCTGAAATTTGTCTCCCCCCCCGGCTAGAGGGTGTAAATATAAGAGATACCATCAACAACTGCTATCGTACCAGGCAGCCACATGGGGTAAAGACTTAGAAAAACTAATTGCACACACAAACAACTATGGCGAATTCAGGAAACACCTAAAAACCTACCTGTTCTTGAAATACCTAGGTAACGAACCAGAACATCAGCCCCCCTCATAATACCACCACACACCCGACCCTGTAAATTGTAAACCCCAACCATATTCACTAACCATAAACACACCATTCAATTCATGGAACATTTCTAAATTTGTGTTAGCAGCATGGCACTTCCTGGTCTTGCAGCACACAAACTGGTGTTAATATTATTAATGTTGGAATTACCAGATGTACAATGCTATACCCTTTAATTCGCTGTATGTACAGTTTCTTTATTGTATTTACAGTTTCTCTTTATTGTATTTACAGTTTCTCTTTATTGTAAACCACTTCTCTTGATTGTAAACCGCCTAGAAGTCGCAAGATTGTTGGCGGTATATAAGAATAAAGTTATTATTATTATTATTATTATTTTTCTCACCCTGGATTGTTCATCACCAGTTTTCCCTTCCTCCTGCCAGCAGCACCTCTCCCCATGTCCAGCAGTACCTCTCTCCCCTTCCATTTCCCTCCTCCCCTGTCCAGCAGTACCTCTCCTCTCTCTAGCGGCAGCTCACTGTGCTTTTAACTTCTCCACACAGCTTCCGCTAGCATTAATTTAGATTTGTTTCCATCAGGCAGCCTCAGGGCCTTTGCTAGGCCGGCCCACCTCTGATTAAAGGAAGTTGCATTATCGAAGCGGACCGGCCTAGCAAAGGCCCCAAGGGTGCCTGATGGAACTGCATCTAAACTAATGCTGAAATTAAACGCACACTGAGCTGCCGCTGCTGGTCCGGGGGTGGGGAGAGAAGATGAAGGCAGGAGTCCCGGGAGATACGTGATGGCAGCAGGAAGTCGCTAGACATGCAGTGCTGGCGTTGTACCGCATGTTGAGAACCTCTGGCCCTATAGGACAAGAGGCACGTCCTGTAGGCAAGTCAGCTAGCTGGCACCTCTCTTCCTCCCCAGTGTGTTGCAGCACACTTGGAATCTCAGGAGGCACACTAGTGTGCCTTAGCACACAGTTTGCGATACACTGTACTACAGGAATATTATACCATGATCATAGGAAATTCCAGAAGACATGAAAAAAAAGTTGTTGAAATATCAGTCTAGAAAGGGTTAAAGCCATTTCTAAAGCTCTAGGATTCTACCGAACCACAGTAAGAGTCAATATCTCCAAATGGAGAATACTTGGAACAAAGGTGAATTTTCTCAGTAGCGGTTGACCTGCCACTAAGGGAATTGCCTGGGCAGGAGTGATCCCCGGTCACTTCTACCTATGCCAGCTCTTGTACTACCATGAGAATACCACTAGCAGTTGTGGCAGCCATTTATGAATAAGAGCATCATGGAATTGTTTTTGCACAGTCACTAGAGATAGAAAGGTAGGCCCAGGAGGAGTCCATATAAAGGTGTGATACTGGGTGGGGTTGGAATTGGGGGCTACTGTTGGAGAGGGGAGGGCTATTGGGGGGAAAATGTGTTAAGGAATGGGAATTGCTATTAGGGAGGGTTTAGAGATGGACTGATGCTCATGGGGGGAGGGGGGTCCAGAAGGGGGGCTACTATTGGAGGAGGGAGTGGGACTGGAAAAGGGCAGATTAGTAGCCCAGTGTCAGGTCAAAAGCGCACCGGGACAAAGGCGTGAACAGACAACTGAGCGCAGCGTGGAGGCGCGCGCCGAAGAAAAAGACTGTTTTTAGGGGCTACGACGGAGTGTGTGGGGGGAACCCCCCCACTTTTCTTTTTTTTTTTTAAGTCAAGGTTTTTTTTTATTGAAATATTTTTCAAAGGTAAACATACAGATGAATGAAAAACAAGAGTTATACAAAGTACATAATATAGTGCATGTACAAACCAATATCTGAACAGAGCGATCTCATTATAACCTGGAATAAACAGTAGTTGTATAACTCATACACTTAGAACAAGTGAAAATACAACTCTACAGCATGAATAAAGAAAAAATAAAAAGGAGGAAGAAAAGGGAAAAGTAGAGGGTATGACAGAGCCAGAAAAATCAAGAAATAGGAATACTGAGGAAGATTCTTAGTGAATTCCATCTGGTTTGAAAGCGAGAGAATCTATTGGTGGCTTTAGCTAAGTAAGCTTCAGTACGATATGTAAGACAGACTGAATTCCACCATTGAGTATGTGACACCTTAGAAAGGTCTTTCCAGTTGCTAAGTAGGAGCTTGAGAGCGAGGGAAAGCAAGAAATCTATCAGGTAAGCATCATCCTCTGAAAGTGTGTCCTTCAGGGCAGTGGATTTGAGAAGTAACATTTGATAATCAAGGGTTATATTAAGGTGGAAAATGGAGCAAATAGTATCCCAGATCGCATTCCAATAGGAGTGTATTGAGGAACAGGAAAAAAGGAGATGTTTTAAAGAACCCACCTCTTTATGACACGTCCAACAGGTTTTTGAATAGGAGGGATTTATGTTGTAAGATTTGAGGGGAGTCCATTGGGCTCTGTGCAAAAGAAAAAACATGCTTTGGAGAAAGGATGCCGATCTGGAGATGTGAAAAGTAGAGTGGAAGATGCGAGACCAGTCATCCTCGGAAATGGTCTTGTTTATGTCCTGTTCCCAGGATCGTAAGAGAGAGAGAGATGGGTTAGGAAAATGGGATTTGAGAAGTTTATAGAAATGGGAGGCGGTATGACCAGCATCTAAAAATTGGTTGGAGAGAGTATATAGAGATGGTAAAGAATTGGAGCCAGGAGTAAGGAAACCTGATTTTGTTATGGAGGAGCGTAATTGCAGCCAGCGATAGAATTGTGATTCAGGAAGTGAAAAGGAAGTCATTAGTTCAGCAAAGGAAAGCCAAGACCCATCAGGATGACAGATAGAGTCTATAGACCAGATATGTTTGGTGAACCAGGAGGGCCATGTAATAGGTTTTTTATCTATCAGAAATTGACGATTATTCCATAAAGGATAATAAGATGATTTACACCAGGGTATGTCTAGATTTTTATCAAGCTCTGTGAGAGCTTTGTAGGTGGTCATAATAAGTGGGTTATAAGGAGAATGCTTAAGAAGGGTGGAGCCCAAAAGTCTCAGTAGCGGATAGGGGCGCATAAGAGCTGTTTCTAGGGAGAGCCAATTAGGAGGATCGGAGACAGTTGAGGGAGAAAGCCACAATGCTCCTTGCCTCAGAATGAAAGCCTTATGATAACAGCGAAGGTCTGGGAAATTAACCCCACCAGATTGTTTAGGTGACTTCAATTTTAGCAGTGAAATACGATGCGGTTTATTATTCCAGAGGAAGCGGAGCATAAGGCTTTCTAGCTGTTTGTAAAGAGGTAGGGGAAACATGAGAGGAAACATGTTAAAAGTGTAAGTGATTTTGGGAATTACCATCATTTTTAACGTATCCAGTCTCCCCCACCAGGAAAGATGTAATGGGGACCAAGAGGCTAATGCATCTTTGACCTGAGAAAGGAGTTTGGTAGTTATAGCTTGAGAGGAAGAATTGATGTCCTTTTCAAAAGGTAAGCCTAAGTATTTTATGCCTGAAGTAACCCAAGTAAAGGGATATGACGTGTTGGTGAAAGGAGTACAGGAGTTATTGAGAGGCATTATTTCAGATTTATCCCAGTTAATTTTGTAACCAGACATTGTGGAGAAGAAAGAAATAAGATGACCTAGGGAGGATACGGAGGATTGCGGGTCGGTAAGATATAGAAGAACATCATCAGCATATGCTGAGATCTTGAATTCCATATTAGCAATTGTAATACCCTTAATACTTGGGGATTGCCGGATGGCTGCGAGGAGAGGTTCAAGAGCCAGGTTGAATAAGAGAGGGGACATAGGACAGCCTTGCCTAGTTCCTCGGGATAGAGTAAATGGGGTTGAGGCGTCGTCATTAACAATTAACTTAGCCAAGGGATAATGGTATAACAGAGAGATCATATGGGTAAATTGTTGGGGGAGGCCAAAATGAGACAATACACAAAAAAGATATTTCCACTCCACCCTGTCAAAGGCTTTTTCTGCATCCAGGGAAACTATAGCTGAGGAGTTGGTGTCTGACAGGGTGGAGTGGAGGATATGACATAAGAGTCTAGTATTATCGGCACCATAACGTCCTTTCATGAAGCCCACCTGATCTTTATGAATCAAGCTGGGCATGACTGTTTCCAATCGCAAAACCAAGAGTTTAGCAAAGATTTTGTAATCCAAGTTTAGAAGTGAAATAGGACGATAATTCTTCACCAGTTGAGGATCACGATTCGGCTTTGGCAGAAGGATGATGTTTGCTTCTAAAAAACGATGAAGGCTGTCAGGAGAGTCAATTAAATGTTGAAAGTAGGTAAGTAGGTGCGGCAATAGAAAAGTGGAGAGAGATTTGTAAAATTCAGAAGGAAGACCATCTGGACCAGGAGCTTTAGCAGAAGGGAGCGAAGAGACAGCTTTAGTGATTTCTTCTAGAGACAAGGGACGACTCAGGGATTGCTGTTGAGAGGCAGTGAGAGAAGGCAGATTCAGAGAATGTAGAAATTCCGTGATGTGGAGTTCTGATGAGGAAGATTCGGAGGTGTACAAATTTTCATAAAAGGTGCGGAAGTCTTCCAAAATGTCCTTTGTAGTAGTATGAAGGTGGCCAGTAGCGGTTTTGATATGAGTGATCCGTTGTTTAGAACGCTTACCTTTGAGATATGTGGCCAGGAGATGTCCAGATTTATTAGAGGATGCATAATATGTTGCAGAGCGTCGAAATATTGAGGCAGAGGCAAGAGAACTAAAAATTTCATTATACTGAAATTTCAATTGTTGCAACTTCTTGTAAGCGGTGGAATCAAATTGGTGGTAAAGTTGAGTTTCATAAATATGAATGTCAGATTCAAGTTGGTGGAGGGTTGATTTCTTTTGTTTAAGGAGAGAAGCGGCAAAGCTGATCGATTCTCCTCGCAGCCAGGCTTTATAAGATTCCCAGACAAGGGAAAAATCAGAAACAGAGGAGAGGTTGTTGAAGAAGAAGATCTGAGATTCATGCTTGATGTGGGAAATAAAAGAGTCATCTTGTAAAAGAAAGTTGTTCAATCTCCATTGTCTTGATTTAGGAAGGTTAGACCAGTTCAAAGAACAAGAAACAGCAGCATGGTCCGAAATAGTGATATCATGAATTTTGGCAGAGGTGGTGATGGTAACAATGTCCTTAGAACCCATGATGTAGTCAATCCTTGAGAATGAGTGATGAGGCGCAGAGTAGAACGTAAAGTCTTTTGAGGTAGGGTGGAATATCCTCCAAATGTCGGACCATCCATAAGTTGACATCAGGCTGGTGACCGATGATCTGACTCTGAGTTTGGAAGGACGACAGTGTGAGGATCTGTCAATGAATGGGTCCAAGGGAAAGTTGAAGTCCCCAGCGAGTATGGTGTCAGTTGACAAGGAAGAGTTACAAATAGTGTGGAAAGATTGAAAAAAGGAAGGGTCATCAGCATTAGGAGCGTATATGTTGAAAAGTTTCAGAGATTTTCCATCAATGGATCCGTCAAGAAAGGACCAGCGTCCATTAGGGTCAAATTTGTGAGAGGAAAGTTGGAAGTTGAGGGATTTGCTGAGCAGAGTGATAACACCATTTTTCTTCCCAGAAGCCGGAGCGGCAAAGCAGTGTTGTATCCAGCCTCCAGAGAGTTTCTGTGCTTCTTCAATACTAAGATGGGATTCCTGAATCAGGCATATGTCCGCTCCAAGATGCTTAGGGCAGAGGAGAGGAGAAGACCAGCGTCAGGGTTCTCTGTGTTCCGGCCGGAGAGAGGAGCAGCGTCGGGCCGAACACAGCAGGGGAAGCGGCGAGACAGAAACCAGGAGGCTCGGGGAAGCGGCGAGAGTTCGCTCCGCCCACCCCCACCGCGTCAGAGGCTGCGCCGGACTCCCCCTTGAAAGGGGAGGAGTCAGCGCGGCACACGCGGCAGAGGAGAGGAGAAGACCAGCGTCAGGGTTCTCTGTGTTCCGGCCGGAGAGAGGAGCAGCGTCGGGCCGAACACAGCAGGGGAAGCGGCGAGACAGAAACCAGGAGGCTCGGGGAAGCGGCGAGAGTTCGCTCCGCCCACCCCCACCGCGTCAGAGGCTGCGCCGGACTCCCCCTTGAAAGGGGAGGAGCCAGCGCGGCACACGCGGCAGAGGAGAGGAGAAGACCAGCGTCAGGGTTCTCTGTGTTCCGGCCGGAGAGAGGAGCAGCGTCGGGCCGAACACAGCAGGGGAAGCGGCGAGACAGAAACCAGGAGGCTCGGGGAAGCGGCGAGAGTTCGCTCCGCCCACCCCCACCGCGTCAGAGGCTGCGCCGGACTCCCCCTTGAAAGGGGAGGAGCCAACGGCGCCCAGCCGTTCGGCGCCCGGCGAAGGCCTCAAGAAGGGCCAAGTTACTACACCAAGAACATCAAGAAAGGACTGAAAGGTAAGGAAGAAGCGGGCGCAGAAGGAACAAACAAAAACAAGCTACAGGAAGAAAAGCTAGAGCAAAGGCAGCACACAAGACAAAGGTAGAACACAGGTAGCACACACAAGAAAGGAAGCGACAAACACAGAAGGTAAGGAAGAGACAGACGCCAAAGGAACAAACCCACATATACAATCAAGGTGAAGTAGAACGGAGACAGCACACACAAAAGAGACAGCAAGGCAAGCAACATAACGAAGCAGCAGGCAAGGGACACAAGCACACACAAGGGAAGCAAGAAATGGAAGCCCAAGGAAGTCAGAAGGTGAGCTTTCCGGTCTTCTGTATCGGCTGCAATATGTATGACTACCTCCCTTCGGGGATCCAGGCATACATTTGCAATCGATGCATGGAGATGGATAGCTTGAAATATCAGGTAAGACTACTGGAAGGAACAGTGATGGAACTCGAAGACAGAATCCGAGCACAGGAGAAGATTCTAGTGGAGTACAGCCCAAACGACGATGTCAAGGAACTAGAAATGTTCATAGAGGAAGCTCATCAGCACCATGTAGAGAGTACTCAGGAAACTCAGGAAACCGATGTGAGGAGAGAAGACACCCATGCAAACACAGAAGAAACCGAAGACGAGGTAGGAGACAACCGCACACCAGGAGGAATAGTGAGACCACAGGAAGACATCGCCCCACCCAAAGAACAGGAAACAATTTCAAGAGTATCATTGGAGAAGGAAGACTGGCCCTACTCCAAGGACGTGGACCAACGCCCCCCAAGGAACTCCCGAATAAAGAAGATGGGGATCATCGTAGGCGACTCCATCATACGACATGTGGACAGCTACACCGCAGGAGGAAGAGAGGACAGAGTTGTCACCTGTCTGCCTGGAGCAAGAGTGAAGGATGTGACCAACAGGATCTCCAGGATCATAGATGGAGCAGGGGGAGAGGACACCGCTGTACTTATCCACGTGGGGACAAATGATGTGAGCGGGCGGAAGTATGACAGGGAAGAGCTGAAGGGCCAGCTCCGCTTTCTCGGAAGACAACTGAAGATCAGGGAGGTGAAGGTGGCCTTCTCCGAGATCCTCCCAGTACCAAGAGCGGATGGAAAGAGACAAGGGGAATTGCAAGTAATCAACGCCTGGATGAGACGATGGTGCGAAGAAGAAGGCTTCGACTTCGTGCGCAACTGGACGGCGTTCTGGGGAAAAAGCAAGTACTACAGAAAGGACGGACTACACCTCAACAAGGAAGGAGCAAGAGTTTTGGCAGGCAACATGAAGAAGGCAATCGAGAAGGCTTTAAACTGAAA
Organism: Geotrypetes seraphini; assembly: GCF_902459505.1. NCBI lineage: Eukaryota > Metazoa > Chordata > Amphibia > Gymnophiona > Dermophiidae > Geotrypetes > Geotrypetes seraphini. The sequence goes on from NC_047087.1 coordinate 256,028,149, forward strand.
GATAGGGGAAAGCCGACAGTCGACCACCGGTCGATGGTACGGATAGCAGGATGCCCCGACGAAGAAGCCAAGGACAACTACACCTACACAAGAGAAGACGACCTCACAGCCAATAAGGGAGAAAAAGCAGGAAGGGACAACTCAGACATAGGAGGGGACGACCACACAGCAAAAAAGGGTGATAACACAGGAGCAGTAAAGGATACCAAAATTGAAGCTACAGGGACGGCCAAGAGTAGAAGGTCCAAAAAGGTAACACGAAGAGAACTTAGATGTATGTATACAAATGCTAGAAGTCTGGGTAACAAAATGGGGGAACTAGAGACAATAGCAAGACGTGACATATTGGATATCATTGGCATAACAGAAACATGGTGGAATGAAGAAAACAAATGGGACACAGTACTACAGGGATACAAACTGTATAGAAGAGATCGAATAGGGCAGAAAGGTGGAGGTATTGCTCTATATGTTAAGGAGGGGATAGATTCTGTTGAAATGGTTAAAACAGAAAGGAAAGAGAAGCTTGAGTCACTCTGGATCAAAATTCCTGGTCAATATGGCGCAGATACGAAAATTGGCCTTTACTATCGTCCACCAGGACAGGCGGAGGAAACTGACGCAGAAATGATGGAGGAAATCAAACAAGAATGCAAGACAGGCAATGTAATTATATTGGGAGACTTCAATTTCCCAGGGATAGACTGGAAACTAGCAACCTCCAACTGCGGCAAGGAAGCCAAGTTCCTGGAGGTGCTAGGGGATTGCTTCCTGGAACAAATGGTAAAAGAGCCGACAAGAGGCAACGCCACCTTGGACTTGGTCCTAAATGGCCTCACGGGACCGATAACAGAAGTGGAAGTCATAGTTCCACTGGGAACGAGTGATCATAATGTAATCAACTTTAAACTACACATCAGGAAAGGGAAACATGCCAAAACCTTAACCACCACCTTGAACTTTAAAAAGGGTAAATACGATAGCATGAGAGCCATGGTAGAAAAACGACTCGAGAAGATGATGGACAAACTTGAAACGGTTGATCAGGCATGGACACTACTGAAAAATACTATCACAGAAGCACAAGATCTCTACATTCCGAAGATTTCCAAAGATCGGAGAACAAAGAGCAAAAGAGAACCGGCATGGCTTACCATACAGGTGAAGGAAGCCATAAAAGAAAAGAAGGACTCTTTCAAAAAATGGAAATGCATAAAGACAACCGAAGCCTGGAACAAACATAAAGATGATCAGAAGAAATGTCACAAGGCGGTGAGGAATGCAAAACAGGAATATGAGGAAAAAATAGCCCAGGAGGCCAAAAACTTCAAGCCCTTCTTTAGATACGTGAAAGGGAAAAAACCTGCAAAAGAGGCAGTGGGACCCCTGGACGACCAGGGAAGAAAAGGGTACGTCAAGGAAGATAAACAAATCGCAGACAAACTAAATTCCTTCTTTGCGTCCGTCTTTACGAAGGAGGACACCTCAACAATACCTGAAGCGGAGAAAGTGTTTGCAGGAGAAATAGAAGACAGCCTCACCACAGTTGAAGTGGACTTAGACCAGATATACTATCAGATCGACAAACTTAAAAGCGACAAATCCCCTGGACCGGATGGGATTCATCCGAGAGTCTTAAAGGAATTGAAGGTTGAAATCGGAGAGTTATTGCAAAAACTTGCAAACCTGACAATCAGAACTGGACAGATACCGGACGACTGGAGGATAGCGAACGTCACCCCAATTTTCAAAAAAGGATCGAGAGGGGAACCGGGCAACTATAGACCTGTGAGTCTTACGTCTGTCCCTGGCAAGATGGTTGAAGCACTGATCAAGGATAGCATAGTCCGGCACTTGGACGCATATGACTTAATGAAACCCAGTCAACATGGATTCAGGAAAGGGAAATCATGTTTGACTAATTTACTCCAATTTTTTGAGACCGTGAACGAGCAAATCGATAGTGGGAAGCCGGTGGACATAATATATTTGGACTTCCAGAAAGCGTTTGACAAAGTTCCACACGAAAGACTTCTCAGGAAACTACATAGCCATGGCATAGAGGGGGATATACAAAGATGGATAGGCAAATGGCTGGAAAACCGAAAGCAGAGAGTGGGCATAAATGGGAAGTTCTCCGACTGGGAGAAAGTGACTAGTGGTGTGCCCCAGGGCTCGGTACTTGGGCCGATCCTTTTTAATATTTATATCAATGACCTAGAGGAAGGAACATCCAGTGAGATCATCAAGTTTGCAGACGATACAAAACTATGCCGGGCAATCAGATCGCAGGATGATAGAGAGAAACTCCAGAGCGACTTGTGTCAGTTAGAAACATGGGCGGAGAAATGGCAGATGAAATTCAATGTGGAGAAATGCAAGGTAATGCATTTAGGCAATAAAAATAAGGAATACGAGTATACAATGTCAGGTGCAACTCTGGGGAAGAGTGAACAAGAAAAGGACCTGGGTGTGCTGATAGACAGAACCCTGAAGCCGTCGGCACAATGCGCGGCAGCGGCAAAGAAGGCAAATAGAATGTTGGGCATGATAAAGAAAGGAATCTCGAGTAGATCGGAGAAAGTTATAATGCCGCTTTATAGGGCAATGGTCAGACCACACTTGGAATACTGCGTCCAACATTGGTCTCCCTACCTAAAGAAGGATATAAAACTGCTGGAGAGGGTGCAGAGACGAGCAACAAAACTGGTGAAGGGTATGGAGAAACTGGAATACGAGGACAGACTTATAACACTAGGATTGTTCTCCCTTGAGAAAAGGAGACTGCGTGGGGATATGATCGAGACCTTCAAAATACTGAAAGGAATCGACAAAATAGAGCAGAGAAGATTATTTACATTGTCCAATTTGACACGGACTAGAGGACATGTAATGAAGCTAAGGGGGGACAGGTTCAGGACTAATGTCAGGAAGTTCTGCTTCACTCAGAGAGTGGTTGACACCTGGAATGCTCTCCCAGAGGAGATTATTGCGGAATCTACCGTCCTAGGCTTCAAGAGCAAACTAGATGCATATCTCCTTAAGAGAGGCATATAAGGATATGGTGGAATATAAATTACGCCAGGTGTACACCTGGCAGGGCCTCCGCGTGTGCGGATCGCCGGACTTGATGGACCGAAGGTCTGATCCGGAGAAGGCAGTTCTTATGTTCTTATGTTCTTAAAATAGTGAAGGATTTTTTCCTCTTAATTGGATTAGAGATACCCTTAACATTAAGGGAAACGACATTTATGTTAACCATGTGAGGATGAAAAGAACATCATAGGATGAGATATGGAACTCTGTGGGTGCAGATGTAGATAACAGTTCAAATCCATTTGTGGAAGCAAAAAGAGAAGGACTCCAAAGCAGGGAAACAAAAAAGGAAGGAAGGAGGGAGGGCAAAAACCAATAAAAAGAACAACGATTCATGCTGAGTGCGTACAGGAACCAGAAACAAATAAGGATCCAAAAATGGGATCGCGTGCTGACAAGATGCGCTCATAGAGCTCACTCCCAGCCCAAAAGAGTATAAAGATATTGAGCCCCAAGAAGAAAAACAGGATGTAGTAGTTTAAACAGGTCAGGTCATATCACTGGCGTTGTCATCCAAAAATTTTTGTAGTTCCAGAGGATCATCAAAATTTTTTGTGGTATTGCGGTATGTTATTCTCATGCGTGCTGGGTAAAACAGCCCATATTGTGCGCCGATGCTTTTGAGATGGGGCCGCATGGATAGGAAGGCTTTGCGTTTTTGCGCTGAAGGTTTAGACAGGTCCGGAAGAAATAGTATTCGCTTGCCTTCCACTGTCAAGGACGGGTTAGCCTTTGCCGCTTGAAGGATCTGTAGTGTTTGTGGATAGCGAAGCACTTTGAGAACAATGGGCCTCGGCGGTTTGGAGGGGACCGGAGGGCCTGAAGGCACTCTGTGAGCGCGCTCTATTTCTAAGGAGGGTGCAAACTGGATTTTCAATATGGTAGGAATAAAAGTGTGAAGGAAATCTACCATGTTCTTACCCTCTGTATTTTCCGGGAGGCCAATTAAACGCACGTTGTTCCGGCGCATACGATTAGAAATGTCCTCCAGGTCATTTTGAAGTAGGGACACCTTGCGAAGTTCTCTTTGAAGATCCAGATACTGAGAGTCATGGGCCGCCAAACGTTCTTCCGTGAGGTCAATGCGGGCATTGTGCTGTTTTAACTGTGCCATGATGTTGCCAATTTCATTTTTAATGTCAGCTGTTGCGGCCAAATTCTCCTGCATTAGGTCACGGAGGATGTGCAGGTCGGCGGCAATTGAGGCGCCATGCTCTGCGGAGCCGGATGTGGAGGCCTTGATAGGAGACGGCGGTTCATGTTTAGAACGCTTAGACGCGTTGTGCACAGCAGGGGTGCCTGTAGAAGCGGCGGTTTCGGGTTTCGCCGACTTGGAAGACATTCCGGCGTCTAAGGCGGTAAGGCACTGACCTGTACGGGACTTGATGAGGCTTAAAAATGTTTTTATTGGAGCGGGCTGAAGCAGAGCAAGATCGCTAAGCAGCCATCTTGAGAGCAGGCACGTGACGCCCCCCCCACTTTTCTTTATACAGATCGCGCCGCGTTGTGGGGGGTTGTAACCCCCACATTTTACTGAAAACTTAACTTTTTCCCTGTTTTTAGGGAAAAAGTTACGTTTTCACTAAAATGTGGGGGGTTACAACCCCCCAAGCCCCCCACAACGCCGCCGCGATCTGTATTAAGTAAAGTGGAGGGGGCTCCCCAACAAAACCCCCCCGTCGCAGCCCCTAAAAACAGTCTTTTTCTTCAGCGCGCGCCTCCGTCTTGCGCTCAGTTGTCGGCGCGCGTTACTGTCTATGAACCTAGTAGCCCTTATAAATCTCCATATGTGGATCCCAGCAGAATATTGGCCTGGACCCGCATAAGTGCTGGCTACCAGGAGAAGTTAGCTCATACCTGGATATTAGGTTTTGGTGCCCGAACCCTGGCCTGGAATTGAACATCTGGGTCTAATTTAGCTAGCAACAATCAGTGCTATAAAAAAACTCTTTGACATCACTAGCTGAATTTCTTAAAATTATTCATCTCTAATCATAATTACTATAGGTGTGATAAATAATATAACTGAAAAGAAACTTGAAGCGTATGGTTTTATATGTAAACAGACATAAATAGCTATTTTATTAGTGGGCTGGCACTTGTGAAATGCTCAGTCCCAGGGAGAAAAAGACAAGCCCACCAATGGGTAGTACTAATTGCATGTTTGGGAGGAAATGCTCCATTAGTCCAGAGGTTGGTGAAGATCACCTGAGCCATTCAAAGTGCCTTTAAGAGAAAAAGGAGCAGCACAGACTGTTGGCTAGAAACAGGGAAAGATTTTTTTCAATGTGTTGGTGATTATAGTCTTTGTACTTTTTGTAGGCAATATTTGGCAAGAAGGACTTCTTTCCACAGTCTATCTTGATAAAGTGGCTAGCTACCCACTTTTGTGACCATGTAATTCTGGAGGAGCTCTGCAAAAATGTCTTCTTTGCTATATCTGGATATAATGAAAAAAACTTAAATGCGGTAGGTATAATCCTAGAATTCAGCTTTTTAGATATGCTTTTTAAGAAAAAAAAAATAAAAGGCCACTGAGAAGAAAAGTTATTCAGATAACTTTATCCAGATATTCAGTGGAGCTTAACCCAAGTAAGTTGTTCTGCTGAATATATCCAAGTAACTCACCCTTTTAGAAAACTGCACATCGGAGCTGTTACCGCCACGGCCATTGCTTAAACCGTTAGCACAGTTTTGTAAATTTGTATAACTTTGGGACAGCCATTAATCCTAGATTTATTGGCGTATAAGTTCTAATCAGCTAGAATTTAGCCCTGCTGCCAGTACTGCTTCTCTTTATCCAGATAAATTTTGTGTTTGCAACAATTTGCCTAGACAAAATATAGCCAGTGAGATGGTATGGAAAGATTTAACTGCCAGTGTTTTTCTAGCTAACTCCAGAAGTAAGCAGTACAAACCTTTTGAATATCAACTCAAGTGTTTAAATAAGTATTTCCAGGATACTGATCAGTTTTTGGTTTTTTAAATCTGATTTTATTGGGAATTTTAAGGTCAGTATTCAGCAGTACTATCAACACAACTTAATAAGTTATCCATTTGAAGATATGCATAACTGCTATTTCTGTGTTCAGACTTAATTCATAAATTAGATGGACTGTGTTCAGACTTAATTCATAAATTAGATGGACTGTATCTGAATTTTATTTTGTCACTCTATATATAACTTTTGGCCCGTCCCAATTTAAAACAGATAACATTGCCTGTAGCACAACTTATGCAAGTAACGGTTGGCCACATAGGAGCCAGATACATTGGGTGATGAGCACCACCAATATTGAGCAAATTCCATTTCATCTAGGAAAGGGTAATTTGTATTGTGGTTGGCACTCCCAGTCATTTTGAAATGTCACCTATTGACCATATAACTGCTGGAAATTTCTTTAAAACTACCTGCTGCCAACCACAATCTAGTATATGCAGGAATAACAGCAGGGCAATTTAAACGCTTACAAACAGTACAAAAGGCTGCGATTCGGTTGTTAGGCCATGCACATATCCATAATCATGTAACTCCTTTGTATTTGAAATTCCACTGGCTACCAATGGAATTTAGGATCAAATTTAAGATTTTGATGTTAGCACATAGAGCATTGTTTGAGTTACAACCATCATATCTTTCTAACCTGGTGTTGTTTTATGCACCTAGGTGTTTATTAAGATCTTTGAATAATAAGTTGTTCCCCATATTTCAAAGGCTCATCATGACTAGAAATTGTGCTTTTTTTTTTTTTTTAATTTAGTCCCAATATTATGGAACAGCTTGCCTGTGGAATTAAGAAAGGAAAAATCATTTCAAAATTTTAAAAGACGTCTAAAGGCATATTTTTTTTTTTCAAATGGCCTTTTTAAATTGATGAGCTGAACTCGGGACTGCAGTCTGCCTTTATATATTTTTATAATTTTTAATTTGTACTAATTAATTTTTTAGTTTCATTTGTTATTTTGGATGTAATAGGATATTATGTATTAGAAATGTTATTTTCTTTCCTTTTCTTTTTCTTTCCTATTTAAATGGAGTTCTTTTCATAAATTTGATTGAGTTATATTGTAAACCGCTTTGATCCTTTTTGGCTGTATATGTGGCTGTATATGCGGTATGTAAAGATTTTTATAAACGTAAACACACAAGTGCTCTTGAATTTTAAACCTGTTTTTTTGTCTGAGTGTACATATATTTCTCCGAGGACAAGCGGGCCTCAATTCTCACAGCTGGGTGACTTCAATGGAGCCTGGTGCAGTGCTTAGCTAGCATATTACAAGGGCTGATTGAAAGGTAATGAGACCGCCTCTGCTTTTCATTCCAAGAAGTAGGCGTGGCAACCTTGTGCTGGCTCTTGTGAAGCTCATACATCAACATTTTCTGAATCTGAAGTTGGACTGCCGAAGTCTTCATTGTTGAGTCACAGCGAGAGGAAGTCCATATATTTCATCATGGCAGATGAGGAAGACATGTCTGTGAGAGAGGTGTATGAATGAATTTTGTGTTAAACTTGGAAAGAGCAGTAATGAAACTCTTGAAATGTTCCCAACCCTGCAAGAACAACTGCGCAGAAAGAAGTACTCTTCAGATGATGAAGTGAAAAAACACCACAGCCACAGCGCTAAAAGTGATGTCACAAAAAAGTCTACTGCAAGTCTTTAAATTCTTTTTGAAATGCTGCAAAAAAAAAGTATTGAATGTGAAGGATGCTACTATAAAAAGAAAAATGTTCAAAGAAAAATTACCAGATCCTGTGGAGTCATCTGATTCTGAAAAAAAAACACAAAAAAACCCCCAGCCCTCTTATATGTGGAAATGTCTAGTTGCACCATACCACACATGCATGAGTGTCTTCCATCTGGTGCATGAGCAGCAGCCCTCAGTAGTTGGAGCAGAGAAGGCATGGTTGTCACAGTTCTTCCATTGTGTGTGAAGGGGTACCTTTCCTTCAGGTTTACCTGGTATGTATATTTTCTGTAAACCGCTTAGAACCTAACGGATGTAGCGGTATATAAGAAATAAATTACATTACATTACATTACATTAATTTCTTTTTTCCCTCATAACCTTTTTTTATTTTAATTTCTTCACTTCTGTTATTTATTTTTTAAAGTTTTTATAGCCTTTTTTTTTTTTTATCTAGCTGGACCTCAGTTTGAGCTGGAGCACCATCCTCGAGCACGCCCCTTTTTCAGCTCAAAATTGAGGAGTTTGATTTGGCCATGATACCTTTCAAGATGTCCAGGAAGACCCCCAATGACTTCAAACAAAGTACCCAGTATGTGCGGGTCTGTGACTAAGATCACCCAGTTAATTGGTACATTGGATGACTTGAACCAAACCATGATGCTCTCTTTTCTCAAATGTTGACCAGAATTTGGAGGGCTCAGCAGGTCCAACACAAGAAGCCATTTGGCTCCTTGTAGGCCAGTCAATTGACAGTAGAAACATTGGCATCAATGGCTACCCAGGTGTTGACATCCACTAGGAGTATACCAGCATCGAGCGGGTCTTCACTTGTCTTGACATCGGCGCTGTTAGGCGGCCACAGGACCAGTTGGCATCAGATCCAACACAAGCTGCATACAGGTTCAATGTCATCCTTATCAGCACTGAGGGATCATGATGCCAAGCATTGGGGGGAGCCCCAGAAGCATCAACATCAATCATCCCATTATGCATGGTGCTGGGAGCACCAGGACATCAGATGCACCTATTTCCAAGACCCACAAATATTTTCTAAATACCACCAAAATGCATAGCAGAGAAATACTCAAACTTGCTAGTATATTCCCACGGGATCTTCAGAATGCCAGCAGTTGAAAGACTCATGCTGGCTGTTGATATTTTTCTAATAAAGACTAATTTTATATTTCATTCCTCTTTTGATAATTTTCCTTTTATCTTTAAGAAAAACTACTAAATACATTTCAAATTTTAGAAAATGAACTTAGCTTGCTTTGCAGCAACAGCTCTCCAACGTGATATCCGTTTCAAAGCTTTCATCAGGGATGAGGTGAGTATGTAAGAGAAAACGTGGTATAGCGCTACCCTGTTATTCCATTGCTGCAAACATTCTCAAAAGCATTTGTGACAATATAGTGTGACCTATTCCCAAGAAGCATCAGCACAGAGAGCATCACTCTCCCTCTTTAGAAGTGCTAATGCACTAGTTGCCAGACAGTTAGGTCCCAGCTTCCAATTTGGCACCAACGCCTTCTCAGGCTGTTCCTGTACCGGTTTCCCAGCCTTTACTGATGCCCATCTCCAATGAGCAGTACCAGGCGATCCTCAGAGGAATTGGCTCAGCTTCTGTAGTTGCTGCATCGGTATCAAGGGCACTTGCGCAGTCACAGCCTTCCCTTCTTTCCGAACCTCACCAAGAGCCTGTGCACCAAGCCCCGATGCCAGTGCCTCAAAAGGCGCAGAAGCCAGCCTTGATGCATGCACCACTGCTATTGGACATTGGGGGAGGGGAAGCCTCTCTGGAGTCGAATGGTTTGAGTGCACCTTGATGCCTTAGAAAGAAAGCGTAGATGTCATTCTACCAGTTAGAGGCTGGCTGAGCCCATCTCCACTCAGACTTGGAGAAGGACTCTGACTGGGACCGCTCTTGGGAATCAGTTGATGATGATCCACACTATTTCTGAGAGGAAGTGTCTTATGGCATCTTATCTGATCCCTCACTGCCTCAGGAGAGGAAAGTCTCCACCGGAGTCTCTCTCCTTCACTGATTTTATTCAGGAGATGGTTTTGGCCATCCTATTTAAGTTGGAATCAGAGGAGGAGCCTAGGGCCAAGATGTTAGAAGTCCTGGACTGTGTTTCCTCCCAAGGAAGGGGTCATGGTATCATTGCACCCTATCCTTAAGGACACAATAGTGAGGAATTGGGAGTACACCCCCCCCCCCACCCTGGTGCAGGTTGTATCTAAGAAGGGTGGTTACACAATACCATATCTAGAAAATTCTCAGATTTGAGAGGGCCCAGATTCATTGTTACTCTCTGGTAGAATCTACTCTCAAACGAGCTAGAAGTATTGGGGCTCATGCCTCAGTTCCCCCAGGCAGGGAGGCTAGGATCCTAGACTTGTTTGGGACTTTTCAGGTCTTGATGCTTATTGCCTGTATCCAGTCCTATCTGCTCTACAAAAACATGTACTTGAGGTATTTGACTCACAGTACACTATCTTTGGCTGATTCCCTTAGGAACAGGCTGAAGAGCTTTACCAGCTGGCCAAGATGCAATGTAGGAAATTTATAGCCAAGAACACCTATGACACTTTTGATATAGCATCCAAACTCTCTGTAATGGGTGTGGGGATGTACAGACTGTCGTAGCTGCATGTCTCCTGACCTGGAACTGGAGGTTCAGGAGAGGCTTGTGGACATGCCATGGAGACAACTTGTTTGGAGATAGAAACATAGAAATAGACGGCAGATAAGGGCCAAGGCCCATCTAGTCTGCCCACCCTAATGTCCCTCCCCTACCTTCGCCCTGTGAATAGATCCCTCCTCTTCCTTTGCTCTGTGAATAGATCCCAAGTGACAATCCCATTTGGCCTTAAAATCAGGCACGCTGCTGGCCTCGATCATATGCAGTGGAAGACTATTCCAGCGATCAACCACCCTTTCTGTGAAAAAGAATTTCCTGGTGTCAGCTTGTAGTTTCCCTCCCCTAATTTTCCACAGATGCCCTCTTTTGTCGTGGGACCCTTGAAGAGGAAGATATCTTTCTCCGTCTCTATGCGGCCCGAGAGATACTTGAACGTCTTGATCATGTCCCCCCTCTCTCTGCGCTCCTCGAGTGAGTATAGCTGCAATTTGTTTAACCGTTCCTCGTATGGGAGATCCTTGAGTCCTGAGACCATCCGGGTAGCCATTCTCTGAACCGACTCCAGTCTCAGCACATCCTTGCGATAATGCGGCCTCCAGAATTGCACACAGTATTCCAGATGGGGCCTCACCATGGATCTATACAATGGCATAATGACTTCCGGCTTTCGGCTGACGAAACCCCTGCGTATGCAACCTATGACTTGTCTTGCTTTGGATGAAGCTTGCTCCACTTCAGTTCTTGTTAGGATCTCGCCATTTAGGGTGTAAGTCTTGCATGGATTTTGGCTGCCCAGGTGCATAACTTTGCATTTTTTGGCATTGAAGCTGAGTTGCCAGGACCTAGACCAGCGCTCCAGTAGGAGTAGGTCGTGCATCATGTTGTCGGGCATTGAAACATCATCTATTGTGCATTTGCCCATTACATTACTTAGTTTGGCGTCATCGGCGAATAATGTTATTTTACCCCGAAGCCCTTCTGCCAAGTCCCTTATAAAGATGTTGAATAGGATTGGGCCCAAGACCGAGCGCTGTGGCACTCCACTGATCACCTCCGTCATTTCAGAGGGTGTGCCGTTCACCACCACCCTTTGAAGCCTACCTCCAAGCCAGTTCCCAACCCATTTCGTCAATGTGTCACCTAATCCTATAGAACATCTTGCTCAGCAACCTGCGGTGTGGTACGCTATTGAATTGAAGATAGAGTTGAAGAGGTGGCTGATCATATCAAAAAGCAAAGTCCAAAAAGTAGGGAAGGAACCACAGGATTCAACTGGGGTTGCATGCAAGGAAAACTAAGTCCAATTAAGTATTCTTCAAGAAAGTCTTTATTGATATATGTGCATCCAGATACCATGCAGAACCTGTATTGGCAGCCTCCTCAACTAGACACATCTACAAGAAAGAAGATTGTCGAGTTAAGAACCTAATCTTTCTTTACTGGTATGAGAGCCAATACTTTATATAAGAGGAATTTACCCTTCAGAGTAAAAGAGGGAGGTTTGTACTTTAGAATTGAGCTGAATGAAAAAGTGACACTTAACGTGCTCTTTTATGGAGTACCAAGGAAGCTTCTGAAGGGATAGTAGTTGGAATTGGAAAGAGAAAGGATCTGCTACTAAAGGGGCAGGGTGTAGTGTAGACAGAGCTCCCTCTTCAGGATATCACCTTCCTGGCTGATGCTGGCTCTAGTACAGGGAATTGTTGTCCAGGCAGCAGAATGAACCTGGGAACAGATGCCAGGGTGATCCCTAGCTATAATAGTGGTTTAGTAAAAGAGCCCCCAAGTTCAATAACAGGTTAGTTCTGTGCACTCATCCTGGGTTCCTTCCTAAGATGGTGTCAGGTTCCACCTTAGTTTAGTGTTGTACCAGAGATTTTACCAGGCCTCATGTCTTCAGAGGTGAAAGCACACTACACACTGTGGATTGAGGCTGTAGCTCTAACCACTACTCCACACTCTAGCTGTGACCAAAAATGTTGAAATCAGCTAGTTGCACCTTTGTTTTCCCTTTTTCTGTTGAAGGCAGCCTGTAGCTAGGGAGTTCCATACTACCATTTCCCCCCAAAATAAGCCCTAGCATCATTTTCGGGTAGGTTTTAATATAAGCCCTATCCCCATTGCGCAGCCAAACCCCTGCTGACACTCCATCCTTCCCGCCAACCGCGAGCGAGCCCTTCCTTCAATCGAAGCAGCATCGGGCCAGCAGCATTCTAAACAGGCTGCTTGGCCTTGTCCGTCGTTCACTCTGCCGCGTTATCAGATCAGCAGGGGTTCAGCTGCGCGGTGGGGGGCAGAGGGGTGCTCAAGGGTTCTGCTGCACAAGGGATGGGAGGGAAGGAGAGGAGGAAAGATGCTGCACATGTGGGGGAGAGAAAGGAAAGCGGAAGAATTGGGGTGAAAGAGAGGGAGGGAGAGATGATCATGTGGATACCCCGAAAATAAAACCTAGTGCCTTTTATTTTCGGGGAAACACGGTATAAAGACTTACTATCCTGCTTGTTCTTGGAGGAAACTTAAATTAGTTACCTGTAGCAGGTGTTCGCTATGTACAACCAGATACTAGTGCTCGCATACCCACCCACCTCTCCAGGGAGTTATATTCTATTCAAGCTGAATAAATAGAATGAAGTGGTCCCTTTTAATAGCTACAGGTGAGAAGTGGCAGACATACACAGTGATGTGATTCCAATCCAGAGCTTCTAGTACTTAGCTGGAGAAGCTATCCTGTGCAGGCTCCATCAGTGACATTGCTTATGCTGTGAGGACTTGTATTCTGCTGTTCAGAAAGCGCACCTCTGCCACACTTGATGTTATATACAATAAGTGAACAAGCCAGAATCCTTGAGCTATACTTTTGCACATATTAAAAAAATTTAACTGTTAGTAAAAGTGGAATAGCTCAAAATGCTGTGTTCTGGAAGTCTTACAATATCATCAATGGCTAATTTATACTTCATTGATAAATTAAACAGACTGTTCCCTTTTTACTAAGCTGTGCAGCCAAGTGCCGCATGGCAAATGCTCCGACACTGTCGTGCTTAATAAAAGGGAGGTGGGGGTAAGTTTTGGGCACAGTTGAGACTTTGTGCATCAGAGATGGTGTGTGCCAGGAAAAAAAATTGGCCAGTGAGCAACTAGAGCAAGACTACTTAATTCTGGTCCAAGGGCAGGCAGGTTTTTAGGATATCCATGAGAAAAATTTGCATACCAAGGAGGCAGTATAAGCAAATCATTGTAGATATCGTGAAAACCTGGCCTGCCTGTGGACCTCAAGAATCAGAATAGAGTAGCTCTGAACTAGAGGCAGAATTTGACTGGTCCATGGAGATGTCACAGTTTGTTCTTTTTTTTTTTTTAACTTAACCATTAGCTTTGCAGATTTTATGAAAAAAAAATGATATGAAACTGTTTTGTGAATTTCTCTGAGATGCAGTTTGGCTGATTCTGGCAATTTTGTGTAAGATTAGTTCTCAGATCAATTTTTTTTATTTTGTTTCTTTGCAGAGTCGAGTAAATGTGTATGCTTCACACAACCCAGCTGGGACATCTGTACTGAACATGATACACTGGATACAGGTAACATGGAATACATATTTAAAAATTTGAAATGCTAAATGTGCCATTTTGTAGGCAACACAATCGAAACTATCTTTGATAATTTCATCCTGTACTCAAGACCTGCTGTTTTCAGCAAAGAGCCTTGGTACTAATCTTTGTTATTTGGGATTAGGATTTGATATAAATGGTATGTAAAAATTCATTTGTGAGGAAAAAGTAATATTTACCTCCATGTGAATTTGCTGTTTTTGGTCACTAACAATTCTTATAGCAGTATTACCAACAGTCTTCAAATTTTAGTTATACTGCTTCATCTAATGGTCTTATTCTGAGATATATTTTTATTTTTTCCAACCTAACGGAACTTGACAAGAATTGTAAAAAAGTTGATATCTGACGAAGCTTTACACGTGACCTTTTCCAGCACTGAAGACAGAGGCTTTGAGATCATTTTGTGCACCTCTCCCTGCCTGCCACTGTTTCGTGATCTCATCAATCTCATTTTTCTGTGTAGCCAGACATGTTTTAGTCATGGTCACTTTAGCACATTTTTTAAAATTCTGTTTCTTTCTCTAATTCTATTTCTTAATGTAAGTCCTGTTGCTGTCATGTAGTTCTCTTCCCGATAGTTTCCCTGGTTAAGGTTTACCAGTTGATCTTAAACGTTTCCTTTATTAAGAACATAAGAATAGCCTTACTGAGTCAGACCAATGGTTCATGTAGCCCAGTATCCCGTCTTTGTGGAAGCCGATCTGTTAAAAGTACCTGGCAAAACCCCAAATAGTTTGTATAGGACAAATGGGTGAAAAGATGGTTAAACAATCTCCTATTTTTTAATACCTCCTTATAAACCCTCAAAAAATGAGAATTAATGCTTTTCCATCTACTTAAGCAAAATACTACTTTTTAAATACTGTTACTTTCCTAATGACACTTGAAGCTTCCCCTTGAGCACTTCACTTATCATAATGTACTGAACAGTCAGATCATAGGACCTCTTATGATCTACATATTATTTCAGGTCCACATCATGTACCGTTGTTTCCATAATCATTTACATTCACTCCTACTTTCAACCCCTTAACACATTTTTAAAAAAATTTTATTTATGTAATGATACTCAACTTTTAGCCATTCCCTTCCTAACATTTATCTCTAGTAGATCCTGCCACAGTCAGCGCTGATCTGCATTGCAAACTCCCAACGCCCTCTTCTATTTGGGTAGTTCAATCCGCACCGGACCTTCGGGGGATTTCAGAAATGCGTTGCCTCTCATAATATAGTACGAAGCTCCTTTATAGTTTTCACATTTTAGAAAATTATGTATCTTCAGTGCGGCTGTGATAACCGGCCAGCAGCATTCCATGCTACCATCCCATGTCTGTCTCAACAGCAGACTATGAACTCTCCAACTCAAAATTGGTCTATTAAATACTTGTTCACTCAAGACTAAATATCACCTTATTAAAGATCTGATCATTCAACATTCCTTCGATCTTCTATGCCTGACTGAAACATGGCTTTCTGAAGGTGAGGAAGCCTATCTCTCTTACTCTTGTCCTCGCTTTTACTTTCTTTACAATCATCGTTCCCAAAAATGTGGTGGAGGGGTTTGCGGTTATTTCCCGAGATGCCTTGTCTATCTGTACGGAATGTTCACCTCCTAACTCAATGATTGAGAACCTACAATTTAAAATCGACTCAAACCCGAAAATAGATGCTTTACTACTTTATCTACCCCTTCCAATTATGCATGATGTCTTTTCTAATTTACAATCTCTTCTCTTGGACTTCTGTTCATCCACTTTGAACCCTGTGATCCTTGGTGACTTTAATATTCATTTTGATGATTCTAATAGTATCTTTACTTCAGAGGTTCTTATTCACTTTAATAACCTCGACCTACTACCTTTATTAACCAACCCGACTCATCAGGCAGGACATACAATCAATATGATTCTAATTCCTAATACGCCTAACTTCAATTACTCCATTGGGCCTAGTATCCTCTTCCGTGACTGATCATTATCCTGTTTCAGTGAATTACTCTGCTATACTCCCAAATCTAAATTCAGAGCCAAAATCCATCAAATATCAAGATCAAAACAAACTCTTCACTGAAACAATTAGTTCAGCCTTTAACTTAGCATTTTCTGATTCAGACACATCCTCGATAATTGACCACTTCCTCCAGTGGAATGAAGCCACAAATGTCCTTATGGACAAATTAGCCCCTATCCAGACCAAAATAATATCACCTCGGAAACTTTTTAACCCATGGTATACTGCTGATCTTGCGCTTATAAGAAAGCAACGTAGAGCTTTGGAACGTAGATGGAGACAGAACAAAGCCCGTGCCAACTTGAATAGATTTAAAGAACAGTCAACATTCTACAAATCCAAAATAAACCAAGTCAAAATGAAATACACTGCTCCTCCAAATCACGGTTTCAGAGGATTTGGTTATTTGCGATATTTTTTTAAAAAGTGATTTTAATTTTGGGGACTATTTTTAAGGCCTCTGAGATTTCCTGGAACCTTACCTGGTGGTCTAGCGGACTTTCAGGGCAGGAGCGATCTTCCTATGCTCCTGCCCATTGCAGATCACTCATAGGAAATGGCTGCTGTGGCTCCCGTAGTATCTGGGGAGTCTCAGAGGGTTTAAGGGTAAGATCTGGGATTCCGGGGGAAGGCAGGGGGTGGGTCAGAACCAGCCCGAATATTATTTGCGTTTTTTTAATATTCGCGGGCCAGCTCTGCCCCTAACTCCCGTAAATATTGAGGGAGAAGTGTACTACACTACTTGTATCGAGAGAGCCAAAAACTCCTTGGCCCTCTATTCAATATTAAGATCTATAAATCCCCAACCTCAAATACAAAATACCCCAAATATTAATCTGCCTACAGTCCAGGAACTTGCTTCCCACTTTTCCAATAAAGTCAATAATATAAAACAAAACCTGTCCACAACAAAACCATCAACCCTAAATACTGATTCCACTGATTCAATCCTTCTTTCCTCTAAATGTGCCCAATTTTAATCTCCCTAGTTTAAGGGGGATCGAACGACTCATTCGGAGTGTCAATACTAAGGGTTCTCAGGGTGAATCAATTCCCCCATCTCTCCTTAAACGTTTTTTCCAATTTTCAGTCCCTCCATTCATACATTGGCAATTGAAAGTCTTCAACAAAGTATTTTACCCAAGTTGTGGAAAGAAGCAAACATTCAGTTGATCATAAAAGATCATAAAATCAGTTCAGATGATAAATCAAACTACCCTCTGTCAGCCAATATTCCATTCTTAACAAAATTAACAGAAAAATCCGTATTCATTCAAATCTCAGAATTCATTGAAAAAACAAACATCCTACACCCTAAACAAACAGGTTTCAGGCAACATCACTCTACTGAGCATTCATTAATAGGTATGTCAACGGTTATTCATTATCATCTGGACCATCACAAATCTGTTCTTTTAATCTCCCTCGACCTCTCCTCGGTATTTGACACCGTGTATCGCAACCTTTTTCTCGAATGACTGGAAGCTATAGGTATCATCGATTGGATCCTGGTCTGGTTTTGCTCCTATTTTTCTAATCGATCTTCACTAGTTTCATTTAACAATATTATTTCTGAAAAACTCATCACTAATTTTGGAATTCCCCAAGGGTCTATCCTTTCACCCCCTCCTGTTTAACATCTTTCTGGCTCCCTTGATGATCCTCTGTCAGTCCATAGGATTCAATGTGTTTGCTTATGCAGATGACATTCAACTTCTCCACTCTCTAGACCCTGAGAACCCATCAGAAGTTGAATCTATTAATCAGAAACCTAGACAAATTCATCACTGGCTCAATGCAAATCGGTTGGCGCTTAACGCCAATAAGTCCAACATGATGCTCTTCCCTTCGAAAGAAGGACTTAAACTTCATCATCCCATTACTTTGGTCGGCACTACCCTTCGAGCAATTACTTCTATAAAGATATTAGGGGTCATTTTCGATCATAAACTATGCTTCCACAAGCATATTAGCAGCATAATCCAATCCACGTTTTTTAGATTACAACAAATCTGCTCAGTTTCAAAATGGTTAGAACCCAAATCTCTTAACATATTAATCCACTCATTGGTCATTTCCAGAACTGACTACTGTAATGCTTTGTTCACAGGCATCCCCTTAAAGAAATTAGGCGCCTGCAACTTATTAAAAACGCCTCTATCACCATATGGAAAGCAAAGAAAATTTGACCATATTTCACTTCTCAAAAAAATCTATTGACTTCCGGTGGCACATCGAATAACCTACAAGATATGTCTACTAACCCTTAAATCAATACTTTACAAATCCCCTTCCTTTATTGACAGTCTTAATACCGTATGCCCCCACCCGATCATTTAGATCTAATGATCAACATTTGCTGGTTGTCCCCTCTCTTAAATCCATTAACACATGGAGACAATATATTTTTTCAGTTGTCGCTCCACAATTGTGGAACTCCCTTCCAATACACATAAGGGAAGAACTTCTCATTGATAGGTTTAAAAGCAAGTTAAAATTCTTTCTTTTTAAAGATGCTTTTGACTGCTAGCCTTTTATAATTAGGTCACACCTTTTAACTCCAACTTTTGATCTTTTTAAAAATTTTATCCTTCCCAATTGTTATATCCATTACCCATCTCATTTACTATCATACATTGTATTTCTTCCCCCGCTTCCTTTTTGGTCCTGTTTATGTTAATTGTTGTGTCTGTTATTTGTATTGAAGCCTTGTATTTGTATTTGTTGATGTATTATTTTTTTTAGACTTGTTCATCGCTTTGTATTACGATTAAGCAATTCATCAAATTTTAAATAAAACTTAAAAGCTTGAAACTTCTTCCAGGAATTTGTCCAAACCTTTTTTAAAACCAGCTACATTAACTGCTCTTACCACATCCTATAGCAAGGTAAGGAACTCCAGTCCTCGAGAGCCGTATTCCAGTCGGGTTTTCAGGATTTCCCCAATGAATATGCATGAGATCTATTTGCATGCACTTCTTTCAATGCATATTCATTGGGGAAATCCTGAAAACCCGACTAGAATATGGCTCTCGAGGACCGGAGTTCCCTACCCCTGTCCTATAGCAATGCGTTCCAGAGCTTAATTATTCTCTGAGTGAAAAAATATTTCCTCCTATTGGTTTTAAAAGTATTACTCTGTAACTTTGAGTGTCCCCTAGTCTTTGTAAATCTTGATACAGTAAAAAATCAATCCACTTGTACCCGTTCCACACCACTCAGGATTTTGTAGACTTCAATCATATCTCCCCTTAGCCCTCTCTTTTCCAAACTGAGGAGCCCTAACCTTTTTAGTCTTTCCTCGTACAAGAGGAGTTCCACCCCCTTTATCATCTTGGTCGCTCTTCTTTGAACTTTTTTTAGTGCCACTATATCTTTTTTGAGATAAGGAGACCAGAACTCAATGCAATACTCAAGGTGAGGTTGCACCATTGAGCGATACAGAGACATTATAACATTCTTAGTCTTGTTAACCATCCCTTTTCTAATAATTCCTAGCATCCCGTTTGCCTTCTTGGTTGTCGCCGCACATTGGGCGGAAGGCTTCGGTATTGTCTGATATCCAGATCCTTTTCTTGAGCGATCACCTGTAAGATGGTCCCTAGCATCCGATAATTATGATATGGATTATTCTTCCCAATGTGCATCACTTTGTATTTGTCCCCTTTGAATTTCATTTGCCATTTAGACGTCCAGTCTTCCAATTTCTTAAGGCCTGCCTGCAGTTTTTCACAGTCCGCATGTGTTTTAAGATTCCAGTTGGCCCAGATGCCTAAGGTCCCTCCTATGGGTGGGGGCTTAGGCGCCTGGGCCAATCAGGCCTTAGGCCCCTCCCCACAATGCTCCGGAAAGGGGCAGGCCCACCATTCAGATGAATGCGGGCCTGCCGGACAGACGGAGGGAGGACCCGTCTGGTCGGCAATCAAAAAAGGTTAGAGGGGAGTCCGTGGGTGGGGAGGGGTTCTAGTATGGGGGTCCGGGGGGGTGGACTGGGAGGTTCAGCAGATGGGGAGGTTCCGGCAGGAGGGATTGAGCATCTCCCCTGCTGCGCGATCTACCCGGGGAGTGGGGAGGAGTTCCTGCAGGAGGAATTGGGCATCCTTCCTGCCTGAAGTCTTTGTGGGGGTTGGGGACGGATTGCTGCTAAACCTATCACGGCAGGGAGATCCCTTGCCACGATAAGCTCTAACCGGTGTCTGTAACATGGACGTCGGTTAGAGAATCAGGTTCTTTTTAAGCTGGCTTAGGCCCGATTCTGTATAGGACGCCCGTCGGCTTCTGATACCGGGTGTTCCATACAGAATCCGGACCTTTGAGTCTCTCTGGCTCCCTCTTTTGGTCACTTTGTATATTCCTGTTCTTTCTGGCTAAAGGGAGCTGGCTTGGCTTTCCCCCTGTAAGGTCTAGGTTTCTGTTTAAAGATGAGATTATTATCCTGGCAGGCTATCAAAGGTGACCAAGACTCCTTCTCTGGGTCAGTTTCTTCAGAGTAGGCAGCCAGGTCCTCTAAAGCATTTGAATCACTGTTTCAGAGAGCTTTCTGCTTTTGGGAAATATTGTTGCCTTGTTTTTAAAGGAGACGGGTCTAGCCTTAGGGCTGGAACTGTCACAATACTGAAATTAGGACATTAGAGAGAGAGAGATCTTTGCTAAACCCAATACTGCCTTGAGGCTTAAATTACCGTTAAATTTAAGTATAAGTTCTGTAGTTGATCAGAAAGAGCCTGTGTACTGCTTCTAAAGGACAATGCCTCCTATTATGAGCCATTTTCAACTATTACATTCAAGCGGGTGTTTGAGTGATTTGGGTTATAGCTTACAGCTGAGGAAGGGGGTCCCTGAGGAAGGGGGTCTGTTGTACCCTCGAAACGGAGTTCCTTTGGACGGACATGTTAGGATAAGCCTTTCGGCTGCCTTGAGCTTTTGACTACGAAGAAACTAAGTACCTCATAGACTGTTTGCCTGTTCCTCACACCTGCACCCTTAGATGAGAGGCAGAGACAGCTCCTACCACTTTTTGTTGATTATTATTTTGCACTAGTACACATTTGATCACTTACGGGTGAACCCGGGGATGTTTCACAGAATATACCCTCATGGGTATATACATGTGACAGCTGGTGCATTAGGGGCTTTGTAAAACCCCATTGCGAGCTGTGTGACTGAGGGCTCCCCATTCATCACCATCATAAATAATTTATTTAAGATACCATTGGTTCGAGCTGTCTCTTCCTATCACCCCTGTTATAGGGTTAGGGAAGACCAGCTATTTTCATTGTTTGGGTCTCTTCCCCTTTTTTTGAGTTTTCCTGATACCCTATTATGAGCAACACAACTGTAGAGGACCAGTCCAGAACCCATCCTGTAATGATTTTTTACCAGTATCAGTGTTCCAATATGATGAGACTTTTTTTTATTGTTTTCATTTCTTTCTTTCTCTGACTGTAAGTTGGTCAGTGTACATATGGTTGTGTATTGAAGTTACTAGTTCTTGGGGGGGGATTTTGTTATATGTGCTTTTGACCACTACTGCTTTGTTCAAATACTGGCTGGCTGGCCAAGCTGCTGCACAGGATTTTTAAGATATGAAAGGTATGACATCACTGCTCATTATTTATGAGTCCCCACCTGCTGGTATGATGGCACAAACCCATCTGGACTGTTCTGGAGGGACTCAAGGAAATAATTAATTTAACCTTTAGATAACAAAAATATTTTATCTTGTGTACTGTTTAAATAGTATTTTTACATCACTAGAGTGGCAGAAGACATCAAGGGTTAAATTTAGTAAAAGGCATTATTGTGTTACCTTGGGCTCATGTGCATTAACAATTACAACAGGTCCCATTTTATACAGGTCTTGTTAGTGCACACTAATGCAGTAGCACATTATAGGAAATCTAGCTCCACATGTTTAGATATTTTTGGAGTATATATCTCAGCAATATCCTCATTCAGTGATACATTCATACAAACTTAAGAAGTTTAAACACTTTCTGTAATATATCTCTACAGTTCATAATTATTAGTTCATCATTTTTTTCAACTTCTCTTATTTTTCATTAAGGGAATAGACCTCAGTGACTACATCTGCACAAGATCAAGTCTGTTAAGTGCAGATTTCAAAACGTAGCTGGCCTCATCGGTCATATCCCTACTCCTCCTTATGTTAAATATTCTTAATTCATAATTTTTGGAGATACCTGTGAATCTTTGAAATATTTTTCATTTCATTGTAGATAGTAAAATCAGGAGAACTGGCTGCTTTGGACTGGGGCAGTAAGGAGAAAAATATGGCTCATTATAACCAGGTAAAATATTTTTCACATATGTTTAGTCCTTTCAGGGACAGAATGAAAGCATGCCCTAAAGTAATGTCCTTTTGTTTGATAGTGGCAGAGTGATGAAAGATTCAGGATGAGGATTTAGTAGTTCTTATTTTTTTCCTGACCTTCAAGATCACCAGTTCTCTATCACCACTGGTCAAAAGCAGATTGTGTCAACATGCCATGGAATACAGAGATTTGAATGCTTTTGAACCTTTGTAGACTCTGTGGAGGATTAGCTACTTTGTGTGGCATTAATATCAGTGAAGTCAGACTGGCAAAATTCTTTCCAATTCTGTCATCTGGTGTTTTTCCTCCCCCCCCCCTCCAAGTGTTTCCTAGCTGGCTGTTTCACAATAGGCAATTCCAGTCATTTATTAGCTCTCCAAGTTAGAATAAAAATGAGACTTTTTTTTTCTCTTGTGTGGCTCCTGACCTAATGGCTCTTAAAGAGTTCTTTCTGGATATCTCTGAGACTCAAATTTAAGGGCTTTTATCCTGCCATTTTTATGAGCCGAGTATTCTTTCTGATAGCAATTAAATTTGGTCCCTGTAATTTACCCCTTCCTAGGACCCTTGTTCTTTAGTTCACTGCTGTTTGATTTAATTTTGTAATTCTTTAGCAACTCTCCAGACCAGCATAGGTTAATCATACATGCGGGTATATATCTCATCATGACCAGCAGGTGGAGACTGAAACAAAATTCTGAAATAGTACAAAATAGGTACCTTTTTCTATTCCTATCAGTCTTCAGCAGATGTGAGTGAGATGTACCCATCTCCCTTGGTAGGGCTGTTGGATTTGTTTAGGGATCCTGGTTCCTCGTTTTTATGCTGGTTGAGCTTGGTGGGCCCTGTTTTGGGGTCCATCCAATCTCGGGGGTGTCACACCTGGCAGGTCTCGTACTGGGTCCTTCCCCCCTTTTCCTCCACCTCCCCAACATTTTTGTAGAGGTGCCTCAGCAGTAAGCCTTGTCCCTAGTTCAGGCAAGGCATACTGCTTTAAGAGCCAGTGGAGTCTATTCTGTAAAAAAAAAAAAAAATCCTGAGGTAGTGCCGGTCTGAAGGATTGCTTTCCTTTTAAATATGCTCTAAATTACTGTATTTTTCAACTAACCAGCACTTTTCTTTTAGCTAGGTCGTGTATGGAGCAATTGAGCACTTCTTAGGAGAAGAGATGCTCAATTTGATCCAGACGCGAGACACTCGCAGCCAGCGTGCGGTGGAGGAGTCTCGTCAGCAGCCGGTGCTGGCGACCAGGGCTTCCCGCCACTGGTGCCTCACGAGTCGGCAAGGAGCAGTGGGGGAAGGCCGGGCTTCTCCACCACCCACGGAGGGATTTCCTCAGCTGCTGACATTAGGGATAAAAAGGATTCCCTTACTTCCGGTTCAGCTGGAGAGTCCCTCTCGGCTGTTTCTTTAACAGCTGATACTGGTTTGCCTGCTTTAACAGCTGGGACAGTTCAGGCTTCCCAGCCGCTACAGGCCCTGGGGGGGTTGTTTTTGGTGGGAACTTCGCCATTTTTGATGGCAGGCCCCTCCATTTTGTCTGCAACCTCGGGTGATCTTCCCCCTGTATTGGAAAAACAGGGGCAGGTTTCTGCTGGGTCCCCTGCTGTGGCAGGGAGTCCTATGGGACCCCCGGGGTTTTTTTTCTCCCGATTTAATTTTTGCTTTGTGTAGAGCCTATTTTCAGGCGACTGGGGGGTCTCGCGTGCACCCAGGGGGTTTTGGAGGGGGGAGGGAATCCCTCCGCACCCCCTGTGGCTTTTCCTCCCTCTTCACCTTTGGTGTCCCCTCTTTCTCCTCCCTCATCCAAACACCCTAGGGTGGCTTGGGATGAGGATTTGTGGTCAGAGGAGGGTGGTGGCCTGGATGAGGACCTGGACCCTCTTGAGGAATTCCAGGATCCTCTCGAGGAGATTGCCGTTGGTGGTGGGGCGTCGGGTTTCCGGCGAGGAGGCATTCGTGGTGCGCCTTTTTCAGAGGGTTGAGCTGCAAGACCTGATTCAGCAGGTCTCCTCAGTGCTGGGTGAAAAAGAACTTCCTTACATTTGTACGGAATCTATCCCCTTTGTAACTTTAGAGAGTGCCCTCTCGTCTACCTTGGAGAGAGTGAACAACCTGTCTTTATCTACTAAGTCTATTCCCTTCATTATCTTGAATGTTTCTATCATGTCCCTTCTCAGTCTCCTCTTTTCAAGGGACAAGAGGCCCAGTTTCTCTAATCTCTCACTGTACGGCAACTCCTCCAGCCCCTTAACCATTTTAGTCGCTCTTCTCTGAACCCTTTCGAGTAGTACTGTATCCTTCTTCATGATCTTGGGTCAGCACTATCAGTTCTGTGCGCTTCCTTTTGGTCTGGCCACGGCTCCTCGGACATTCACCAAGGTGATGGTGGTTGTCGCGGCGGCCTTGTGGACAGAGAGCATTCTGGGTAAATTCCTACATTGATGACTGGTTGATTCGGGCAAAGTCAATTTAGGAGAGCACCCGGGTCACAGCTCGGGTGGTGGAGTTTCTGTGGTTGCTGGGATGGGTGGTCAACCTTTCCAAGAGTCGGTTGTCCCCTTCTCAGTACTTGGAGTACTTTGAAGTTGTGTTCAACACCTCCTTGGGAAAGGTCTTCCTCCTAGAGGCCCGGGTAAGCAAATTGCAATCTCATATTTGCCTGCTTATGGCATCCCAGTGTCCTCGGGCACAGGATTTCCTCCAAGTCTTGATGTCGATGACGGCTTCCCTAGACGTAGTGAGGTAGGCTCGGGCTCACATGCGTCCCCTCCAGTATGTTCTGCTTCGGAGGTGGTCGCCCCAGAGGCACTGTCTGGATCTCCTTGTTCCTCTGAGCGGCTTGGCGCGCTGCAGTCTTCGTTGGTGGCTCCAGACCTCCCTTCTTGTTCAAGGGATGAGTCTGGATCAGCCACAGTGGACAGTGTTTCTCACGGATGCCAGTCTCCTCGGTTGGGGATCTCAGTGTCTAGGTCACTGAGCCCAGGTCACCTGGTTCACAGAGGAGGCGTCCTGGTCGATCAATGTTCTGGAGACCAGAGCTGTCTGTCTGGTGCTGTTAGCCTTCCACTTCTTCTTGAATGGGCAAGTCAGTCTGGGTTCTGTAGGACAATGCCACTGTGGTGGCCTAAGTCAATCGTCGTGGGCACCAAGAGCACTCAGGTAGCGGCTCTGCTCATGGGCTGGTTTTGGTGCGTCCCGCTTGTAAGATTAACCTATGCCGGTCTGGAGAGTTGCTAAAGAAGGAGAAATTAGGACTTAGCTGCTAATTTACTTTCTTTTAGCCTCTCCAGACCAGCATAGGACTCCACTCTGTCTATTGTGTTGTTCTTGTGGATGTTGCGTGTGCAGATTTTGTTTTTTTCTGTGGATTCTAGTACTTTTCTAGGGCTGGGGAGAATTGAAGAAGAACGGCTGTGGCTCAGCTGGCGAGCTGTGGGGACATTTTCTTACCGGGATCTCTCCTTTGCATTTTCCAACAGCATTCAGGTCTATTAGTTGTTACTCCTGTTCGGAGTCTTGTTTATTTCTGTTTAAGTTCTTAGTTCTGCTTGGCTATTCAGCAGACTGATAGGAATAGGGAAAGGTACCTATTATGTACTATTCCAGAGTTTTCTGTGTCTCCACCTGCTGGTCATGATGAGATATATACCAGTTTGTAAGATTAACATATGCCGGTCTGGAGAGTCTAAAAGAAAGCAAATTAGCAGGTAAGAACCTAATTTCTCCTTTCCGGTGCAGTTGCTTTAATACATATTATAGCATCTGAATAGTAGATGCAGATTCTACTGGTTTTACCTCTGTTTAATTTGAATATTATTCGTTCAGTTTTTTGCCCACCCTCCAAGAAGAGCTCGGAACGGGTTACAAATCAAGTACTCAAACGTTTTCCCGGTGGGCTCACAGTCTATGTAATGTACCTGAAGCAGTGGAGGATTAAGTGACTTGTTTAGGGTCACAAGGAGCAGCACAGGGTTTGAACCCACAACCTCAGGGTGCTGAGGCTGTAGCTATAACCACTAGGCCAGTCAGTCATGAATTGCAGTTTTACAAGTTTTTCCTTTATAGGACTTCCTAACATCAGTAGTTTTTACAAAGAATTATCTTCAGCCAGCTGGCTGTATTTTGGCATACAAGTAGTCAAAACTTGCTTCTTACCATCACAGTAGTATTCTCTTAATTTTTCTCTTTTTTTTTTTTTTCTGAACAGAATTGTTCAACTGCACATAGAGGTGTCCCAATTGGCTCTTTTTTTTTTTTAAAGATAAAGGTAGTTGTGTTTTTTTCACTCTGCTTAATAACTCCTATTTGGTCAAGCTGTACAATTCCTGGTGGCTGTGTTCTTCTCATCTGCTTCAACATGTTGTTCAACTGACTTACCAGATTCAGCATGGTTGCCCTATTTTTTTCAGTTACATAAATAATGCAGTTAAAGAAGTTTGGTAGCTAATGATGATTTGAAGCTGGCTCAGTTTCCCAATTGCAGAGTTTTCCCCATTCAGCTGCTTTTCGCTTCCACATGTTGTGCACAACTATTTCTTTAACTTCTTGGGCTTCACGGCGCACTGTAATTGCTACATCACATTTATTCAGACTTGTTCATAATCCACAGGTTTTTCCATAGAACCCAAAGGGACCCCTGAGGAAGACAGTATTTGTCGAAACACGGACTGTGTTGGATCCACACTTCCCAGAGGATTAGGTCCTTGTTGTTTTTATGTGGATTACGAAGTTGAATTTTTAATAAAGAGTCCTCATCTTGAACATCAACTCTCCACAGAGTTTTTGGTTTCTCTTGGATTTTTTCTTCTGTGGAATCGTCGGGGTCAATTTTTTGTTTTTGAATGCTTACTGCACCCATTCATATTGCACAGTGGCAACATTCAGCTGCATTGCAGGGTGGCAGCATCCAGCTTTGTACGGGATGGCAGCCTTCTAGGTCATATGGTTGCAGCAGACCATTTGGATTGCTCTCCTAAAGCAGTTGCTGGTCTGGCTGTCCTGCAACATCTACCAGTGTGGCTGATGCTACCACCACCACCTTTCTTGTATAGTTGAAGCAGTCACTGTTTTGCATACTTGCAATAACTGGGTAGTTTCTATAGATGTAAAAAAACTGCCAAGACTACCCAGCTTTAGCAGCCTCCTTTTTTCCATACTTTAACCCAACTGTGTCGCCCAATACCGGTATTTCATGAAAGTATCACGCATCTATCTCATTCAGTTGCATATCCAGCTACATTGTGTGGCTGAAATAGCTGCATTTCTTCTTTACTTTCAGCAGTCGCCCACATGTCATAGCTTTCCAATTCAGTTATATAGCACTGTTCTAGTAGCCGGCGGTGTAGCACAGCTAATCTGTCACTGTATATGTGCACCTGTTGCCTGTATAGCACAGTTCCAGCAGCTGTCTGTCACCTTAGGGCTATACTGAATATTTGTATTCAATTAAGCCCTGAATAGTGACCCAAATACATTATTGGTATTTGGTCAAATAGTGATTTAAATTGAAATACGAATAATCCAGGGCTCTATTGTGCTAAATCCTACTGAAATAAACACTCTGATTTCATATTGCTTCTTTTAGTATTTGTTATGTTAAAGTTCAATGCCCATTATTCATATTTGACCAATTAATATTTTTCATTATTCATATTCATCCCAATGGTAAACTATACTATTCAGTACAGCTCTAGTTTCTATGGCCCAGTTATGGAAACTGCATATATGGCATAGTTGCAAGCTGCCTATGTGGCATCAGATATTCCAGCGATTGGTAGGGCATTAGATGCACATTTGGGTGGCATCCTGTGCTGCACTGATTGCATGATATCAGCTGTAATAACTATAATTGTAAGTGTTCGAGGCTTGTGTAGATGAGAACAGAGCTTGCAGGGATGGGACAAAAACAGAACTTGTGGGGACAGGACGGGGATGGAGACAAATTTGTCCCCGTGTCATTCTCTAGTCCACAGTGTAGGCCAGTGTCTGATTCCATTTACTCTATTTTAGTAAGAATCTACATCATGCTTGTCCTTAATCAGTTTTATAACTAAATACAAAAACAGAAAACATCTCCATGCTACTTCCTCTTGTTACCTGTGCACAGTTTGGGTAAGCATAAACTGATAATCTGATTCTTTTTATACGTTCTCACAAAGTTCCTGCCTTAGAGAACATTTAAATATATCTGCATTAAAATGGGGAACTAAATGTGGCAAACTTGTTGAAGTCCTTGTTAAAATGGCTTCCCCAGTTGTCAGCCTGTGTTTGCAGTTCTTGGGACTGGAGACAAATAATCTCTTTGGTCTTGTCAAACTTTGCAGTCAGCAGCCCTCTGCTAAGTCCCAGTGGGCCTCATTGGTTCATATTCATATAATCAATCTTTAGTTTTTGGTTTGGACTTTGGCCTCAGCTGAAACCAGGCAATAAATGCTGGCTGCCATTTTGTTTTCAGTCAACAAGTGTTTGTACAATTTCGGTAGCAGGTTTTGGGTTTGCCCAAAACTGGAAAACAGTTTTGGTCAGCTTCTAGCAGCCACTTCTATAGCTCTAACCAATATGACATTCATACGTAGCATCTCTCTTGATACTTTTACTTATGGTGCATGGCAGTTTCAGAAGACTGTCTTTTTCTGATTTTAGTGGCTGACTAGATGCTTCATCTACTATGCACAATTATTTAGTACAGTTTTGCTGGTTGTCCATATGGTTCAGGCCTACTTTGTGTGATTCTACCGTCTAGCTGTTTTGTGCAGGTAACTCAATAATCCTACCATTTAGCTGCTGGTATTACACAACTTCAGGAAGTCTCCTGAAGGTCCCCAGGAATGGAATCGGTTTCCTCTGTACATTTGGAAACAGAGTAATTTTGATGTTTTCAAGAAGTTACTGAAAGCACAGTTACTTACCGTAACAGGTGTTATCCAGGGACAGCAGGCAGCTATTCTCACATGTGGGTGACGTACTCAGGGGAAGATTGAAGAGTACGGATAATGGTTCTGGCAGAACATCACACAACTCTCTAAGCATCCTGGGGTGTAGATTGTCCGGTCCCATGGCTTTGTTCACTTTGAGTCTTGATAGTTCGCAGTAGACACTGCCGGGTGTAAACTTGAAATTCAAAAACGGGTCTTCTGAGCTTTGCCTTGCTTGCAACTGTGGACCAGACCCCGGTGCCTCGCAGGTAAAGACTGAGCAGAAGTATTCATTTAGTAGTTCGGCTTTATCGGAATCCGATTCTACATAATCTCCGTCTAGTTTCCTAAGGCGTACTATCCCATCTGTGTTTCTTTTTCTATTACTAATATACCTGAAGAAGGATTTATCCCCCTTCTTAATGTTCAGATATATTCAAATGAAACCCTAAGATTCAAGACTCTGCATGCAGTACAACCCCAGAGAAAAAAAAATACATTTCTTCCTGAACAGTGCAAAATACAGACAGCAGATGAAAATAGTCAATGCTCAATAGTCATGGTAGTTGGGTGAGGCTGGGTATCCTGCCCGCTCTTGTTTACAAACAACGCCTTGAGAAAGCCAGCTGTCTCACTTGTCTTCCTTCCCCTCTGCAAGAAACATACCAGCGCTCCCACCTGGATGTTTTATGCTGCCCGCGGCTGGCTCCCTCTTTCTCACTGCCTGCGGCTGCTGTAGAACTGAGCTTTACCACCACTACTTGCTCCATAGAAAGAGAGAGAAGCCTGAATAAAGATCTGATTTCCTCTCCTATCCCTATGGCTCTTCCTCACTTCCGGACCGCAGCCGAAACGTGCCTCGGGCCTGAGATCAGTGCACAAAGACACGTTCAGCAGCTCCTTGCGATGTCAGAGAGAAGGCTGCCCGTTCTGCCGCAGGATGCGCGTAGGAGCCACCACCCGCACCTTTGTGCATTGATCTCCTTAGGCCCGAGGCACGTTCTGGCCACGGACCAGCAGGAAATTTCTGCAGACCGGCACTAGTCTGCAGACCGGCGGTTGAAGAACATTGGTCTAGAACATAGCTCCTGCACATTTTTCAGAGTGCAGCAAGTGTGTTCTGTTCCAGCCCCTTCTTTCCAGGCAGTTCCAGAAATAAGGAGAGGGAATATGCGTGGAGTAGAGAAGAACAGTCAAGTCTTCTCTTTAATCTAGCCTCTCTTCTTCTGTTCCTGTCCTTGGGCTGCTCTCCCCATTCATTCAGCTCTAAAGTTGTATTTTTTATTTTTATATAAAAATTAAGCCTGTACATAATTCAACTCAAAATTTAATTCTATATCAAAATAACCAGCTCTAAGGTTACTAGTCCAAATAGCTAATAACACGTCAGTATTCTCAGCTGTGATAAATCTGCTATTTTTCAGCTGATGAACAGTTGCTAATGTCTAGCATTGAGGAGCAATTTTATAACTGGACACCTCCATTTAGGAGAAGAATATTCTATAAAGGAACCTAGGCACTTAAATTCCATTATAGAATACTAGACTAACTCAATATCAATGCACCTAATATTTATGTTCTCACACTTGCACTCAATACCAGCTCTGTCTGGTGAAAGTGCCTAAATGCAGCATTTACCCATATAACTTAAAGTATTTTGTAAGTTATATCGCAACTGGGAAACCTGCCCATGTTCACTAATGCTCTGCCCCTATATATGCTCCTCCTTAGAAATATGCAGTACGTAAATTAAGTGGGTAGTTGCAGAATTTTTGTGTTTATATGCATTTATGCTATTCTAAATATTTACATGCACGTAAATGTGGGTAGGCTATAGAATTTGCTATATGAGTGCAAGCATGGATAAAAGGTGTGCTTCTTTCAAATATGCAAATTGTATACTTAGCTCAAGGATCGGCAACCTGCTGATCTTCTTGCATGTGGCTGCGGCGCTCCAGGCCCTGAATCTTTAATCTCCCTTCCAACCCCATGATCCCCCACCCCCCCTGGGCCTACCAAGGTACCTGGTGGTCCAGCAGGGGTCTTCGTGGCAGGATCGGGGGCCCCTCGCGGCTGTCTTCTGAAATAGCTGCCGCAACCTCTCACAGCTGCTCATGGTATTTTCTGTGGTTCCATGAGAGGTCGTGGCAGCTATTTTAGAAGGCAGCCGCGAGGAGGCAGGAGCTACAATTTGAGGTGTGCTCTAGGACTGGGCTTCCAAGCAAATCACACACTGCCGATGCCAGTCGCATGCGCTGGGCTGAGCGGCTTCCCGCACCCTGGGAGTGTACTTGCTTTGCCTGGGCTTCGAATGGCGGCTCCCAGTATCGACATTTCCGTAGTGCTTTTCTCTGGGTAGTAGTAAAGATGGATGCGGGTATGGAGAAAGAGTGCAGTGTGTTGTGAGGGCTCTTCCAGACCATTATCAATGACATGAAGTCTAGTTACCCCACTTGGGAGAACTTTATCAACAAAGTCATAAAGTTACAAATACAGTTGCGGATAGCAACAATGGTGACAGGTTCCTTTCTAGATGCCTTTCAGAAAATAGTCAATAAGGCCATGAACCACAAAAAACATGAGGTGCAATACAAGAAATTGGAGACCTGGGATATTTCAAACCCCCTTCTCTATCCATTGCGGCTCTTTGTAAATCTTTGGTCAAACATTTTGAATAAATTGGCTCTTTGCTGCAAAAAGGTTATTGATCCCTGACCTAGCTGTAAGCAGTCAGTACTCAGTAAGTTAAAGGTAAATGGGTTAGTTTAAAAAACAGTATGATTTGTTAAGTTAGAATTATATTCTGACCAGAATTGTTTAATTCTATAAGTACTTGCTATTGATTTTTTTTTTTTTTCTAATCATTAAACTCTTTTGTCTTAGTCTACTCCTCCTAGGTACAATGTGAAAAACATGACAGTACCGACTTTAATTTGGTCTGGTGGGCATGACTTTCTGTCAGATCCTAAAGATGTTGCCATTTTACTTCCTGAAATTACTAATCTCATCTACCACAAGAATTTTCCCGAATGGGAACATCTGGATTTTCTCTGGGGTCTTGATGCACCTGATCGCCTGTACAAAGAAATGATTACCTTAATGAAAAAATATAGCTAAACCCATGTTAAGGGGCCAGTTTTCTTCAATTTTGGCAATAATTTTTTTTATACTCTTTTGAAGACCAAAAGATGATTCCTTCTTGATTCTTATCTGTTGTTTGTAATCATGTCTTCATATTCAAAATTCTGAAGGAAAAAAAATTTGCAACATTTCACTTCATTTTTCAGGGGAGGCATTATGACGCCAACCATATTTAACATTAGAATGAGTTGTCCTCATATCTGGTGCTAGCAGATGAGTTGAAATCAAGATTTTGACAAAAAAACTGATTGAAATTTTTTGGTTTAAGCAGATTTGAATAGGTCTTCATTGCTTGAGATTTGAATAAGTCTTCATTGATTGAGAAAATATAAAAAATTCAACTGTTCTGTTATTCATAGCAAAGCTGTTCCTCTTTAATGATGATGAGAAAGGCATAACCTATATCAGGGGTGACAAATGTGAGATTCACAAGATTTGTCTTGCAGTAGTCTCATACTAGGGAAACATATCAAAGCTTGTCCAGCATCTCCTCATAGTCCATCAGCTCCTTTCCCCATCTACTGCCACTGGCCGAGACGTGTGGCAGCAGCAGTTAGAGAATGTAGGACCTTTAAGCCATGATGCAATGAAAGTCCTGCCACTTCAACCCATCTGATGCAGACTTCTGTTTCCGAGGGGTAGAAGTGGCGAGGTTTTCATGAATGCATAGGCTCAAAACCCAGCATTGCTTTATTGTCACTACGGCTGTGCACTCTGTGTAGTGGCAGCAGACGAGGGCAATCGCAACAGAAAACATCCCTATAAAGGGAGCTGATGAACAGGATGGAGGTGGGAATGGAGGGGAGATGCTGGATCATAGGAGAAAAGAGAGATAAGAAGGGAAGTTATAGACAACATGTGCTGAGAGAAAGGGAGGGATGTTGAAGGAGGGGTAAAAAGTGAAGACACTGGATGAGAAGGGGGGAGAAGAAAGGACTTGGGAAGCCACTAGGAATTGAGATGCTGGTGAAGGAGAGAAGTGGAAAACTGCATGTAGATGCAGTAAAAAAAAAAAAAAAAAAATGGAAAATTGAGGACTGAGTAGAATGAAATGGGGCAAATGTAGAGAAGCAGAAAAAGATGAAAGAAAGTTGAAAGGAAAAGATAAATGTTAAGAGTTTGATGTTGGATCTTTAAAATCATGCATGAATAAAGATATCCCCATGTATATTATAAATTCTGGGAAGCAGAGAGCTGGCAGAAGGGCTGAATAAATTAACTGGATAACAAGTATTGTCAGATAAAGCCTTTTATTTTAAACAAAGCAAAATTTAATAGCTATGTAATTTAGTATACATATATATCAAGTTTCAGGTTTATTTGGGACTTGATATACCGCTTTTATAAACAAAGCGGTTTCCAATTTATACAAAGTATTAAAAAATATAAATAGATGGAACAAATTCACAGTTACAGTACAGACATAACATGATACATATGGGCTGATGGGGAGGATGCATTGCTTAAAATAAAAGAAAGGGGAGGCAAAATACCTTGTCAACCCCTTCCCACAAGTTGGCCTGTTGCTGTTCAATTTTCTGTAATGCAGCCTATCATCAAAATTAGTTTGACACACCTGACCCAGATTATTCTTTCCAAGTTTTTGTTGGGTTTCTTCAGTGCTGACCTTGACTAGATTGTAAGCTCCAAGAAGCAGGAATTATTTCGTGTGTGTGTAGATCTGGTATATGTTAATACAAATCAATAATAAGGTAGCAATATATTTTTTTGTTATATTTGAAGTCTAACCAAGAAGCCATTAATGTTAGTGTATGATGCTATGTTTACATCTCAAGTGCCTTCACTTCCAATTCCCCCTTCCCAAAAGGCCATGTGCTCAACACAGATTTTTATACTGTATCCTACCAAAGAAGGCCTGACCTATAATAGGACTGAACCCCAGTCTAGTTTTCTTTGTTGTTTATCTGTGGGCTGGAAGCCAGTGGGAAAAGTGGACAGCAATGCAAGCAACCAGTTATTTCCATTTTATACTAAAATCAGTGGCATACCTAGCATATATGACAAACTGGGCCAATCATTTTTTAACACCCCCTCCTGTATATGTAAAACATGATTTTTAATAGTAATCTACAAGTCATACAAGAAGAAGAAAAGACAGCATCTTACACACTGCAGCAAGCACTAGAACATCAATATATCTATTGTAAAACTAAGCAAGCCTGATTATACAGATGATCCTGTACAGTCAGTGCTCGCAGAAAACTACACACAAACACCCTCACCCAGTATGGAATAAGTAAGCACAAAATAGAAATATGTAGACAAAAAGTTAAACTGAAGCACCAAGAAGTTCCTAGAGGAACTCTAGGAATTTAATCAGATCAGATTGTCCACAGAGACTTTCTTTACTTTGTCAGAAGATATAGCTTCACCTCCGATTGCAACCTAAACATTCTTTAAATGCTAGTAGGACCTCACTTAAGTAATGTTAAAGGAAATTTGTGAACATTTATAGATTAAGGAACTAATTTTGTTTTCCTAAGGTCTTCATCTCCAGAGCTGACTCTCTACTCATCTAATTCACTTCTGTGTACAGAACATTATGTCTTTACAGCCCAGTTAATTATATGTACAGGTTAATCACGCCCTGTCCATTATCCAAATTTTTGGCATTTCCTACTCTTTTTTCCTCAAAGCAGCTTTTATAAGGTTTTATTGGGAATGCTAGTTCCTAAATGGAAATAAATTCTCCCATTTCTAAGTAGCCGGACTCTGCAAACAATGCAACACCACAGAAAAAAACAGTGATCCATGTCCCCTAATATTGTGCAAAATATAAAGAAAAAAAAATGAGAAATAGCAATCATCACTTTACAAATTAACAAAAATAAATCAAAAAATAGAAAATAAGATATTGGTCCAATAAAATGATACTATTTTTCAATTAGATTTCAGAAGCAAAAACATCTTTCGTCAGGTCAGTAAAGTATATTGCTGTTATGGTATCCTGTTCTAATCTGAGGAAGGGGGCTTTAGGGCTCCTTTTAAGAAAGCCGCATTAGCGGCTTTATTGCAACACCTTTTTAGCACATGCTAACCCCCACGCTAGCTGAAAAACTATCACCTGCTCAAGAGGAGGCGGTAGCAGCTAGTGTGACCGGCAAATTAGTGCACGCTAATACGTGCATTAAACCGCTAAAGCGGCTTTGTAAAAGGAGCCCTTAGTCTTTGAAAGGTAGTAAAAACATATATTAAAATTAGTCCAATAAAAGGATCACCTTTATTTCCATTTTTTGTTTATCAACACAGCTACAATACTACTTCATCCTAAAGCAAAAACTAGAACATTTTTTTCTACCTTTCTTGTCTCTGGTTTTTGCTCTCTTTCTATGTCCCTTCCAGAAACTGTTTACCGCCCCCTTCCATTTCCCTCCCCCTCCCCCCATTGGTCTGGCATTTGTCTCCTTTCCTTCCATTTCTCCCTCCCAAGTGTTTTTTAGCATTTTTCTCTTCTCTCTTCCTCCCAGATCTGTTATCTCTGTCTCCTTCCCCCTCCTCCCATGCTCTGGCATCCCTGTCCTCTCCTTCCCTCCTCCCCCCCGGGGTCTGGCATCTCTCTTTCCTCTCCCTTTCCTTTTTTTCTCTGGTCTTCATTCTCAATTTATTTTCTTCATCTGATGTTTAATGGCACTGTATGGTTAGTGCCAGGCCAGAGTGAGGGCAAAACTGGGAGTTATGCATTTTATTTAGTACTTTTGCCTACTTAGCTACCCTAGCAAGTTGGAGCACATATAAACCAGTCCTGATTTGACCACTTAGCTACAGTGTGGCACTGAATATCAGCCATACATGCTTATCTTCTGAGCACCATTGATGACCAGATAGTCAATGCTGGTGCCTGGATATGGCCCAGTATTGAATATCTGGGTTTAATTTAGCTGACAATGATCAACACTTAAAGAAACTCCTGACCCCCAGCTGAATATTGACCTAATTAGTCTATTTTTTAAAAAACCCAAATATTTTCTTCTATTGTATATATTAGGCCTCTAGGAAAAGAACCTGTTTAAAAGAAGTCCGTTTCTATTTGGTAGCCTTTGATACTGATATACTGTATATACAATCTACCCAACTGAGATCCTACAAGTTGTAAAGAGCATGTACATTTCCATATACAACTCAATAACCAGCTGCTGCCTCCTCCCAAGTCTTTTTTTTTTTTTTTTTTTTTTTTTTTCTTGTCCTCTCAACTCTTTTCATGGATAGGCAAACTAGATAGGCCATAAGATCTTTATCTGCCTTTATTTTTCTCTGTTTCTATACATACCTGAAATCTGTTACATTAAGGGCCCTCACCATCTGCACTGTTAGGCCATATCAGGCATTCGAGTCTTTATCTTTGATTCTCACAAAATTGACAATCCAACACCCAGTCCCAATTCTATGTCTCAGTATCAAATTTTATAATGATTTCCTAGCTAGCAAAATTTGTGAAACTGGTTTAACATTTCTCTGGTTTATGGTGCATTTCAATTTAGACATGATGACTCAGCTTAATCTAGCCTATGTTTTATTTAAATTTTCCTTTAGTTTGTTAAATACATCTTGAATCTAACCAAAGGTGGACTTGAGCTGGGGGACTAAGCTAATAATTTGTTCTTTTCAGTATATTATATGGAATAATTATTTTTCTTTGCTCCTATGTTTAGATCCTGCTTTCTGTACAAGTTTATACTTGATATGTTTAATCTAAAATTGATTGATTAAAAAAAAAAAGACATGACGACTCAGGATGCATAATAAAGCATTACCGCTTCTATGGTGATATACTGTAATTGAAAGACAGAGCTATGCTGTCTGCTCCAAAACAAACAGCTGTACTATGTATGGAAAGACTTCATTTTTAACAGTATTTGTAAATCATTGCAAAGTTGTACAAGATTTCTATTAAAACTGAATGATGTGTGTTACAATCAATGTGTTAAGTCTATTCTGTTATAGACACATAAAGCTAAGTTTTAAGGTGAGCACCCACCCCTCTCTCTTCTATCCCTGAAATGCTTTCATGTTTTCCTTATATTTACTATTTGTCAACATTTGCTTTTTTCTGAAGGGTTATCTTTGAAATTTCATCATAAAATGCATTGTTAGTCTAATAAAAAAGGTACCATCTTATTTCCTTTATTTTTTGTTTTATTTCTTTATATTACCTTGGAAAGTGAACTAACACAGCCACCATACCATGTCACTCTGGTTCAAAATAAATGAATTCCATTTTTGGCACTGGTAACTCCCCCCACATCTTCTTTGGTTAAGACTGAAGTAAAGAATTAATTTAATCTCTCCGCTATGGCCTTGTCATCCCTGAGAACCCTTTATCCCTCAGTTGTCTAGTGGTCCAAAAGATTCTTTTCCTGGCTTCTTGCTTTTAGTATATCTAAAAAAAAGTTTTTACTGTGTGTTTTGCTTCTAGCACAATCTTCTTTTCAAGGTATCTTTGCCTTCCTTATTAGCGCCTTCCATTTGACTTGCCATTCCTTGAGCTGTTTACATTTATTTTCAGTCTGATCTGCTTTCCACTTTCTGAAGGATTATCTTTTGACTCTAATAGCTTCCTTCACCTCACTTAACCATGCCACTTGTCGTTTGGTTGTCTTCCTCCTTTTTTAAATACATGGAATATAACTAGTTTGGGCATCCAAGATGGCATTTTTGAATAGCATCTATGCCTGATGTAAATTTTTGACCTTTGCAGCTCCACCTCTAAGTTTCTTTTCTTTTTTTTTAACCTATCTCTTCATATTATTACAATCTCCTTTTTTAAAGTTAAATGATGGTGTATTGAATTTCCTGTGTGAATTTATTCCAGGGATTATCTCAAATCTGA
Source organism: Geotrypetes seraphini (assembly GCF_902459505.1). NCBI lineage: Eukaryota > Metazoa > Chordata > Amphibia > Gymnophiona > Dermophiidae > Geotrypetes > Geotrypetes seraphini. The sequence goes on from NC_047087.1 coordinate 256,066,443, forward strand.
TCATGTTATGATGACTTTTATAAATCAGTCTCAGCACCAATGCAACCACAGATTTTAAACACAAGAACAGACACTTCCAGTTCACACAGTTAAAACTTCTGGTGGTGCCAGATGCAGCAATGGGAAAACAGCAGAGCAGTGGAACTGAAGGTGCACACTCCTGCTGCTGTCTGAAGGAGTAATTTGAGAGGGAGAAGACAGGCTGTAAGAGGACAAGGTAAGTGGCTAATGCTGAGGTAGGGATGGCTGGGACTGGAAGAGGCTGATGGTAAGTGACTGATGCTGAGGGGGAGGGGCTCTAGGATTGGAAGGGGCTAACACTTGAGGGTCTGAGATTGGTAGAAGCCAATTCTTGGCAGGGGGCTCAAACCAGAAGGGAGCTGGTGCTTGGGAGGCACTCAGGCTAGAGCTGGAAGGAGGCTGATGCTTGAGCTGTGACAAAACAAGCTGATGCTGGTAGATATTGGGGGTAATAAGGTAGAGAAAAGATACAATGGACAAGAGGAAGAAGCAAAATTATATTCAGGGGAGATTTTGTAAAGAAAAGGGCATAGGGATGGATGTTAGGGTAAGAAATAAAAAAGGTAGGATCAATTAAATATAGGAGAAGGAAGAAGACAGGTTCTTGGGAAGGGGAGGCAGAGCCAGGAAGGAAAATAACTTACATGGGGGTGCGGGAGAACAGGGACTCAGTCATAGGCAAAGACTCTGGGACTGGGTTGGAGGCCAGAAGATAAGCTTTAGGATTGCATGAAAAATTTGGAATGCAAAGAGGAACTTGGGGTGTCTGGTGGGATTGAGTGAGGACTCAGGGATTCAGTAAGGTGGGAGAATGGGATCTTTGGATAGGTGAGGGGAAAGTAGAAACTAATAAGTTGACCAAGAATATGAAGGGCAACAGGGACTAGATGTATTGGTGAAGGGTACAGATTGGACTGTAAGATGGATACAGAAAAGGTAGAGACCAAGGCAAACCTTCAGCCATGTGCCCTGCCCCCTCTACCTTAGAGGCATCTCGAGGCCTTATACCACCCCTTAGTCCAGCATCTCCCCTTCACTCCCCCCCCCCATGGCCCAGCATCTCACCACCAAACAGTTTACCAACTCCCCTATCCTCCGCTATCCAGCAGTCCAGAATCTCCCCTTTTCCCCTCCCACCCATAATCCAGCATCTTCCCTTTCCTAGCACCTGCTTATTCATCATATCTCCCCTCCATTTTTTTCTGCTGCTAATGCCACTGCGCTCACTTGTGGAGCTGAACAGAAAATTGAATTCAGTGTCAGCATGGAGCCTTGAAGTACAGGCCATTACTGTTGTGTCTAGCCCCACCACCTTTGAAAGGAAACTCTGTGTGAGAGGGAGGTAGGACATGATGGCGCTTGAGTGTAGGCCTGTGCTTCAAGCCCCAGTGCCAACTCTGAAATCAAATTTGGCTCCAGTGGGATGAGGCAGTGGCAGGAGAAAAAGAAAAGAGGAGGTAGGAGACAGCACTCCTGACCCTCTGTTGCCCTAGACATCTGCCTAGTGGCAGGAGAAGAGCAGTTTGACTAATTTGAAGAGTTTGGGAGGCAATTGAAAGGGACAGCAGGCTTTGGAGAGAGTGAGAGAGAAAGGAAGACCAGTTTTTCAAAATGGGAACAGAAATAGGGGAGGTAAATGGAGACTGGAAATCTTTTAATTTTTACACGTCTTCATTTGGGTACTATCTTTTGGAAAGTAGGTGTGGACTACCACCTAACAACATACAATTTTTTTATGAAGGACTGGGGAAGTGAATTGCAAGAGAGGTTATCTTTATGTATGAAGGCCATGAATGAATGGATAATGGCTTATAAATTAGTCCTGAATCTAGCAAAGTCTGTATTTGATGTTAATAGGGAGGAGGGAAGATCCACAGTGGCCTAAGAATATTGTGGTGAATAACCAGGTGCTCATGGTGCATAAAAAGTTGAAAATCCCTAGGAGTTTGGTTAAATTGTACACTGGATATGAAAGATCAGGTACTAGCCATGGTGAAATCTGCATTCCTCATGCGATTACTGAATAGATTAAAGTCGATGATGTCAGTGTATGATTTTCGAATAGTGGTGCAGACAATAATCATTGCTAAATTAGATTATACTTGAGGATTGCATCAACACAAAGTAAGGTCCTACAGATATCCAAAATTCTGCAGAACGTTTAATCTGTGGTGTGAAAAAATTTGATCTTATAACACCGTGGTTAAAAAAAAAACGTCATTGGCTGCCTGTAAGGTTTTGAATCTCTTTAAAGCACTAGTGTTGGTGTTCAAGGTTATTCATCAAGGCATTCCTTAGTATCTAACACAGGTAATGACACTCTTATCGGCCATTCAGAACCTTAAGGTTTGAGGGGGCGATATGACTGTCGACAGATTTTTCAAAAGCACATTATAAAAGTATAAGAACATCTGCAATTTCTTTAGCTGGAGTAACTTTATGGAACAATTTAACAGGACCATTGAGAGCACTTTTGGATCTTCAAAAATGTAAGAAAGTATTAAAAACTACTATTTATGGAAGCATTTAAATGATTGTTTATTCAAGATTCATCTGGATACTGTCACTGATATATATATATTTAGATACCGATGTCAGGTATGTCTTTTTGAGTATGTGTTGCTTGTTTGTATGAAACTTGTATATCTGTATCCATTTTATGATTGTATTTTGTAAAATGCCTAGGAATAGGTGGGTAAGAGATTTTTTTAAATAAATAAAATATAAAACAAGAAAAAGGGAAGACGAGTGACAGAACTGGGACTGGTGAAAGATGAGGCAGAAGGTGGATGAAGCTGGGTCAGGGATAAACACAATGGATGTAACTAGAAAATGGATGAAGGATGTGGGAGATTAGGAGTCTGGGTGAGGAAGGAGACAGGTAGAGAATGGGATCTAAAGAGTAGGAAACAGTTGGTACGTATATGAAAAGAAGAAGGACTGGAGGGGAGAGGAGGAGGAAATAATCTAGCTATAAACGAAAAGATCAGAGCAATGGAGAACAAAGATGAAGCAGAATTATCAATGTCGGAGAAGTAGGAGGGGAGGGGAAGGGGGGGGACAAGAAATGCTAAAGAAAGACATAGGAGATAACCAACACGAAAGTGGTAGAGCAAGATCAGGATCACTGAATTAGAAAAATAAAATGACCAAACAACTAATATACCAAAATTTTATTCAACAAATTGTGATACAGACCTTTCCAAAAAAATGGCAAACAATATAGTATATGACTGCTTGAACGTACATAACCAGTTCATAACTTTTGTTTCTAATGCAAAAGGTATACATATCTAGACCAATGGGTTACTCACCTTTAATTGTGAGTTGTGTAGAAGGCATCTACTTTTTTTCGGCTCTGCCTCCTCTACCACTGCTCTGTGCTCCTCAGTTTCTCCTACACATGAGTTGAAAGTGTTCGGTTTATTTTATTTTCTTGGGGGGGGGGGGGGGGATGTTATCCACTTTCAGTGTCTTGTCAGTGCTACAGCAATTCGCAGGTTGCCTGGGACAGCTCTGCCTAGATGGAGACACAGACCTTCAGTGTAAGAGGTCTACAGCTGGAAGTGTCAGCCTGGTTCAGGACACCTACCTAGCCAGCCTGCACTAACATGTTTGTGGCTTGGGGACCATTCCCTTGTAGCGACGCTCACTCTTGATTGTTACCGGAGCTTGAGCGCAGGCTGTTTGGCATCTGTGTCAGTCCCTGGAACTTCGATTGCCGGCTGCTTCCCTCCTCTCCACGAAGAATTGTGATGAGCTGTGTGGGTCTGGATCTTCAGGCTCTAACACAGTCTGACTGGCAGCCTGAGGAAACAAGCATCTGAGGAATTTTATGTATGTTTGAGACAGTAAATCTTCACTATCTTTCAGCTTCTGTTTAAGCTAAAGCAGGCACAGTACCAGCAGCACAATGAGTATTGCCTGTTGTAGTCTATGGGAGACATTGGGGGGTGTCCTTAATTGTTTTTTTTGGGGGGTGGAGGGTTCTGGGTCTCAGATTTAGGTTCCCTACCTGCAAAAGTCCCTTTTCTAGCTCTACCAGGCTGTTTTTTATGCACTAAAATGCCACTGCAGCCATCTTAGAAGCTTTTAAAAATGGATTTAAAAAATCCATTAACCTCAAAAACACTTTGGACTCCTCGGGCTGTTTTACCCCTGATTCATGCCAGATTTGTGCTTGATGGCCAGCTGAGGAGCATCCTTGTTCCACATGTTGTGCATGAGCACTGAGCTTTGCTCTTTATGGTCCTCTAGGGTGATGGAGTTGCAGGTGGGCTCGCTTTTTGGATATGGTGGGAGGGAAGGGAAGGAGACATATGCCATACCAGAGGGAAAGTGGCGCATGTCTCCTAATATTGTGCAAAATATAAAGATAGCAGATGTATATTTGAAAAAAATAGAGAAAAAGCAATCATTACACATTAATAAAAATTGAAAAATAAAGTATTATTTTATTGCACTAATACATTTTTCAATTAGCTTTCAGATACAAAAACCTCTTTCCTCATGTCAATAAAGTATACTCCTTCCATCCACTGTCTGCCCTCTCTCTGCCCCTTCTATATGGAATCTGCCCTCTTTCTATGCCCCTTCCAGAAAATGTCCCCCCTTACATCTCTCCCCCTCCTTCCCCCCCCCCCCCCAGGGTCTTGAATCTGCCTCCTTCCCATCCATCTCTCCCTCCCTTCTCCCTTGGTTTTCAGCATCTCTCTCCTCTTTGTTCCTCCATATCTGATATCTGTCTCTTTCCCCTTTCCTCCCCTCTCTCTCTCATCTCCACTTCCATTCAGTGTCTGCCCCTCTCTCCTCCCCACTACCATCTGCTCCCCCTCGCTCTCCTCTCCACAATTCAATGTTTGACCACTCTCTCCATCCACTCTTTCATCAGCATCTGCCCCCTTCTCTCTCCCTTCACTTCACTTCTATCAGCATCTTCTCCCTTCTCTCTCTCTCCCTCCACCCCACTTCCATCAGCATCTGCTCTCTTCTCTCCCCCCTCCACCCCACTTCCATCCAATATACTGCCCCATCTCTCTCTCTCTCTCTTCCATCCCACTTCTATCTATTTTCCTACCCCCACACCTCCCCACCACTACTGCTGCTTTCCTGAACCAAAAGCAGCAGTAAATTGATATCTATCCATTGTGTAAACCTTCCTGCACCTATCCACAGCTGCTTGCTCTCCCGAATAAAGAAATGATGGAAGGGGTTGATAGGCAGCAGCAAGTAGGTGGAGGAAGGTTGTGTGATGGCTAGATATCAGTTTACTACTGCTGCTGCTGGTTTGGGATAGCAGCAGTAGTAGTGGTGGCAGACGGCACAATAGGGCAGGAGGTCCTGGTATGCCAGCTGTGTGATGAGGCAACCGCACATCTTAAAGTGAATGTTGGTGCACCCCCTTTTCGCATGCACCCATGGTGGAACTCCCTCCCCTTTTGTATGCCACTGCATCATATCTGCATAAAGATGACACCTGCAGGCATAGATGCTATTGTTATAGTGTACAGGTGGGTACTGTAAGTTTTGGATGGGTTTTGGAGGGCTCACCATACAATATAAGCAGGTTATAGTGACGTGTACCTGGGACTTTTTAATGTGACGTTTACAACAGTACCTCCCATAGTGCCCCTCTGATCTGCTGTGCTCAGCTGTCTGTGGCCAGTTTGCTAAGAATGCTGGCTCCTTAGACATCCCTAGGGCTTGCTTTTGTGCATTTTTCATTTGGACATTTTTGTATTTGAAAATAGCCAAAAAAAGATAGATGAACTAAGGGCCAAAACATCTAGATGCACCTACTGGATTTCTGGACATCTTTCCCAAAATATCCAAACTTCGACATTCTATCAAAAATGCCCCTCTAATTGTAGTACTTTTATGTTCTCACTATATATGATTTTGTGGTTTTATGTATTTATGATTTCTCATTTGGATACCATGCATTTGATGTAAGTAAATATTTTGTGTTAATTATAAAACATAAATCCTAAATAGCAAATCATATGAGTAAATATTTATTATGCTAATGCATATTTGAGTATGGTATTTGTTCATGTTTTATATTTTATCAGCATCTGTGTGATATGTATGGTTTAGATTTATTATTATTTATTATGCTAACCATTTTTGTTTTATCAGTACATATATTGCCCCAAAAGCAACCCCTGGTGGGCAAAATATGGCTGCGTCGGTCACTCTTATTTTAGATTCTATAATAAAGATTTTTAATATTTTCATTATGTCTGTTTCACTGTCTACTTTCCTCATCTTCTAATCCAGTTGGCAATATCTTATGTTTCTCCTCCATGCTACATAGCAGGGCCTCAGTACTGTCTACCTGGTCTTCAGCATGAGTAATGAGCTCTTGTGCCTGCTGGATCCTGGTGACCTGGCACTCCAAACTGCCCTTTATTTTATCTACCTATGTTTAATGTGGACAACTGGACCTCTAGTACCACCGGGATGTTTTTTTTCTCGGCTCCTGGACAGCATCTTCCTGAAGCATGAAGATCGGCACACTCATTTCAGCTGCCATCTTGTCTTCTAGCTGATGCCCCTAATCTGTGGCAGTCCACTGTACCATCCTGCCCATCTTACCCTTGTCCTACTGTCATCTGAAACTAAATATGTCCAAGACTAAGCTGCTCCTCTTTCCTCCTAAACCTTCTTCTCCTCCTCCTTCTTTCTCCATCTCTGTAAATAATGCTGTCATTGTTCCAATCTCCTCTGCTCGCAACCTTGGAGTCATCTTCAATTCTGACCTCTCATTTTCTACATATAACCAACATGCTGCTAAGACCTGTCATTTCTATCTCACCAAAAATTTGCCTCTTCCTCTCTGAGTACACTACCCGGACCCTTGTCCAAGCTCTCATAACCTCATGCTTAGATTACTGCAGTCTACTCCTAACTGGTATCCTTCAGTGTTGCCTTTCCCCCTTGCAGTCTGTGCGATTCATCTTCTACCAACCTCGCTACTCTCGTGTTTCAAGTTTATTAAAAAAATTTTTAGACCGCTTATTCAGGTTTCTAAGTGGTTTACAATATAAAATTACATAAAAACACATAAAAACAAGGGATACTAGATAACATCCGAGCGTAACAAAAGGTTTTGATGAAACATATGGAACTACTTCAAACAATAGGGTAGTGGGGAAGAACTACAATTATTATAGAAAAGGTGCAACATAAAAGGAAAAAACAATAGGTTAGGGTAAAAAGTAGCAGTTGTTTTAAATTTTGCCCTTAAAAGAACAATTATTATCCAAAAGCGTCTTGGAACAAGAATGTTTTTAGTTTTGCTTTAAATTGTTTTAAATTGGATTCACAGCGCAAGTGGTTAGGCAGCGAATTCCATAGGGTAAGGGCAGTAACCGCAAAGTTATTGGAACGCAACGTATTAATTGATTTTAAAGAAGGTATGACAAGGAGATTCTGAGAAGTTGAACGGAGAGATTTTGATGTGCTATAAGCAATTAAAAGTCTGTTGATGAAATCCGGTTGATTATTTAATTTTGTTGTGAGTGTTAAAAGTAAAATTTTATAGCTAATTCTATGTTCAACTGGTAACCAATGTGCATTGAACAAAAGGGGTGAAATGTGATCGTATTTTTTTGCACCAGAAATGATCTTAATAGCTGTCACCTCTCTCCTTAAGTCACTTCACTAGCTCCCTATCTGCCATCGCATACAGTTCAAGATCTTATTGCGGACCTACAAGTGTGTTCATTCTGCTGTCCCTCACTATCTCTCCTCACTTCTCTCTCCTTATAGACCTCCCAGAGAATTCCATTCCTCAGATAAGTCACTCTTAACATTACCCTTCTCCTCCATACCAATTCCAGACTTCGTTCCTTTCATCTAGCTGCCACCTATGCCTGGAATAAATTACCCGAGTTTGTCCATCAAGCCCCTTCCCTTGTTTAAAAGCAGACTGAAAACCCACCTTTTTGATATAGCTTTCAATCCTTAACCCTACTCCTCTGCCCTCTAACCCAGTCAGCTGATTAACCATTCCCCTTAATTATATCCATGACATCTTGTTTGTCTGTCTTGCCTGTTTAGATTGTAAGCTCTTTCGAGCAGGGACTGTTTTCTTACTCTTTGTGACTCTGTACAGTACTGCATGCGTCTGGTAGCACTATTGAAATAATTAATAGTAGTAGTAGTGACATTATTTTATATTACTTGAGGGGGGTGGTGCTTCCAGTGCAGTTCTGTATTGTACCTTATCTAGCTAGTATGGGGAAGGTATCTTCTTATTTAATGGTTATTTTTGAAGCTAACTTTTTGGGTGTCTGCTTCTGTTGCTATGTATCCCCTGCCTAAAAAAAAATTCAGTGTTTAAATATATTAGTTTTGAAATTTTGCATTTTTTAATATTTTATTCTATGGAGGAAATACATTTGTTTCTTTCTTCACAGTTCTAGTGCCATAGAATCTGGGTGCTTGGGGTTTCAATTTGTTTTTGTCCAGCTCTTTAATTTTTATTTGCAGTCTCTTTTTTTTTTTTTTTAATAGGTGATGGCCTGTTTTTTCCATATGCTAACATAGTGAGAGATTGTGATAATATATAAGTCCTGTGTAGAAGTCTTCTATAGTAGTCCAATATATTCTCTCTTACCAACTAGAGGTGTACTGAAATATTTGTATTTTTCATAGATAGTACAGTATACATGGTTTGAGTTCTTTTTTTTTTTTATTTATTTATAATTTCAAATAACAAATCAAGATATACTTGTACAGAAAGTGATTACAGCAAAAGAAAATTTAACATTTAATCCATTTTGAAGAACAAATATTACTAAACCACTCAAGTCCACAATAAGATCCATGATATAACACAAACGGAATACAAGAAGAATATTAAACTTAGGATACGTGGAACATGGTTAACTGATAATCAGGCGTCTAATATATTAAGGTCCTCATTTCTTTTCCCTTTCCAGGGGGGACATAGATAGAAAAGCCGTTAGCTGAAATGGCTCAAAGAAAACATATTTCTGAGAATTATATTGTACTATACATTTGCAAGGATGGCGAAGATAAAAAGTGCCTCCAAGAGCTAAGACTCCAGGTTTTAGTAGTAAGAACTCTCTTCTGCGCCTCTGTGTGTCCTTTGCCAAATCTGGGAACATTTGTATTTTGAGATCAAGAAACTTTTTCTCCTTATTTTTAAAGAATAATCTCAGAAGCCAATTTTTGTCCAATGCAATAGCTAAAGTCACAATCAATGTTGCAGGTGTTGCGCTTTCTTTATCTGACATTTCAAGTAAAGCAGACACATCGATTGGATCTTGATTCTTTTCCTGATGAAGTTGATTTTTATTCGGCAAATAATAGACCTGGGTGAAAGGAGGCATTGAATCTTTCGGAACTTCTAATATCTCCAGCAAATAACGTTTTAACATTTCTCTTGGAGTAACTGTTAGGATTCGAGGAAAGTTAATCAATCTAAGATTATTATTCCTAGAGAAATTTTCAAGTGTCTCTATTTTCCTTCTTAAATTAACATTATCTTTAATTAAAGTCTCTTGAAGTAATTTGGAAGACTTAAGTTGGTCCTTAATATCCTGGATATCTAATTTTGATTCACCCAGATCTTGTTTTATCTAGAAAACTTCTTTATCCTGAGATTTTATTTTAGCATCAATTTGAAAATAGTTAGTGTTCACTGTTCTGACTAAATTGGCAGTCAGATCCCACAGAGCCTCCAAAGTCACTTCCTGGGGCTTTACAATGTTAAGTCTGCAAATCTGGTAATGAAAAGTTTAGCTCACCAATCAAAGGCTTCTCTCTTCCTTGTTCCTCCTGGGTCGGTACTAGGTCCAATGCTGTTGTATCCCCGTGGGCATTCAGGCTCTGCTGTAAATCAGAAGAACCTGAGTCGTTGATTCTCTCGCTGTCCCTGGGAACCTGGGGGAGAGAGCGCATGCCGACTTCCGACTGCCTCTCTACCCCCGGGGAACTAGCGGCACAGGGATTAGGAGGAGGAACTCTCACGTCGGGGCTCAACGAGATCTCGTGCGCCTGAAACGACACCTCCATTCCGTCTCCCGGAAGCGTCTGAGGCTGTGGCAATACCGACGTTCCCATGGCGCCCTGCATCCGCCTCAACAAGTCTTCAATATTGCCAGAGGAGAGCACTCCAGAGCGCCGCGGGGTTCCAGTGGCACCTTTTCCTCTCCTTTTTGGCATAGCTGCTAATCGCCAAAGGAAAAAACCGCCGGTAAGTAAATTCAAGAGATGAGACTTGCGGGCACTTGCTCAGCAAACCGTGTCCGTGGCCATCTTGGATCTATCAGCTTCATGGTTTGAGTTCTTGATGGTGGTATGATATAATAAGGTTCTCAATGTCTGCTTGCAATATTTGTGTTACTTCACATGGTGTCTTTCACTAGGGAGTAAACAGGCAGATAGACAAGGGCGACCTGGTTAACATTGTATATCTGGATTTTCATAAGGCGTTCGACAAGATTCCACATGAACGACTACTTTGAAAAATTGTGAGCCATGGAATCGAGGGTGAAATACTCATGTGGATTAAAAACTGGCTGGAGGATAGGAAACAGAGAGTAGGGGGTAAATGGACAATACTCGGACTGGAAAAGTGTCACCAGTGGAGTGCCACAGGGTTTGGTGCTTGGACCCGTGCTCTTCAACATATTTATAAATGATCTAGAAATTGGTACGACGAGTGAGGTGATTAAATTTGCAGACGAAGACACAGTGAAGACACAGGAGGATTGCAAAGTTTTGCAACGTGAAATAAGCCACGACATAGCAAATGAGGTTCAACGTGGATATGTGTAACAAAAATCTTATACATTAATACAAGATGTTCAGGGCGTTACTTGGAGAGACCCCCCCAGGAAAGAGACTGGTAGACAGGTCGATGAAGCCAAACGCGCAATGAGCGGTGGTGGTGAAAATGGCGTATAGGATGCTAGGAATTGTAGAAGGATTTATGGTTCACTTAGCAGTATTATAAACACGTTACGTTTCTGTTAAGTGGTCTAGAGAAAACCATAACCTTTTAATCAAGTTCAAATATCATGGTCTAATTATACGACACAAACCCAGGCTAATGAGAAATATCTTTATTATGAAAATAGAAAAATATAATTCACAAGCCAGCTGCAGAATCTAAATATTGTCCAAAATATCTAATTACACAAATGAAACTCAGTACATGATTGTCACAATCTAATGGTTAGACAACTAAGTAAAACTTCTTGTTAAACACACACACTATTCCTTATAATAATAATCCCTGATTAGCAAATGATTATATTATCACCCAGGTAACTTTTCAACCCTTTACCTTTATAATTGATTCCTATCTAATTCCCAAGCTAATAAAAGTAATTTCCGTATGCTCACCCTTAATTAGCCTCTCCGGCACAATTAGGTAGAAGAGAAAACTTTGTGTCAGCTGGAAGACGTCAGGAATACCGTTGTAAAAGTTACACGTGTTGAAGATCCTTGATGAGGCTATAAATCATCAGCAATAAGTTCCGTTTATCTGTGCTAAGTTCAGAACAGTTTTTAAATGTCCGAATTTCTATCTCTTAGGCAGAGAATCACACGAGGTAACTTACAGGTCTAATTATTGAAAGAAAAAGTTTACAATTAGAACATCTGTGAGCAGATCTGAGCTTCCCCGGACCTTATCACAGACTAACTAATTATTAATTAATTAGCACCTTTCTTTTCTTGAATCTCATCAGATGACTTCCTCGGACCAATCCAGACACAGAACTTGATGAATAGCCTTTCTGTATAAAGTATCATATATGCTGGAAGACCCAGGGCCGTTAGACAGATAAGAACAGAATAATTTCTTCAAGATTCACACTGTCCCATTATTAAAGCACAGATGAATGCCCTTGAATAGCAACATTCGGGTACATCCCCATAATGCATCATTCTTCTTACTTCTTGCAAAATTCATGCTGGAAAGTTGCTTGCAGAGAGAGATTCTTGAAACAATGGTTCAGGCTTGATGACATCATGGAGGCCTAACCTTCAGGTGTGAATACGGAAATATCCCTACAGTCCCCCCTTTTGGAGGAGAAATAACTTCAACGGAGTCTATTTCACCTTCAACCTAACTAAGTAGGAAAGGATCGACAAGACCCAAGGTGATATAAAAATGCATAAACATAAGCAATACCATATAAATCAGCAATAAATCAAAGATATCAATAATCAATGGATAATAATCATAAAGGCAAGGGCAAAATATGTGAACCCAGCCAAATAAATGATAATAAAATCACTGAATAATGGCAATATATGATAAAATCAAAAATCATAACTACTTAGCAAGGCACAAAAGGTATGCCAAAGCAAAAGTTAAGACAGGAAGATCATAATCAAAAATACGGCTAGCAAAATTACTCTTTCATAGCCGCAATGAAATCATGCATTCTTAAGTCAGTATGTGATGGTTTCTGTTGAATAAGACGTTTAATCCGGATGGTCTCATAGAGTGCAAAAACAGAGAACCCAAATAAGAGAACCCACAAGATGGCAAAAATTGGAATAACAACAGTGATAAAAAAAATCAATACTGCGGGTATCAACAACTTCATGTACATTGGAGGAGCCAATATGAAAGTCCTCAATATGAAGCTTATCATTATCAACTTTCAGTTCAATGGTGTGGGAAGGTTTTGTCATCAAATATTGTTCCACTTCAAGGGTAAAGTTGATGGGATGTCCACGGAAAACATCCAGGATTTCCAATTCAGTTTCAGTAGGAGTAGAGTCCAAATGGAAAAGAGAAACATCGAAAGAAGATGGTCTGGAGCAAGATCTGGAACGGGAAGAACAAGAAACCAGGAGAATCTTGAAGGACAACACGGGACTGCGGACCAGGATCGATTACTTTGGTACCAACGCCAATCAGCAGGACAACCAGGAACAGCATCGGCAGAACTCGTTTCGCCATCTGAAAAACAGAAAAGAGAGAGAACAGCCTAGGCTGTTGCTAGGTTAATGTCTTCATCACAACAATGGTTTCATCCTGGGCAAATATACTGGGATGACATGGTCTCAGTTGATTAATGTGGACCCATTTAAGGACATCTGCACCTGGAGAATTTGATTTGATGCGAATTTGATAGGCCACAGGTGAAGCTTTTTCCACTATAGGGAATGGACCATGCCAACTTGGCAAAAATTTACTTTCTTTGGTCTTGGTTTTGCCAAAATTGTAATAAAATACCTTGTCGCCAATTTGGTATTCCTTTGTGGTAGTCCTATGATCATAATAGGCTTTTCTACCTTTAGCAGCAATTTCCAGATTTTTCTGGGCAAAAGAAAATGCACCCTGTAAATGGTTACGTAAATGGGTGACATATTCATGAGCAGTAGTAGCACTAGAAAGATTTACATCATTAGTTCTATACAACAAATGAATTGGTAATATCATTTCTCTACCTGTCATCATTTCAAAAGGCGTCACCCCCGTAGAACGGTGAGGCGTGGCACGAATAGCCATCAGTACCAAAGGTAACTTCATGTCCCAATTCTTACCAGAGGTAGACACGTACTTCTTCAGGATCGTGATGATGGTACGATTCGCTCTTTCCACTTGTCCTGATGATTGAGGGTGGTAAGCTATGTGCAATTTACTTTTCACTCCGAGCATCTTCCACATATGTCGCATCACATATGCAGTGAAATGTGATCCTTGGTCTGAGTCCACTCTCATGGGCAAACCCCACCTACTGAACACATGATTCAGTAACAAGGTAGCGGTAGTCTCTGCCGTACAATTGGGTGCAGGCAAGCACTCAATCCACTTTGTAAACAAACAAGTGACAGTCAACATATACTTATTACCTCGGGAGGAACGGACCACTGGGCCAATCCAGTCAATCTGGATGTCGGACCAGGGCATGACCAAACCCTTCTTTCTCAAGGGTGCTCGGTGAAGTGGTGTAGAGGGTTGAAATTGACAACAAGTCAAGCAACCTCTCGTATATAACTGCACATCTTGCCGCATATGAGGCCAATAGGCCACTTGCTTCAGTGTCTCATAGGTAACTTCTTCACCTCTATGTCCTGCACAAGGTTCATCATGGGCATGTTGCAACATGATTCCTCGATATGCACGGGGTACAACCCACTGCACAATACCATGCTTACTCGTCCGAGTGAGCAGGTTCTGGTGAATCGAAAATTTCTCTCTGGAGGTGTAGAGTATCCTCAGTTCTTCATCCTTCCGATCGTCTTCAGACAATGGATGATCCTGTGGATTCTGTATGAAGTTATAGAACTTTCCCAGGATAAGATCGGTCTTCTGAGCGGTTACAAGATCAAAGGAAGGGATATCATTACCCCACTGCACTACAGGTGTTTCAGCTACCTGTTTCGCTTGGCGTCGAGTAATAGCATGTACCATCGAGAACAACTCTTCAGGGCATTGCCATAGTTCACCTGACAAAGCACCTTCTTTGGCCAGTTGATCCGCAAGGTCATTTCCAATCTTGTCAGAACTATTAACTTTAGCATGACCTTTCACTTTCTTCCAGTAGATGGTCATGTCATTGTCTCGTACCAATTGATCTAAGGCTAGAATCAAGTCGCCATGATGGACAGGCTTTCCTTTGGAATTTAACATGTCCTTCTTTTTCCACACGGGTAAGTGAGACACAAAGTATTGACGCACATAATCAGAATCTGTACAGATAATCAGTTCTGGGATCCCCTTCTGTACCGCAGACTGTACAGCGACCAGAGCTGCTACAATCTCTGCATATTGGTTGGTTTTAGCACCCAATCTATACTTCAAGGTTTCCATAGGTGTGTCGGCATTCCACACTACACCTACTCCTGCGACCAGAGTATGGGTCGAGGTCTGGTGGAAGGCACAGCCATCTACGTAGACTTGAGGTATATTGGCACATAGGTGTTCATCGTAAAGATGATGACGATGGGGTTCCTCCTCTTCTGGTGGAACATCAGGTTCCGGTATACCTGTAAGAGAATCTTGTTCTGTACAATCATGCAATTCTGCTATCCCTTGGGCTACTGTATTTCGATGTTTCAGTGCATACTTTACCTGTAAAGGCCATCCTTGGAGAGCCAAAGTCCATGAGACTATTCGGCTATTGGAGACACGACCAGTCTTGATCTTGTCACTACCCAAGAAACTAATGGGTTGATGACAAGTCTCTACAATGAGTTTTTCTCCTTGGATATAACTCCGAAAATGTTGAAGAGCCCAAACAGTTGACAGTAGAGCTTTCTCACATTCAGAATACTTCTTCTCTACATCGGTGAAGCCTTTGCTTGCATAGGCCACCACACGCTTGTCAGAGTCGTATTTCTGGTACAGGACAGCACTCATAGAGTGTTTGGAGAATCCTAGGTCGATGAAGAATTCACGACCACTCTCAGGGTAGGCCAAGCAAGGAAAGCGACTAAGCTGCTCTTTCATCTCTTGCATAGCATCTTCCTGTTCAGGACCCCACGTCCAAGGTACATCCTTCTTTAGTAAGGCAACCAAGGGTCTAGAGATCTCTGCATACTGATCTATGAACTGTCGAGAATAGTTGCATATTCCTAAAAATGAACGAAGTTCCGTCAAATTGGTAGGTTTCCTCAACTGTTGTAGGGCCTGTATCCTTTTCTTCTGTGGTCGAAGACCTTCAGAGGAAATGTCATACCCTAAATAATTCAGAGATGTTCGGCACCATTGACCTTTGGCAAGGGTCAATTTAGCTCCTGCATTTTGCAATTGTTGGAACACATGTTCTACCTCTTCCAGGTGTTTCTGAAAGGTGGGACTCTTGATCAGGATGTCATCCACATAGACTAGAGTTCCTCGAGCTTCCGCATCTGGAAGGGCTTTATGGAGAAATATGTTGAACTCAGCTGGAGAGTTCAGAAAACCAAAAGGTGTTCTATTCCACGTGTACTGTTTCTTCCCAAAGGTAAATGCTAGTTTGTATTGATCCGGTGGATGTACAGGAACTGTCCAAAATCCAGAAGCTAAATCCAAACTGGTAAAATACTTAGCTCCTTTGATGGTAGTCAAGCTCTGGTCAAGATGGGCCATAGGCCACCTAGACAAGGGTACCCGCTTGTTTAGCTGTCGGTAGTCCAAGGCAATTCTCCAACTGTTATTCTTCTTCAGGATTGGCCATAAGGGTGAGTTGTATGTACTGTTGCAAAGCCTAATGATACCCCTAGTTTCCAGGGCATCAAGTATCTCTTGCACGGACTCATATGAGGCCAAAGGAATCTTATACTGACGTACGAAGACGGGCTTACTGTGGAGATCCGTAGGAATCTTGGTCACATGTAGATCAGTCAGTCCAGTGTCATAAGAATCCACTGCAAAAAGGTCTCGATACTTGTACAACAACTGTGTGAACTGAGCCTTTTCTTCATCAGAAGAGCACGCATCAGCTAGGTCCACTTGTTCCTTTACCTTAGCATCAAACTTAGAAAAAGGTTGGTTGGAAGAGATTTCCACTTGGTCTTCAATCTGTTCTTGCAAAGATGAAGACTCAATGGCATTCACCGCTTTAGATCTAAATATTGTCCAAAATATCTAATTACACAAATGAAACTCAGTACATGATTGTCACAATCTAATGGTTAGACAACTAAGTAAAACTTCTTGTTAAACACACACACTATTCCTTATAATAATAATCCCTGATTAGCAAATGATTATATTATCACCCAGGTAACTTTTCAACCCTTTACCTTTATAATTGATTCCTATCTAATTCCCAAGCTAATAAAAGTTTAAGAAGGGGATCACAAACAGATCGGAGAAGGTTATCATGCCGCTGTACCGGGCCACGGTAAGCCAGCACTGGTCATCGTACATGAAGAAGGACACAGTACTACTCAAAAGAGTCCAGAGAAGAGTGACTAAAATGGTTAAGGGGCTAGAGGAGTTGCCATACAGCGAGAGATTATAGAAACTGGGCCTCTTTTCCCTTGAAAAGAGGAGACTGAGAGGGGACATGATCGAAACATTCAACATACTGAAGGGAATAGACTTAGTATATAAAGACAGGTTGTTCACCCTCTCCAAGGTAGGGAGAATGAGAGGGCATTCTCTGAAGTTCAAAGGGGATAGATTCCGTACAAACGTAAGAAAGTTCTTCTTCACTGAGAGAGTGATGGAAAACTGGAATGCTCTTCCGAAGGCTGTTATAGGGGAAAACACCCTCCAGGGATTCAAGACAAAGTTAGACAAGTTTCTGCTGAACCGGAACATACGCAGGTAGGACTGGTCTCAGTTTGGGCACTGGTGTTTGACCTAGGGGCCGCTGTGGGAGCGGACTGCTGGGCACGATGGACCACTGGTCTGACCCAGCAGCGGCAATTCTTATGTTCTTAGGAGAGTGGTGTATTTAGAAGAATAATCACATCTATAGCAGTACTTGGCATATGTAGCTTGTGTTGTCTGCCATTCCCCTGCCCCACAACACATCTCAGGGGGCAGTGTGCATGGGGACTGAGTCAGCTGCACTTGCAACTCTTACTTCCTAGAGGGAATGTGGACTGAGTGAGTCCCCATGTTCACTATCTTCTCCTGACACCGCTGCTAGAGACCAGAAGCCTGTGAGCAAAGTAGATAAAAAATAGATCCACGATCTGGGAGGGCAGGAGCTTTGCTAGAAGGTGCTAGAAGGCACTTGGGGCAGATCCTAAAAAATACAAGACTTCTTGGCTCCGCAGAAAAAAAACGAACTGGAGACTACGAGGAGGGGATGCGCCCTCTAGTGGAGCAGGAAGGCACACATGCGTGGTGCAGCACAGCAAACTTGAATCTTCAATCAAGTTTGCTTGAAAAGCTGTCCGCGTCGGGGCTCCGTAGATGACGTCACCCACATGTGAGAATATCATGCCTGCTTGTCCTGGGATAAAGGCCCATATCTAAATCCAGGCCTGCCAGTGCTACCACATGTCATTCAGAAAAAGGTACATATAGTTTTCACTGAAGAGTTTCAGCCATCCTTCACTACTCTTTATCAAATGTAGAACACAGCTGGACTTCATTTCAGATGCTGTCTTGTAGTATATAGCCTTGCCAGTTTCCCAGACATGGTACTACAATGTATAGATTGCTCCATATCACTTTTTATTTGTTTATTGGGATTTAATAAGATTCCAACTGGTTCAGTGCTGCCACTTATAAAGCCGATTCTGCTAATTTACGCTGGGTTTACTAAACTGCGGTAGAGCTTCTTGCCGTGGGCTGGCGAGGTAAATGCTCTGATGGTCATAGCAACTGAATGAGCATCGGAGCATTTACCACCTCACCAGCCTGCGGTGAAAAAGCTCTACTGTGCAGTGGCGTACCTAGGATATGTGGCACCCGGGGCCCATAATTTTTTGACACCCCCCCCATGTAAAAAAATATTTTTTGTAATAACCATGAAACTGAATAAATGGTCATAATAGAAACATGCAGTGAAAATTTTCTTTTATTGAACCTCATATGTAACCATTATTCCAAACATACCATAACATAACATAAATTATGTCTGAATTGTTATGACATCAGAAGTACATATGGAGTAGTTGCAGGTGATGCTTGGGACAGTTCTGATTGTGTTAGTTCGGTTTTATGTGTTTTTGAAGGTTTTGTAGTTTGTGGTCGAGGTCAATAGGTTGTAGAGTTGGGGTTCGAGTGTTGGCTCGAATGGCTAGGAGGTTGTCAAACTGTTTTTTTCTTTTGACTTTTTGGTTGGAGGGTGTGTGAATGGTGTGTGAGTTCTCCTATGTCTGGTTGAGGTGGATTGAATTATTTAGCTGAAGAAATTAGTTCCCCCCCCCCCCCCCCCACATTCCACACACATTAATTCTCTTCCATTTTTGTTCCCATTATAAAAAAACACTGATAAGTTCTCAGAAAAAAAATACATTAAAATAAGAAGTGAAAACAAAGGCCCCTACAGATGAGAACATAACATAAGAATAGCCTAACTGGGTCAGACCAATGGTCCATCATGCCCAGTAACCCATTCTCATGGAAGCCAATCCAGGTCACTAGTACTTGGTCAAAACCCAAAGAGTAGCAACATTCCATGCTACCGATCCAGGGCAAGCAGATGTTTCCCCCATGTCTTAATAACAGACTTTGGACTTTTCCTCTAGGAATTTGTCCAAACCTTTCTTAAAACCAGCTACGCTATCTGCTTTTACCATAACTTCTGGCCACTTCATTTTTAAGCTGAGATCTTTCCTTCCAAACAGAGACTTTGCTAGATGTCAAATACAGCACAAGGTAACTTCACACGGACTTAGCTGTGCAGGAAATGTGAATCTCCTCATACACCCACCATATAGTGCAAAAATGTGTAAAGATCTGGTTTTTTCTTTCGATCACTACATAGACTAATGCCACACAAGCAGCGCTGTTACAAACATATTCTGTAGGTCAGTGCTAAGGTTAACAAAGTTTCCTTCCTTGGACCACAAGGAGATACTGACAAACCACTGGAAGAGATCAAAAAACAACTACCTAGGCACAATACCCAAAGACCCACTCAGTGTGTGAACCAGTTGAGTGGAGTGGACTAACTGGGGGGTGGAAATGGGCCCGGAGTTTGCTCAGGAGAATTTCCCAGACCACCTCTTCCTCTCAACACATTGACACACTGCCGCCACCACCACCACCACTACTAGGAACACCTCACTGGGTAGGCCAGCAATGCTTATAAACTTTATAAAACACATTATTATATTTTTTTTATAAAGCACATATTTTAACTGAACTCTCTGACATCCTCAGCCTTTCCATTCACAAAAATAGAAGGAAGAAAAGTTCCCATTTCCTGCTGTCTCATGTCCCCGGCCTATACAATATTTTTCTTCTGCAGACCCTTCAAAAGTCTGACCAAATCCTCATTTCACTTGCATTATAAAGTACTGAGGATGCCATCTCTCCCCAATCCCAGGTCCTAAAGTCAAAGACAGTAGCGCAAACTAGTGCTGCCAGATTCAGGAAAAAAAATTTTGATTCGATTCAGCCTATTGAATTGGTTTATCGATTCGATTTTCCTGCCCAATTGGGTGTTTTTTTTCAAACATCCTGGTGGGTTTATTTTATAGCTTTTTCACCCCCCTTTGGCTTCTCCTAACCACACTGGTGCTGTGGTGTAAATAAAATAAAGAAACAAAAAGGACTTTTCCTCTCTCTGTTAAATCCTAGCTCACGTTTGCGGGCTAACACCAGCTCTGGCAGGATACACATTTCAAATCTGACATATTGTAATCACAAAACAGAAAATAAAATTAGTTTTTCTACCTTTTTATTGTCTGGTTATTTTTCAAATCTTGTTGGTCCAAGGCTCTGGTTGTCTTCTGATAACTTGCTTGCCAGGGTCTCCTTCTTTCTCCGTGCTAACCATCCATCTGCCATCTCTGTCCTCCCCTTCCGTTTCCCTTCCCTCCCCCGGATGTTTGGCATCTTTCCTTTTTTTGTCTCCCTCCACAGATCCACCTTTTCTTAACTACCCTTTCATCCAGCAGCTCTCCCTCCTTCCCCACCACCCCAGGGTCCACCATCTCTCCCTTTCTTTTCCCAACTACCCTCCTAATCCCCCCCCCTCCATACCATCCCTTGTGTCCAACTTCTCTCCCTTTCTGTTCCTTCCCTCCCTAAAACCCATGTCCATCCCCTCTCTCTCTCTCTCCTCTATTTTCAGACCCATTATTTCTTCCCACCCAAAGTCCGGCATATGCACGTCTCTTTGAACCCCTCCCCCTTCACTCCGTGTACTTCTACACCAGGGTCCCCCTCCCCTGAACGCCTGTCCCCCCCCTTAAAGGTCTGCATCCCACCCCTGAAGGCCTGTCCCTCCCTTGAAGGCCTGCCTGCTTGCTCCCCTTGAAGGCCTGTCCCCCCCTTGAAGGCCTGCCCCCCGAAGGCCTTTCCCCCCTCCTTGAAGGCCTGCCCCCCCCTGAAGGCCAGCACCCCCCCAAAGGCCTACAACCCCTTCGAAGGCATGCCCCCCCTGAAGGCCTTCCCCCCATTGAAGGCCTGCCTGCCTGTTCCCCTTGAAGGCCTGCCCCCCCTGAAGGCCTTTCCCCCCCAAAGGCCTGCACCCCCCTGAAGCCTGCCCCCCCGAAGGCCTGCCCCCCCTGAAGGCCTGACCCCCCTTGAAAGGCCTGCACCCCCGAAGACCTACCCCCCCCTCGAAGGCCTGTCCCCCCCCTTGAAGGCCTGCCTGCCTGTCCCCCCCTTGAAGGCCTGTGCCCTCCCTTGAAGGCCTGTCCCCCCGAAGGCCTGCACCCACCACCGACGGCCTGTCACCCCCCCCCCGAAGGCCTGCCTGTCCCCCTTGAAGGCCTGTCTCCCCCCCCTCAACAAGGTCTGCCTGCCCACCCCACTCTGAAGGCCTGCTGCCCCCCCTCACTACCTCGAAGGACCGCTCGGCCCCACCACCACCACCACGAAGCACTGCTCATTCCCCCAGCCTCCCCTCTTCATTTCCCTGGGGAAACAGCCTGCAGCAAGATCGCGCAATGCCAGCGATCTTTGCTTGCTTCGGCTGTTTCCTCCGCCGTGGTCCCGCTCCTCCTCTGACGTCAGAGGAGGGGCGGGACCGTGGCGGAGGAAACAGCCGAAGCAGGCAAAGATCGCTGGCATTGCGATCTTGCTGCAGGCTGTTTCCAGATGCGACACCCGGCGCAGGGGGGGGGGAACCGGACCAGACCGGGAGCACCCCCTCAGGGTTTGGCACCCGGGGCGGACCGCCCCCCAAGCCCCCCCTTGGTACGTCACTGCTACTGTGGTTTAGAAAAAGGAGCCCTTAGGTAGTGAATTCATCTCACTCTGTACCCAGTGAACTTGTAATGCATTGCATAATACTAGCTAGTGTTAACTCATTTGTTTCCCCGTGATTTTAAATCAAGGGGGAAAAAATGTTAATTTTTGTGTCCTTCCTTTTGGTGCATTTCTACTGGAAAGTTAGACCATAGCCAGGCAAACTTCTGGATTCTGGGTCCCATAAATGGCCAATACAGATCAGGATCAAGGCTGGAAGGGGCTTCGATGGCAACTTCAATAGTTAAGAAGTAGAACCAGGGCTCAGCAGACATCTATGGTCTATGCTCCAAAACTGGCAGGGAGACAGAGAGATTAAATATACCAGTGTTTGAAGATGTGGAACCTGTGCTGAGTACCAGATTCAGCTCTGGCCACCTTGTTGAGCAGCCTGGATGGGCCATGCAGATCTTTTTCTGCCAGAAGATGTACACAGGAATATTGGGACTAGTTGTTTTTATGCAGTTTGTGCAATTTGATTTTATATTTTTGTCATTTCAATAAATTCCTGTACCCTGTACATCTTCTTGCAGTACTGTTTTTGTTTGCTTTTGCTGTCTTTTTGCTGTAAGTGTTGTTGTTTTTTTCGCTTGTTTTGATCTTTGTCTGCCAACATTTACTGTTACTGGATCTACTTGGGTTAGTTATGCACATACCATAATGCAATGAGTGTCACTCCTCAAACCATGAGTGGGAATATTCCAGGTGATTACAATTTCTACTGTGAGAAGAGCTTGTTTTATATTTTGAAAATACAAACTTCTATACACAGTATTTGTCTTCTGAAAAGAAGGGCCTCATTCAAGAGCCTTACCATGGTTTTTTTAATGATTTTAAAAAAATATTGCTGACCTGAAATAATGAATAAGAGTTCTTAAAAGTTACAGATTAGGATGACTTCTTTAGTGATTGTAGAATCTTGATAAATTTTAGCCTTCTTGCTATATCCACTGCAGTCTCCCCATCCTGAAAGAAATAAAAGTTAGAGGTGGATTATTCAATTCCAGTGCTGAATACAACTTTTATTCCAGCTGGAGAATGAAGAGAAATTATAATAATGACTTGGTGAGCAACAGGAGCAGAACACAGCATAGAAAGAGTGAGGGAATGACCGACAAATTGAAACACTGGTGAGTAATCCAAGAGCCAGCCTGAATATCTTTTCTGTAGTAAAGAGAAATAATGCCACAAGTCAGATGTTCATTATGTAACTTAGGAATTTTGCTGGATTAAGTTGTGTTCATAGAAAATGCCAATTTATACAGTTTAGGGAAATTTTCTGAATTAAGGCATAAAAAGAAAGCCAAAAGTGCATCCAAACATATATTTTATTAAAACATCATAGTCATGAAAAATCTGATTTGGCCATAAATATCTATAAGAGGTGAGAAAAACTTTATAGTAAGAAAAAAAATGAAGAAAATAAATAAAATGCTTTAAAAAAAAAAATCTGTACATAATAAAAAACATGGAGGGGCATAATCAAAAGATACGTCCAAGTCTGTTTTGGGCCTAAGTCACTAGTCGTCCAAAGTCGGATATGGAAAAGGTCCATTTTCAAAAAATACATCCAAAATTTTTTTTTTTTTTTTTTGAAAATCGTCTAACTGTACATCCAGCCGTCTGATCGTCTAGACCGCTAAATCATCTATCTTTATATCCCATTTTCATCCAAAAATTCATCCAAGTCAAAAACGCTTAGAAAAAGACCTTTTCGATGTGGGTGGGGTCAGCAAAGTGATGGACTGGACACCCAAACATTGCACCAGAGTAGTGGGGTACCTTACAGGGCACTGCTGTGAACTTCACAAAAAGGGTGCCACATACACATCTCACCACAACAACCTTATAGGTCATGGTGAGCCCCCCAAAACACCCCCCAGAACCTACTAGACCCACCTGTCTACCACCCCAATAGCCCTTATGGCTGCAGGTGCCACTTATATGGCAGTACATAAGGGTTTTGGGGGGTGCACATGTTTCACCATGCATGCAGTGGTTAGAGTGGCTTATGGGCCTGGGTCCTCCTCTCCATGGTTCACTAGCCCACCCTCCAGAACACTTAAGCCACCTCTGTGCAGCTCTACTAGGCTTTCCTATGCCAGGCTGCCAGGTGCTGATGTTCTGGAGGCAGATATGTGACGTTTTTATTATGAATTTTATGGCAGTGGGGGGGGGGGGGGATCAGTGATCACTGGGGGAGTGTGTAGGAGTCTGTACTTTGTCCCTGCAGTGGTTATCTGGTCACTTTGGATGTCTTCTTGTGACTAAGATCTGGTTTTAGATAGCCTAAGTCACAACGTCCAAGTTCCATCTAGACAGTGCTGTTAAACTTTCGGTTATATATGCAGTACGACTAAGTCTAGGACGGCCCACCTCCCGCCCAAATCCCGCCCTCACCACTCCTCCTAAAACGCCCCTTTTAGTTCTGGGCATACTGCAGCACTGGGAAGGCCTAAGTCCTTTTTAGATACGTCTAAAACCCGGTTTGATTATTGGCACTTGGATGACTTGTCTCACTGATCGTCTAAGTGCCGATTTAGGCTGGTTTTTAGACGTATTTCCATTTTGATTATGAGCCCCATATTGTCTCAATAATTCAATTTATTTGTAACAAAAGATTCTCTTCCAGGGATGGATTACCCTATAAGCAAGGAAAGCACATTCTTAGGGCACCAGCAAAAAAGGGGCAAATGTTGTCCAAAACATAATGCACAAGTAACATATGGAAAGGGCACTAAAAGGGTGCCAGCAACTCCAGTGTACAAGACTGTATCTGCTGGAAATAGGAGTGCATGATAAGTCAAAGGGCACCTCGCACAAGATTAAGCTATGAGGCTCCAAGCACTTCAACCAATTCATTGAAATATACGGTCTTGACTCTTATGGACCCCTCCCTTGTAATTGAAACAACACATTATCTTGGCAGCTCTCTCAGGAATACTGTTTGTTTCTTAGAAACAGAGAAGTATTCTATGGAAAGCAAAGAGCAGCTTTTATCAAGACACAAAAATATAACATAACACAAACTTAAACTCAACCAAGAAAAAACCAAATTCATCCTCCTCGAAAATGACAAGGTCCAAACCACAACCAACTTAGATATAAACACAATCAAATATCCCATCCAAACCACTATAAAACTACTTGGAATGACCATAGACAGATGCTGCACTATGCAACCGCAAATAAATAAAACAATTCAGAAATCATTTGCAATCATGAGAAATCTGAGACAAGTCCGAAAATTCTTTGAAAGAACACAATTCCAACTTATAGTACAATCCCTAATACTAGGTATATTGGACTACTGTAACATCCTCTTCCTCCCCTGCCCTGCAACTACGATAAGACAACTCCAAACAATCCAAAATACAGCTCTGAGACTCATATACTCATTGAAAAAACATGACCACATCACTGAAGC
The DNA here is from genome assembly GCF_902459505.1 of Geotrypetes seraphini. NCBI lineage: Eukaryota > Metazoa > Chordata > Amphibia > Gymnophiona > Dermophiidae > Geotrypetes > Geotrypetes seraphini. The sequence goes on from NC_047087.1 coordinate 256,091,702, forward strand.
CTTCATCAACTCACATTGGCTTCCAATCCAAGAAAGAATCCAATTCAAATTCTACTGCATACTATTTAAAACCCTACACGGAGACAGCCCATCATATTTGAACAATCGCCTCATCCAAGCACCCACCACCAGACACAGAAAAACGCACTCCCCATTCATACCCCCCCCAATCAAGGAAGTAAAAAGAACAAAACTACACGACGGCCTCCTAGCCACTCAAGCCGCAAGGCTGGACAACCAGATCTCCAACCTTCTGATGACCACCCCAGACTATAGGACGTTCAGAAAAGAAATAAAAACCACACTTTTCAAGAAATTCCTGAAACAACAATAACACCACGACCTCTTAGTAACTCTAAAACTGACATTTGATCTACCCATTACTACACTAATTATAACAAAAGAATCTCCACTATGACCACCTATGAACTCTCTTACAAACCACCTCACCCTCAACAACCCGCAAAATGTTTATAAAATCTACAATCTACCTCTCTAGCTAATCATTGTAACTCTGTTCTTTTTAAATTAACCTTTTGTAATCCGCCTTGAACCGCAAGGTAATGGCGGAATAGAAATCCCTAATGTAATGTAATGTAATGTAATGTAATAACATAGCACTGTGCTTATTGACCTCATAACCAGAAGTTCAACGCGGTTTACAAAAAGTTATAAAAGTAAACATGTTACATGAAATAAGATGATTCGTTAAACAGTCAAATATTTAGAAAAAAGATAGGTCTTCAATTGTTTTCTAAAATGGCCATAGGAATGGGTAGTAAGCAACAATATTCGGAATTCTTTGTCATGAAGAGCTGCCTGAGATGCCAAAGTATGATTCACAAATTTCTTACGCCTACAACCCTGGACAGATGGATAATTAAACAAAGAATGAGTTTTTCTACTATGTCTGTATGATGCTAAAGAAAATCCATTGTCTAAGTAAGAAGGAGCCGTACCATAAACAGCATTGTAACAGAAACAGCCTAGTTGAAACAATACCCGGCCCTCCATTGGCAGCCAATGCAATTCACGATAAAAGCACAGTACCGGGTAGAGCTTTGGATTCTTGCCCAGAAATAGCTAAAAAGAAAATTTTTTAAAAAAAATTTAAATTAAATCAGGTTGGGCAGACTGGATGGACCATTCGGGTCTTCATCTGCCATCATCTACTATGCTACTATGTATAAACAACCAAATCTGTAACTCCTCTAGCACGTTCCACTCCATGTATGTTAACTTGCAACGAAACAACAAGGCAAGCAGTCCACTAAAGAATCCAACATGAAACAAAAGAAGATTGGCAGAAAAATAAGGAGATTCAAATCAGGTTAATTCAAGGTGCTCCCAAGAACCATGCCTGATGCATTTCACCAAACAAGGCTAACAAAAAAACCATGTCTTTCATACAAACAGAACACAAAAAACACCTTTGCCTAGTATGGAATATGTAATCACAAACTAACCGCTCCCCCTTTTACAAAACTGTAGTATGGTTTTTAGCCACAGCCAGCGCTAAAAAATGCTCTACAGTTTTGTAAAAGGGGGGATAAAATATAAATACGTAGACAAAGGTTAAATAAAACCACCAAGAAGCTGGACTCTGCATGCAATGCAACACCACAGAAACAGCGATGTCCCCTAAAGCAAAAAAATAAATAAATAGAAATTCTTTTTCTACCTTTGTTTTCTCTGGTTTCTGCTCTCCTCATCTTCTTGTCACTCTCTTCTTTTCATCTTCTCTCCTTCTGTGCCTCTTCCAGAAATTGTCTGCCTCTCCCTTCCATCATCTTCTCTTCCCTTCTCCAATGGTCTGGCATCTCTCTCCTCTCCTTCCCTCTCCCACATCCCCATGGTCGGGCATTTCACGCTCTTCTCTCCCTTCCTCCCACTTCCATCAGCATCTGCCCCCTTTCTCTCCCTTCAACCCAATTCCATCCAGTATCCTTCCCCTTATATCTCTCCCCTTCCCCTATACACCAATTCCATCAGCCCCTTTCTCTCCTTCCAACACCCTTCCATACCACCCTGCCCCCTTTCTCTTCCTCCACCACCCTTCCATACCACCCTGCTCCCTTTCTCTCCCTTCACCACCCTTCCATCCTCCTTTCTCTCTCCTCCACGTCAACACCTCTCCCCTGAATCAACAGCATCGCCCCCCCCCCCCCAGCAACGGCAACGGGCCCCCCCCCCCCGCAGCAACGCAATGGGTCCCCCCCCTGCAGTAACGGCAACGGGCCCGCCCGCCCGCAGCAACAGCAGCAATACCAACGCGGCCGAATGTATTACAGGAAAGTCCCACGATGACTGCTTCTGCTGGTCCATCCCCCCTCCGACATTACTTCTTCCAGAGCAAGTAAGTGATGTCAGAGGAGGCTGGACCGGCAGAAGTAGTCATCGCGGGACCTTCCAGTAACACATCCGGCCACATTGCCGTTGCTGCGGGCAAGCGGTCCGTTGCCGTTACTGCGTGGGGGGGCATTGCCGTTACTGTGGGGGGGCCCGTTGCCATGGAAAAATAGCAAGGTGAGTTGCCCTCCTTCACCGGGCCCCCCTCACAGTTTCAGGCCCTAGGCACGTGCCTAGTTGGCCTAGTGATTAATCCGGCCCTGGTAATAACGATTGAACCAGTAATCAAAAAGCAGTAAATTCAAAATAAGATCTAATTGTTTGCAATTTCAATAATGTGAAGTGGCATTTTCGCACTACGGCATCTATCTGAGCATGCATTGTAAGATGCTGGTCTAAAATAACTCCCAAAATTTTAATCGTTGGATGAATTATATACTGAGTTGAATTTATACTAATAGAAGGTTCAGAAGAAATATTACTAGCAGTCGCCACAAAAAACTTTGTTTTGCCAGAGTTTAGTTTGAGTTTAAATTTTTGCATCCAGGAATCCATCTGTTTCATTACAATTTCAACTTTAGTGGTAATCTGGGATAGGGCTGAAGTAAAAGGTATGACAATAGTAATGTCGTCAGCGTAACTAAACAGTTCTACATCCAGGTTGCTTAAACATGAGCCCAATGATGAAAGATAAACATTGAACAGTGTAGGTGAAAGTGGAGAACCCTGAGGAACACCACATGGGTTATTCCAGATTGAAGAGAGGTGGGTCCTAAACCTAACTTAGTACAATCTGGACTCCAGAAAACCTTTGAACCAGAAGTAAACATTTCCTTGAAGGCCCAGAGTATCCAAACAAATTAATAAAGTAGGATGATCAAAGGCACTATTAAGATCGAATTGAAGCACTAGTGGTGCTTTTGCCTTTACTTAGAAGGCTTATTAAATAATCCAATAATGCAGCTATCACCGTTTCAGTGCTAAAGTAGGATCTAAATCCTGATTGTGAATCATTGAGTAGAGTGTGTTGCTCAAGATGTTTGGTCAATTGGATATGAATTATGAACCACACCTTCCATGATTTTCACAAAAAAGGGAATATAAGCTATTGGGCTGTAAGGTAAGCAGAGAAATAGATTCCTTAATATTTTTAATTATGCTCTTTGCTCTCCATAGAATACTTCTCTGTTCATAGAAATGTGGAGGGGCATTTTCGATAGGATGCATAAGTCTGAGGTTGGAAGTTTGGGGCAGGATGTCTACAAACCCAGGGAACAAAATGTCCATTTTCAAAGCTGCCAGACGTCTATCTTTAAAAAAAAAAAAAAATGACCTAGGTATAAGATTTTGTCCTTAGGATGTCTATCTTTTTTGTCCATTTTCAAAAATAAAAACATCCCCATGAAAAATACACAAAAGCAAGTTTTGTAGATGTATCCAACTACCTTTTCTCATCAAGGTAGGGGAATCCCCATCAGCTGAGCCAGTTTCAGAGATTTCTGCTAGGTCAGTTGATAGGGATTCCCCCTGCCAAGATCAGTTGAGCTGCGGATCCCTACACCCCTACACCCCTCCCCCTCACCCCCAACATCCCCTTGACATTTCTGGACCCCCCCCCATCACCTGACACTCCCGTACCTTCCACTGCAAAATTGGTAGGAGGGAAGCCCACCCCCTCTTGCCTACAGAGCCGCGTGCTGAGAATGATGAGCCTTCCCCCTTCCATTGCATCTTGAGATGTAGTGGGAGGGGCCTAAGGCCCTGATTGGCTCAATAACGTATTACTTCACTGCCAACCTCAAACACTTCCCCCTCTTTTATGAAACTGCGATAGCAGTTTTTAGCGTGGGGAGCCACGCTGAATGGCCCGCACTGCTCCCGACGCTCATAGGAACTCAATGAACGTTGGGAGCAGCGCAGGCCATTTAGCGCGGCTCCCCGCACTAGAAACTGCTATCGCAGTTTCGTAAAAGGAGGCCTTAGTCTTATGATTGTGCTTATCTCAAATTTCAGATAATTCATTATGCCTCCTTTTCCTTGCCCTCTTATGCAGGTCCTGCACTCAGCTGAATCTTTCGTTTAGCTGGGTTGTCGTTCTGTTGGCTTACCATATTCTTTATTGAAGGGTCAGCGTGGGCTTCAAGAAGAATAGAAATGATTCCTTGATTCTTCATTTTACAAGCATAATGAAGAGCAGTGTTACCATACTACAATTAAAAAAAAACCGAAAACAAATACAAGCACTTTTATCATCTCTTTTCAGTAAATTTTTAAATGCATTGTCTCCTTTACTACTTCTGGCAGCAAACAGATAAGCTCTACATTGCTGTTGCATTTATTTTGGCCTTTGAATAGCATTTCAAAAAGATGTTTAATGCAAAGGTGTCATGATGATTGGGGCTAATATTAATTCTTAATGAAAAAAATTAATATTAGCACCAATCAATATGAAACCTTTGAATTAAACATCTTTTTGAAATGCCTGGATTTCAGCTTTTCAAAGGCCATATTAAACGCAACATGTTGCTGCACTGCAGTTATTTTTGCTGTCATTCAGATGAATACAGCAGTAATAGTATATCACTGAATAGACAGCTGCAAGAAGCCTGGCATGAGGGATCAATTATTTCTATGCACGATTTCTAGATAAACAAACCAAAACTTAGGGCCTGTTTTATAAAGCCGTGCTAATGGCTCCGCACGGTAACGGCCCTGAAGCCCATGGAGATTTAAAGGGCTTCGGGGCTGTTGCTGTGCGGCAGCCGCTAGCATGGCTTTGTAAAACAGGCCCTTAGTATAGTAAACTGTTATCTGGAAACAAATTCTGATTGCGTGTAATTAGAATAATGGAGTATCTGAAGGCTGTTTAACTAAATGCATGGTGAGGAAAACCCAAATATATTGACACGTGCAGCCACTGAAGTCTTTTTAGTCCATTCCTTTTTCTTATAGCTCTCACCAAGTCTTACAAGAAGCCTGAAGGGATGTGTATTGTATTGACATTGTAAGTAGCATGCTATACCAAAATGTGTATTCCCCTACTGACTGTTTTCCGCTATAACTGTGTACAGGCAAACCCTGGGTTAAGAAGGGATTCCTTTTTTAAAACTGTTCTTAAGTTGAATTTGTATGTAACTCGGATCCTAGTATTCTTCCCACCTTCTCCACTTCCTTGAGGCCCCTCTTTCATCTCTTTCCATCCATCCAACTGTTCCCTCTTCACCACCATGTCCAATAATTCTCTCTCCCTCCCTATGCCCAACAATTCTCCTCTTTCATCATCTCATCTCTCTTTCTCTCTCACTCAGATACCCAATTCTCCCTTTCTATTCCCTCCCCCACCTCAGCATCTCTTTCTCTCCCTCCATTCTTCTATCCTATGGCTTATGCTCCCCTCCCTCCATTCTGTGTTCCAAGTTCATGCCCCCTTCCTCCTTCCTTCCATCCTTTGTCCGAAGTTTGTGCTCCCTCCATCCCTCCCTCCATTCTGTGCCCCAAGTGCTTGCCTCCCTCCAGCGGCTGTTTACCTTCTTCTGGCTGGCTCCCTCCTCTGTCATTTCTCTGCACAAAGCCGCAGACAGCAGCTCCTACGTGCATCCTGCTGCTGAGCCAGAAGCCTTCCCTCTGACATTAACCAGAGAGGAGTAGGGGGCAGAGAGGAGGAGGGTGCTGTGCTGTTAGGAAGATGGCGCCCAGGGCAGACTTCCCCCCTCCCCCACCTTACTACACCCACTGGTTATAGTCCTATTTCTTGTGTCTTCTCCATTCCAATTGTAACCAGTCGAGTGATAGCTGAGTAATCTCGTCTTATTTTGGGGGAAACACAGTAGTAACACAGCAGATTATTTTAGTTGCTATGCTGAATTCTGCAAACAGTTCAGCCATCATTTGAGTAATCTTCTCCTCAATGTGGAAATGTTTAAATGTTCAAACAGTCAAAGCACGGGAATTGTGCAAGTGTCTCTTGTTTATATAATGAAGGGTCATTCCAAGAAAACTGCACTTGTGGCTGATCCAAATCCTTTCGTAAACACAAATTATTGTGTGAAAAGAGGAGAGAGGCATGAATGAATGTTGTTTGCCAATGGCCTACCAGTGAAAATTGGTCCCAGCTCTGACCTTTCTACAAATCTTAAATATTTTGTAAAAGTACTACCTCCCCCCAGCTATCCAGGCATGAAAGTGTTAGTGTAATTTTAAAGAACCATAAGCACAAAGTACTTACATAATCTGTAGCATTGACATCAGTACCTGCTTGAAGTAACATTCTGATTATTTTTTCATTTTGCTTACTCTTTGATATCTGTAAAAAAGCATAATGTGAAGCACATGTAACTTAAGTGGTCTCTAGCGGAAGTGATGACATGTTTCTTAAATATGTTCCAGACAGTTTTAAGTATATTACCAGATATATTGAAAATTAAGCCTTCAAGAGAAAAGGCTGAAAATGGCCAGTAAACAATTTTTTAAAAAACATTTATTAATTTATAAAGAATCCACCAATGAGCCCCTAAATCTCATACACCAGTAAAGAAAACATCCTTGTACAACTATTAAAAATATGAGATGGGCATCACCAAAGTTAACAAATCTGCCACAATTATTTCTACAGTTTACATGCAGAAACGCTGGGAAAAGAGGAAAGTAGGAAGTGTAATAGAGGATAAATCCCAGGAACAAAGTTTAAGACAGCCCTTTACCAACTGCAAAAGCAAAAGATGAAAATTTATAATAATCTGAAAGGCACTATGACTGCTAGGTATATGCAAGACCATCTCAATCCATAAAGTTCCTGTCCTGCCCACTGCATCACAGCCATGTAGGGAAGGCAAGGAATAGGACACAATTTTGGAGCCCCTGCCTCCCCTATGCAGCTGGACTGCCCACATATAGCTTGCTGCAGCCCTAGAAATATGAATAAATTGTCACTTTATCTGTTAACCAGACGAAAACAAGGCATCAGTGGCATAGTAAGGGGGGGCAGTCCACCCTGGGCACCATGTTGGTGGGGGTGCCATCACCCCTCTTCATCTCTGCTCCCCCGCCTCTTCCCACTCCCCCCTTCCCCTTGTCATGCGCGTGCCCCCATTCCCTTCCCACTACTTCTAGATGTTCACCGCCAAAAGCGACAACATCAACGTGCTCCCCGTTACTGCGTCATCCCTCCTGCCAACATCACTTCTGGGTGCTGTGCATAGGAAGCAGCGTCAGAGGGAGAACTGATGGGGTCGCGAGGAGCACGTTGAAGTTCTTGTTGCTAGCTAAAGGTGCAGGGGAAGGGAAGGGGCATGCGTGTGGCAGGGGAAGGGATCGGGAAGGAGCAGGGGAGGGGGCAGAGACGAGGGTGGGGAAGGTGCAAGGCATCTATCTATATCAGTTTTTTTCATTAAAAAACCCATCTTTACCATTTCTCTGATGCTACATCTTACAAGCATCAAACCTCGTCACAGTTTGTAATATTGCCGTACAGTGAGAAGTTAGAGAAACTGGGCCTCTTCTCCCTTGAAAAGAGGAAACTGAGATGGGACATGATCGAAACATTCAAGATAATGAAGGGAATAGACTTAGTAGATAAAGACAGGTTGTTCACCCTCTCCAAGGTAGGGAGAACGAGAGGGCACTCTCTAAAGTTAAAAGGGGATAGATTCCGTACAAACGTAAGGAAGTTCTTCTTCACCCAGAGAGTGATAGAAATCTTGAAAGCACTTCCGTAGGCTGTTATAGGGGAAAACACCCTCCAGGGATTCAAGACAAAGTTAGACAAGTTCCTGCTGAACCAGAACGTACGCAGGTAAGGCTAGACTAAGTTAGGGCACTGGTCTTTGACTGGGTTTTGAAAAGCAGATCGCGGATGCCCTCCCGACCGAGATGAGCAGGCTGAGGGGGGGGGGGGGGCTAGGGACAGGCGGGGATGAGTGGAACTGGGTGGGCCTGGGCGGTGGGTCTATGGGTCCAGATTTTACATAAAATCTGGTTAACCTAGCGCAGGGGACCTTACTGCCCACAAAAGAAGTGGCAGTAGGGCTTAGGTGATAATTTGTTCTAATGACCACATAATGGCAAATTAGCATGTGGCCATTAATTTAAAAAAAAAGAAAAAAAAAAGGGAAAATCAGCCTATTTGCAGCCACAGCAAAAGTGCCATGGTGCAGTGGCGTACCTAGGGTATGTGGCACCCGGGGCACATCATTTTTTGACACCACCACCCCCCCCCCCACCCACCCTCCATGTAAAAAATATTTTTTGTAATAACCATGAAACGGTATAAATGGTCAGAATAGAAACAGGGAGTGAAAATATTCTTTTATTGAACCTCATATATGTAACCATTAATCCAAACATAACATAAATTATGTCTGAATTGTCATGACATCAGAAGTACATATGGAGTAGTTGCAGGTGATGCTTGGGACAGTTCTGATTGTGTTAGTTCGGTTTTATGTGTTTTTTGAATAGAAGGGTTTTTATTTCTTTTTTGAAGGTTTTGTAGTCTGTGGTCGAGGTCAATAGGTTGTAGAGTTGGGGGTCGAGTGTTAGGAGGTTGTCGAACAGTTTTTTTCTTTTGACGTTTTTGGTTGGAGGGTGTGTGAATGGTGTGCGAGTTCTCCTATGTCTGGTTGAGGTGGATTTAATTATTTAGCTGAAGAAATTAGTTACCCCCCCCCCCACCCCCATTCCACACACATTAATTCTCTTCCATTTTTGTTCCCATTATAAAAAACACTGATAAGTTCCCAGAAAAAAAATACATTAAAATAAGAAGTGAAACCAAAGGCCCCTACAGATGAGAACATAACATAAGAATAGCCTAACTGGGTCAGACCAATGGTCCATCATGCCCAGTAGCCCATTCTCAATGTAGCCAATCCAGGTCACTAATACCTGGTCAAAACCCAAAGAGTAGCAACATTCCATGCTACCGATCCAGGGCAAGCAGACACTTCCCCATGTCTTAATAACAGACTATGGACTTTTCCTCCAGGAATTTGTCCAAATCTTTCTTAAAACCAGCTAAGCTATCTGCTTTTACCATAACTTCTGGCCACTTCATTTTTAAGCTTAGATCTTTCCTTCCAAACAGAGACCTTGCTAGATGTCAAATACAACACAAGGGAACTTCACACGGACTTAGCTGTGCAGGAAATGTGAATCTCCTCATACACCCACCTATAGTGCAAAAATGTGCAAAGGTCTGTTTTTTTTTTTTCTTTCAATCACTAGATAGCCTAATGCCACACAAGCAGCACTGTTACAAAAGGTCAATGCTAAGGTTAACAAAGTTTCCTTCCTTGGACCACAAGGAGATACTGACAAACCACTGGAAGAGATAAAAAAACAACTACCTAGGCACAATACCCAAAGACCCACTCAGTGTGTGAACCAGTTGAGTGGAGTGGACTAACTGGGGGGTGGAAATGGGCCCGGAGTTTGCTCAGGAGAATTTCCCAGACCACCTCTTACTCTCAACACATTGACACACTGCCGCCACCACCACCACCACCACCACTAGGAACACCTCACTGGGTAGGCCAGCAATGCTTATAAACTTTATAAAACACATTATTATATATTTTTTATAAAGCACATATTTTAACTGAACTCTCTGACATCCTCAGCCTTTCCATTCACAAAAATAGAAGGAAGAAAAGTTCCCATTTCCTGCTGTCTCATGTCCCCGGCCTATACAATATTTTTCTTCTGCAGACCCTTCAAAAGTCTGACCAAATCCTCATTTCACTTGCATTATAAAGTACTGAGGATGCCATCTCTCCCCAATCCCAGGTCCTAAAGTCTAAGACAGTAGCGCAAACTAGTGCTGCCAGATTCAGGAAAAAAAATTTCGATTCGATTCAGCCTATTGAATTGGTTTATCAATTCGATTTTTCTGCCCAGTTGAGTGATTTTTTTCAAAAATCCTGGTGAGTTTTATAGCTTTTTCACCCCCTTTGGCTTCTCCTAACCACACTGGCGCTGTGGTGTAAATAAAATAAAGAAACAAAAAGGACTTTTCCTCTCTCTGTTAAATCCTAGCTCACGTTTGCGGTCTAACACCAGCTCTGGCAGGATACACATTTCAAATCTGACATATTGTAATCACAAAACAGAAAATAAAATTAATTTTGCTACCTTTTGTTGTCTGGTTATTTTTCAAATCTTGTTGGTCCCAGGCTCTGGTTGTCTTCTGATAACTTGCTTGCCAGGGTCTCCTTCTTTCTTCATGCTAACCATCCATCTGCCATCTCTGTCCTCCCTTTCCATTTCCCTTCCCTCCCCAGGAAGTCTGGTATCTTTCCTTTTTTTCATCTCCCTCCACAGATCCACCTTTTCTTAACTACCCTTTCATCCGGCATCTCTCCCTCCTTCCCCACCACCCCAGGGCCCACCATCTCTCCCTTTCTTTTCCCAATTACCCTCCTAACCAGTATCTCTTTCCCTCCTCCAAACCATCCCTTGTGTCCAATTTCTCTCCCTTTCTGTTCCTTCCCTCCCTAAATCCCATGGTCAATCATCTCTCTCCCTCTCCTCTATTTTCAGACCCATTATTTCTTCCCCCCCCAAAGTCTGGCATATGCACATCTCTTTGAACACCCCCTTCCCTCTGTGTACTTCTACACCAGGGTCCCCCCCCAAAGGCCTGTCCCCCCCCTTGAAGGCCTGCACCCCCTTGAAGACCTGTCCCCACCCCCTTGTAGGCCTGTCCCCCCCCTTAAAGGCCTGCCTGCCTGTCCCCCCCGAAAGCCTGTCTCTCCCCATGAAACGCATGTCCCCCCCTTTTAAGGCCTGCACCCCCCTTGAAGGCCTGTCCCACCCCCTGCCACCCCCCTTAAAGGCCTGCCTGCCTGTCCCCCCCCAAAAGCCTGTCTCCCCCCATGAAGGCTTGTCCCCCCCCTTTAAGGCCTGCATCTCCCCCTGAAGGCTTGTCCCTCCCCTTGAAGACCTGCACTTCCCCCGAAGGCTGCACCCCCCCAAAAGGCCTGCTCCTCTTTGAAGGCCTGTCTCCCACTTGAAGGCCTGTCCCCTCCCTGTCCCCCCCCCTTAAAGGCCTGCCTGCCTGTTCCCCCCTTGAAGGCCTGCCTGCCTGTCCCCCCCCCAAAGCCTGTCTCCCCCCATAAAGGCTTATCCCCCCCTTTAAGGCCTGCATCTTCCCCTGAAGGCCTGCCTGCCCGCCCCACCCCGAAGGATCGCTCGCCCCCCCCTCCCACCCCCAATCCAGACGTCTGGTTCTTCCCCTCTGGCCTCCCCGCACCATTTAGAGTAGAAGCAGCCTGCAGCAAGGTCGCGATGTCAGCGATCTTGAGCTGCTTGTGCTGTCCTCCGCCGCAGATCCGCCCCTTCCTCTGACATCAGTGGAGGGGGCAGGACCGCGGCGGAGGACAGCATGAAGCAGCGCAAGATCGCTGACATCGCGATCTTGCTACAGGCTGCTTCGGTACTCTTAATGGTGCAGGGAAGCCAGAGAGGAAGAACCAGACATCGGGTGGGGGGGGAACGGACGCCAGAGCACCCCCTTAGGGCTCGCACCCGGAGCGGACCGCCCCTCCCGCCCCCCCTTGGTACGCCACTGCCATGGTGCATTGTGGTAAGGGCATGCTAAGGCCACTTTTGCTGCAGCTTTAATAAAAGGGCTCCGATGTGTCTGTGTGTGGTGGGGTGTGAATGTTAGAAGAATTTCTGCCTCATTCTAATTTCCATGATTAAAGTATTGCTATTTTTCCCCTTAAAAATCATTTATTTGCATAATTTTTTTTAGCACTACTTGATCTGTATTTTCAAAGGAGCACATGATTAGAGAACTGATGGGTATCTGCTTTCTAACACATGCTGCACTTACCATGATAAGGTATCCAATTAGCATAACTGGCATTAGGATGATAATCAACAGGTAGTCAAGGAAAGTAAACCTTCTTCTCACAGCATAATGTAAACACGTTCTTTCTTTCTGTAATTAAGATAAAGAACATTTGTATTCACATTTAGGAGAGATATTTCCCAGGGCCAGTGCTTCCATCAGCTGAATTAGGTGGTTGCCTAAAGTGCAAATTCTGGGGGTGGTGTAAAGATAGTGAGCAGCAAAGCAGGTAGTTTAAATTCCCTCCTCCTACCCCAACATTTCACTCTGTGGCTTCTAGGTAGGAGGGAACTTACTAGCTTTAGTGGGTCAGTCTTACAATATGAGCTATGAAATCCCATAACCTCCTGGCTCATACTGTCAGACTGGCCCCATGTGCCAGAGGAATCTGATATGACATTAAGCACAGTGACTGAGCTCTAAAAGAAGCATTTGAGTAAGGTATCCAAGGGGAAGAAGGTAATTTAAACTACCTGCCCCACTGTTGGTCCTTTGGCCACACCCAGAATCTTAAAATGCTAAGAGGCAGGTTGTGGCAGTAGCAAGGGTGGGAAAGGTTTGCATAGAGTATCCGGTATCCTTGCACCAACCCTATTGTCAACTATTTGGAAAAAACAAAAGGAATTGATCCCAAAATATCCACAAAGAAGAAAATCCAGAGAAAAGAAAACAAAACAAAAAAACTCTGTGGAGTGACGATGTTCCTAAATGGACTTTATTCGAAAGTGTCAAAATTCCAAAGGTACACTAAAATCATCCACATGCAAGCAGTGTCTCTCTTCCGACTCACCACACAATTGTTTCCCACGTACTCACCTTTATAGAACCCCCAGGGACCCCTGAAGAAGACTTTTTGTTGAAACGCGGACCGTGTTGGGTCCTGTATCCCTAGCGGACTAGGTCCTTTAAGGCTCTTATGTGGATGATTTATTTTTATGTGGATGGAATTATTTTATGTGGATGATTTCAGTGTACCTTTGGAACTTTGACACTTTCAAATAAAGTCCATTTAGGAACATCGTCACTCCACAGAGGTTTTGTGGGGGGTTTTTTGGTCAACTATTTGAACTCACATCACATGATTTTGACAGTATTAGGGGAAGTTATCAAGCTACTTTATTTATTTTATTTACTTCCTTTTATATCCTGTTCTCCCCAACGAGCTCAGAATAGGTTACAGTTATATAGTCAAAAATAGGTTACAGTTTGCCATACTTATAATACAGTGGGCTTTCAGTAGTGTCATTTGCCCTTAACCTGTTTTAAAGGGTTCTAACACAACTTGCCCAACTATGGTGATTGATAGGTCACCATAGAATGAGATATAAAACATGCAAATGCATGTAAAACAGCTCATTATTATATAAGAATCATATTGTAACTTGTGGTGTGCATTATGGGCATAAAATGATGATAAAATAACCCCTGCCAAAAGATGGGGCTATTTTACTGTGCCAGGAGCATCAAGCCTCAAGGCTGTGGTCTGATGCTCCTGGGTTGGAGCCTAAAGGAGCTGGTGCTGTTCCCTCTCCCATCCCCCATTCAAACCTCTACTCCCCCATCTCCCCACCCACAAAGGTCCTCTACCATTATTGTGGGCCTACAAGACCTTTTCCTGGTGGTCCAGTAGTCTTAGGGCAATAGCAATCCCTAACTGCTCCTGCCCTGCTGGTGCCTTTTCCAAAGTTTCTCATGTAAACCGCTCTGAATTTACATTATAGTCATTAGGGGTATAAAAGCTTTACATAAACAATAAACAAAGTCTGCAATAGAATAGATACCTCTGATGGGGTGGATAACATGAAGAAGGACCTAGCAAAGCTTGAGGAATGGTCTGAAATTTGGCAGCTATGATCTGGTGCTAAGAAATGCAAGGTCATACATTTGGGCTGCAAAAACCCAAGGAAACGGTACAGTTTAGGGGGTGAAGAACTTTTGGGCACAAAAGAGGAGTAGGACTTGGATGTGATAGTATATGATGATCTTAAGGTGGCCAAACAGGTTGAAAAGGCAATGATAAAAGCTAGAAGGATGCTTGGGTGCAAATGTAGAGGAATGACCAGTAGGAAAAAAGAGGTATTGATGCCCCTGTATAAGACTCTGGTGAGACCTCATTTAGAGACAGCACCTTCAAAAAGATATAAACAGAATGGTGGGGAGGTCACGTGATGTGTTGAGCCGAGCAAGACGTGCTCTGCTCGAGCTCCGGGGTCCCGGGTCCTCTTTTGTCCCAACGAGTGCAAATTTTCTTGCGATTTCGCTGTGTCTTGGTGGGAGTAGTTCATGGACCGTTTTGCCCAGCCTGTAAGCCCTGTAATGAGCGGCAAAGTGACCCGGGGAGCGAAGGATCGGGAGGCGCGACTGCACCGCGCTGAACTTAAGATGGCGACCGGGACACCAGACGCGGGTCCTGAGCTCCCGCTGTCGGAGGCGCATATCGCTGCTCTTTCCGCTTCGGTGGTGCGGGCTCTGGATGCCAGGTTTGAGCAGCTGTCGGGTCAACTCTCCTCTTTGGAGTCCCTGGTCACGGAAACAACGCGCCGGACCGGAGAACTGGAAACCAGGGTGGCGCACGTGGAGGAGGCCCACTCTGCTTCGTCGGCAGATCTGACCTCACTTAAAACGCTAATTGCTCGACAGGCAGATAAAATCGAAGACCTCGAGAACCGCTCGAGACGGGATAATCTTCGTCTAATAGGTCTACCTGAGACAGTGTCTGACTCCCGGCTGCACACTACATTGGAATCCTGGCTTCGCACAGCATTACCTCTTCCTGAAGGTATGGGCATCTTGCGGCTGGATCGGGCCCACCGCCTGGGGAGGCGCAGTGAAGACCACACCAGAGCACGGGTCACTATTTTCAAAGTCCATAACTCTGCGCATAAAGTGGAACTGATGAAACAGTACCGTCAAAAGCGCAACCATCTTACCTTTGAAGGAACACAGATTCGTCTTTTCCAGGATTACTCTCCAGCACTGCAGGAGCGAAGGAAGCGGTTTTCTAGAGTCTGCTCCGCTCTCTTTGATCGTCAGCAAAGGTTCCAGCTGCTCTATCCGGCACAATTGCGGATCTGGACTGCTACAGGATGGAAAAGTTACACATCAGCGGACGATGCTCAGGCATATTTGGATTCTTTGCCTGGGGAGGCTGGACCTTCCTCGGTCCCCTGAAACTTTCCTTTCTGTGCTGGTATTTCTGCTACTGAGGTGGTGTCCTGGCGCTGCTTGAGCAAGGACCTTAGATTTTTCCTGGCTGACCAGAGGGCGGGATGCTGAGCGGCTTTCTCCTTTTAGACATGGATTCACAATTGTTCCTTGTTGGCTTGTTGCTTGTTCTATCCTGTGGATCCTTGTTTGAGGGCCAGTTTGATGGTTCTGCATGCACTTGAAGTCCAGTTTATGGGGTCCGGGCTTTTGCCCCTCTGGCCTCTGCTGCTGTTGAATAACCGGGGTAGTTCCGGATGGCCCCCTATTGCTGCATAATCTGAACGCTTGGCGATTAGTCGTTGGCCAGGACTTGTGCTGCTTCAGATTGGGTTGATGCAAACTTCACCTGGCGTGGATCCACCTGTGGAGCTGGGTCCGGTGGTTAAATTCGAGACTTTGGCTCTTCGTTCTTTTGAATCGCAGGACTCTCTGGATGAACAATCCTTTATTATGTTTTGTATGGATGCGGTTTGGTCCTGTGTGTTGGGGGTATGGATGGACGATGGGTGTTGGGCTGGGGTTATGGTACGAATGTCTACATTGGATTTGACCTTTTGGGAGTGGATGGTGAAAACAGTGCCATTGAAGGAGTATGTGTGTCTCAGTGGGTGTCTGTAGGGGACTCTCAGGGACTTCTTTCTGCGTACCTTGAGAGACGCATTTCTATTACTGGATGTCTGGTGGCGCTACTTGGGTTGGGTTATGCTTCTGCTTGTTACTTGAGATGTTATATCCATCATATGCTCATGGTTGGTTCTGGATGGGTACAGTGGGATGGTCAGGTGTGAACTATTCCGGGGATTCTTTATGTGGATTGTGATCTGGGCGGGAGGAGTATGGGGATAGAAGGTTTGGGACTGGGGGGACTCGGGGCCCTGTTCACATTTGTGCGTGACTCCTTCTCTCTCCCGCTTTGGAGGTTGGCAGATATAGTCTGCGGAGGGAGGGGGTTGGGAGTTGCTGCACAGGGCCCTTAGACCACTAGTGGGTCATATGAGGGACGGGGTGGGGATGGTGGTGGGGGGGAGGGATAGTGGGGGGGAGGGTGTGCTGGGCTCTCCTCTTGTTCTTACCTCTTCTTCTTTTCTCTTTCTCTTTTTCCTCCTTCTTTCTTCTTCTTCTTCTTTCGTGTTCTTGAAACCTGGTATTTGGCCTTCTGTCCATTGGTGGAAACTCGGGTCTGGATTGAGGAGCTGGGAGCGGGTCGCTGGCTGGGACGGCCTTGCTCTCGGTTTTATTTCTGGTTCTGTACCGGCTCATTATCCTTCTACATTTTCTCATGAAGCCTCTTAGATGTATTTCCTGGAATATAAATGGTGTCACTTCACCTATTAAACGACAAAAAATTTTACGAGCCTTGAACCGTCAGAAGGCTGATTTAGCCTTCTTGCAAGAGACACATCTGTCAGCGGCAGAGCATGCTAAGCTTCAAACTTGGTGGGTCGGTCAGCATTTGGGAGCACCGGCGATCGATCGGAAGGCGGGGGTTCTGATTCTGATTCGGAAGGGGTTACCCTTTGTCATCCAAGAGCAGTGGGCAGACCCGGGGGGTAGGTATATCATTGCTAAGGTGCTTCTTCATCGTCAACCCCTGATTCTTTGTAATGTTTATGCGCCTAACAATTATGAATCTCGATTTTTCTCCTCACTTATTCGTCTTCTTGGCCAACATTCTGATATACCATTACTTGTGGGAGGGGATTTCAATTGTGTTCATGATCCTTTGCTGGATAAGTCGCTCCCGGCTCCTCAGGACCGGATGCAGCCTACGAGGGGTATTTCTTTACTTTGTTCTTCTTTAGATGTTCTTGACGTTTGGCGGACGCTTCATCCAGGTGAGCGTGACTATACTCACATATCTAGGGCTCATGCCTCTTTATCACGGATTGATTACTGGCTGACTTCTAGCTCTTTGTTTTCTCAAATTGAATCGGCTACAATTGGCTCCTTTGACGTCTCTGATCATACCATGCTTTTGTTAACCCTACATTTGGATATCTCTTCCCCGGGCTCCTTCCGTTGGCGATTTCCGCTTCGATTGTACAAGGACCCGAAGTTTCAGGAGTTCTTACTTCAGAAATGGTCTGACTATCAATTCCATAATATTGAACATCGGAATGATTCTACTCTCTTCTGGGAGGCAGCGAAGGCAGTGCTCCGCGGTGAGATCTTGGCTTATTCCAGTCATCAACGTCGGGCTCGAGATAGGGAAATTTTGCAATTGGAACGTAGGGTTGGTGACCTCCGTCGGCTTTACAGTCAATCTCACACTTCTTCATTGCGTTCTCGGCTTTTAGCCACCCAGAGTCAACTTCAGGAGCTGTTGCATGCTAGGGCAGTCAAGTCGCTTGCTTATTATAAGTATCAATTTTTCAGACATGGGAATCAAAGGGGGGCACTCTTGGCTAGGGTGGTCCGTCGATCTACGGGCCGTACTCATATCTTACAGCTCCGCTCGGCAAGGGGGGATATGGTCAGGACGGATGCCGAGATTAATGCAGTGTTTTATGATTATTATAGGAAGCTCTATTCTCAACCATCTGATTTAATGGAGGGCTCTATGTATTTGGACGGTATTACCCTTCCGTGTATATCCGCTCAGGCGGTGGCTAACCTCAATACCCCTATTACGGCTGAGGAGGTGTCCGGTGTCATACAGAAGGGTTCTTTGCTGAAGGCCCCTGGACCGGATGGTTTCAGGATGGAATTTTATAAACTCCTACACCCTTCGATAGCATCAGTCTTGGCGGATACTTTCACAGCCGCCATTCATCGGGGTGCTCTCCCGGATTCTCTCACTTCTGCTCAAATAATAGTGCTCTTGAAGCCCCAGAAAGATGCTACCCTTTCTTCCTCTTATCGCCCTATTTCGCTGCTGAATGTGGAGGCTAAATTGTTCGCCAAGGTTTTGGCTAACAGGCTGGCCTGTGTTCTCCCTGATTTGATTGCTTCCCCGCAGGTGGGGTTTGTGCAGGGGCGTACTAGTGTGAAAAACATTAGATCCATATTGGCCTCTTTGGAATTTGTGGAAAGAACCAATATATCTTCCCTTTTGGTCAGCTTTGATGCTGAGAAGGCCTTCGATCGGGTCTCTTGGAACTTTTTATTTGAGGTTTTGACTAGGTATGGCATAACGGGTTTTTTTCAGGATGCGGTTCGGGTACTTTATCATTCCCCTACAGCCTTTGTTTGGGCTAATGGACATTGTTCTTCTTCATTCCCCATATGTCGTGGTACGCGTCAGGGCTGTCCTCTTTCCCCATTGCTTTTTGCTCTGTCGTTGGACCCTTTGATTCGGGATATTCAGATTAATAAAACTATTTCCGGTATTCGCATTGGTTCCTCTGAATTTAAAATCTCGGCTTTTGCGGATGACCTCCTGGTTCATATCTCGAACCCCGTTGTCTCTCTGTCCAATTTGATGGCCACTTTTCAGGAATATGGAGATTATTCAGGGTTTAAGCTTAATCTTGACAAATCTTTAGCGTTGGCCACGTCTTCATCAATACGGGACTCTTGGCCTGGGTCCTTTCCCCTTCAATGGGCTTCCTCTTCGTTTCGGTACTTAGGGATAATACTGACACCGTGTACCTCTGGGTTATATCGTGTTAACATCGACTCCCTGTTAAATTTTTCGGCTGAGTGTTTTGCTCGGTGGGCTCCATATCCTTTGTCCCTGTCGGGCAGGATTCATTTGTTTAATATGGTTCTTTTTCCTAAATGGCTTTATACTTTGCAGTTACTCCCGTTATGGCTTTTGAAACGGGATATTACTAAATTGCATTCTATGCTTTCTCGATTCTGTTGGGGGGGACGGCGTCCGCGGGTGGCGTTGCGTTACCTGTTTGGTGACTGGAAGGGTGGGGGCTTGGGGCTACCGCATTTTCGGTTATACAATGCTGCTTGTTTGATGCGTTATTTGGGTGAGTGGCTTTCGGACCGCCAGGATTTTACTCCGAAACCCTATGAGAAGGAATTTTTTGCCCCTTGGCACATCTTGTCCTTGGTACAGGCCCCTCGCTCTCAATTACCGGTGTCACTTCGGGGAAGTTTGTTGTTGCATTCTCTACGCATCGTCTGGTCTTTTGTGCTGGACTCCTGGAAAGGGACTCCCACGATTACTAGATACTTACCTATTCAGGGAAATCTGCAATTTAGCCCCGGCATGGAGAATGCTAGTTTTCGTGAGATGGCGTCCCGGGATTTTACGTTACTTACCCATGTGCTTCAAGTTGATGGTTCTTTAATGTCTTGGGATGCTTTGGTCCGGTCTGGGGTTTTTGCTGTGGGTGACTTCTTTGCGTTTCGACAACTTCATCATTATATTCATTCTCTCCCCCGAGCTGCGCTAGCATTTCCTATTGAGGACAAATTTACAACACTTTTAGATCCTTATTTGGAAAATGGATTTACGGTTTCTGGCCTTTATAGAGATTTCAGGCGTTGGTTGGGAACGACTGATCGTACCGTATTACAGGATCATTGGTGTCGAGATCTAGGGATAGCTCAGGACGCTTTGGATCTTTCTTCCTTGATTGCTAGACTACCAGGAGTGTCTGTCAATGCTGATCTTCGGGAGTGTCAGTTTAGGGTTATACATCGAGGCTATTTCACGAAGAGTCAGTTGTATTATTCAGGTTTTACGGATTCTCCTTTGTGCCCCAAATGTCTCCAGCAACCTCACTCGTTTATTCATGCCTTTTGGTCTTGTGTGAAAATCAAGCGTTTTTGGAGGCAGGTTCTATCTTATGTGGAGCGTGTTTTGGGATTGACGCTTCCCTTTTCGGCAGCCGGTCTCCTGCTGGATAAATATGAGGCCTTTTGTTTACCTGATTCGGGGCAGCGGCAGTTTATGAGACGGGTGGGGGTGCTGGGGAAGAAGGTAATTCTATCTGTTTGGATTGGAGATACTTTGCCCTCTTTTTGGGCTTGGAGGAATCGCTTGCATGCTCTGCTGCTGCTGGAGCGGAAGGATGCGTCTTTCAGTTTACACAGAAAGCGTCTCTTCCTTCGAGTCTGGAATTCTTACCTTTTTTCATTATCTCCGAGGGCTCGAAGTGACATTTTGAATTCTTTGTAATTCTTTCTGAGGCCCGGGCATGTTCCATCTTTGAGGAGGCACCAGGTGTTCTTTCCTTTCTCTTTCTTCTCTTTTCTTTTCTTATCTCTTTTCCTTCTTCTATCCCTGGGGGCATTTACTTCTGTTTAGGCAAGGAGTTCTTGTGTCTGTTTTGGACCAGGGGGTTTTGGGGTGGGGGTGGTTTGGGTGGGACTGTGGGATTTGATGACCTGTACCTGATTATTTTCTCCTGTTATTATGGTTTATTTGTTTGTGGGTTTGACATAGGTTATTTGATAATAAGATATAAATTTTGAAGGAATGATGTTGTATGTAGAGCTTGAAGAAATGGAGCCTTCAGAGTTCTGGCCCTGCGTATTGCAAACTCTTATTTGTGAATGGCATGTCTTACTCTGTGGGTACCTGTTGTATATGTCTTTTCCTTCAATAAAAATTGTTTGAACATAAACAGAATGGTGGGGTGGGAGGCATAATATTCCAGTTGGCCAAGTTGCCTAAGGCCCCTCCTATGGGAGGGGCCTTAGGCATCTGAGTCAATCAGAGCCTTAGGCCCCTCCCAGTATATCCCAGAATGCACCAGGAAGGGGAGGGCCCGTTATTTTGGTGGGTCTAATGGCCAGAGGGTGTGAGCCTCCCTTCAGCTGGACTTTCAAATACAAGGTACAGGGGGTTGAGGGGTTTTGGTAGAGTTAGGGGTAGGGTGCCTGCAGCCTTAGAGGGGTATCAGGGGATTTCTTGTTCACAGGTGTTCCAGGCAGGTTCGGGAGGTGGCAAGACGAACTGGGCATCCCTCCTGCTGGTCTTCAACAGGGGAGGTGCAAAGGTTCGGGAGCATGAGGGAGTGGACATCTCTCCTGCCTGGCCTTTTCGGAAAGGGTTCAGAGGCAGGAGGGAATAGGCATCCCTCTTGCCCGGATGCGGCTACTGAGACCGGCAACCTATACAGAATCTGTCCTTAAGAGCATTTTATGTTAGTGGGTAGTAACTAGGCAGGACATAGCCAGAGAGTGGGAATAGAGAGCAAATGCAGGTAGAGCACAGCACTTGTGCAGTTAAAACAGATCCACTTAGCGCCTCTGCGTTAATTGTGTTTAGAGTACCTCCTGTTAATGAGCATTCTAATGTGAGAACAGCAAAATTGGCATACTGGGCATACTACTACTACTTATCATTTCTATAGCACTGTACATTTAACATTCGATAGGCGGTCCCTGCTCAAAAGAGCTTACAATCTAATTTGGCCTGGCAGACAGGACATTTCAGGTTGGGGAGTTTCTGGGTATAGGTATCGGACAGTGATTGGGAGTTAAGAATTGAAAGCAGCTTCAACAAAAGTGGGCTTTTAGCTTGGATTTGAATACTGCTAGAGATGGAACATGACGTATTGACCCTGGCAACTTGTTCTAGGTATACGGCATGGCAAGAAAGAAGGGACGGAGTCAGGAGTTGGCGGTGGAGGAGAAGGGTACAGGTAAGAGGGACTTACCCGATGAAGATAAGAGGGACTTACCCCAATAGTTGCGGCATCACCTACTGCACGTTAAGATTTTGTGTTAAGGTGAGGTGAGAGGAAAATTTAACATGCCTTAATAAAAGGGCCCCAATTTTGTAGATTAAATTGTTGGTATGAAATAGTCACCTGATAGTTCTGTTTGTTGTATCTGTCCATAAATTGGTAGGGCACGATTTGCCTTTGCTGAAGCTATGTTGACTCAGTCCCTTTATGCTGTGTCTATTTATTTGGTCAGTAATTTTGTTTTTAATATACCTTCAGACATTTTGCCTGGCAACAATGTAAGGCTCATAGGTTTATAGTTTCTCAGATCACCCCAGGACCCCTATATAAAAATTGGCTTTACATTGACCACCCTCCAATCTTAAGGTATTGTGGCCATTTTGAATGATAAATTACAGATTATTAGAAACAAGTGAGCAATTTCATGTTTGAGCTTTTTCATGAGTCTGGGGAAATGCCATCCAGTCCTGGTAATTCATCGCTCTTGAATTTGTCAATTTGTTTTATAATATCTTCTAGACCAGTGTCTCTCAAACTTTCTCAGCTCCGGCACACTAAATGGAGCAAATTTTGTTTTGCGGCACACTATAATTGAAATGATGGCATTACAAAACCAACAAAAAATTAAATTTGAGAGTTATTTATTTAAAGTTCTTTAAGTTATATATGGGTAATTATAATAATGGGGAAACTAAAGTAGATAGAATAGAATTGCTAATCAATGCGATGGATATGCTTGTTTTTGAGTGCAAATTAACTCAAAATGTGGCTCGATAGTTGACAAGCAAACACGAAATTCATTGTCCACAGTCGTTCTCTTTTTTAAAAAGATTTCTGGTCAGAGCTGAAAATCCAAGTTCACAAAGATAGGAAGATCCAAATGGTAACAGTCTCGATAGCTTTGTTGCTCATTAGAATAACTACTGCATAAAAAATACAAATAAAATTACTTGCCATTAGTTTTCAAGGACCAATCATGTCAAAGAATGATGCTTGTTGGGGCAGTTGTATTCTTATGCACACAGAAACTCATAACATTGACAGACTCTTGCATTCGTGATATACATGTCATCTATTATCCCAGGACAAGCAGGCAGCTATTCTCACATATGGGTGACTTCATCCACGGAGCCCGGAAGCGGACAGCCTCGCAAACAGACTTGCTTGTAGAAACGTAGAAGTTTCAAGTCAGCCGCACCGCGCATGCGCAAGTACCTTCTCACCCAGCACAGGGCAAGTCTCCTCAGTTCTCAGTTTTCCACGGAGCTGAGAACTCTGTACTTTGACACTTTGCGTCTAACTTCGTTCACTTCGTGCCTTCTCTCACCGCGGTTTGTGTTCTTTTTAGTCGCGAATCACAGTGTTACTTTCTATATTTTCTTTTAAAAAAAATTTTTTTTTAAAGATTTTATTTTTCTTCGTTGACTGACTGGCGGGGCCAGGCCTTGCGGCTGCAAGCCTGCGGGCTTTGACTTCACAGCGGCTATCTTCCCTCCTATGTCCCGGCGAGCCACAGGCTTCAAGAAGTGTAGCCAGTGCCAGTGTGCGATTTCTCTCACGGATCCACACCGCTGGTGCCTCAAGTGTTTGGGCCTGACCATAATCCTAAGTCATGCGAGCGCTGTGCTACTCTTCAACCTTGAGCCCTTAAACGTTGTCGGGTTTTAGTGAAGAAACTCTTCAGGATGGACTCTTCAGTGACACCCTCGACCTCGAGTGCTGCCTCAGTCCCACCTTCCAGCGAGGGTCCTCCTGCTTCCACGACTCCGACCTCGAGTCTCATCAGACTGTCCTTGTTTGGATCATCTTTAGCCTCGAGTACACCTGCTTTATCTTCCCCTGAGCTTCCCTCAGGTCAGATACCTACACAGAAGGTTCCTGCGGTGGTCCTTAAGCCTTCCAAGACCTCCAAGTCCAAGCACATCTCCACTGCCACCTTGGAGCCTTTAGCCTCAGCAAATGGTCCGGTTTCAGACACGGATACACCTTTGCAGGCTTCTCTCCAAACCATGTTGGAGCAGCAATTTGTTCAGTTACTGAGCAAACATGGACCTGCCTCGACGCTGCCTCCTGTAATCCAGCCTGGGCAATCAGCAATCTTCCATGCCTGTGCCTCGAGCTGAAGCTTCACACTCTATGCAAGGAGCAGAGTCTTTGCGAGTGTCTGGTCTGGCATCTATCCACTCTATGCAAGGAGTAAATTATTTGCGAGTGTCTCGACATGAATTTTCACACTCCATACAAGGAGCAGAGTCTTAGGGAGTGCTTCGAGATTCCTTGATCCAATCCACTGTGTTTTGATCTACAGCTTCTAGCCCTATCCATTCACCAGGAGCATTGCCTGTTTCCATACATAGGGTGAAATCTCCTCAATCCTTGAGACTTGTTTCCAGACACCACTCTCGTTGTCGATTGAGGCCTTCATTGAGACACCCATCGAGGCACAGATCTTCCTCTAAAGAGCAGCCTTCTTCGTCTAGGCCTCATTCCAGACCTTCCAGCTCTTCGAGGCCTCCAACTCCTCCGCTTCCGAACCCTGAGGAATCAGCTGCTTCCATTGCCTCCTCCAAGTCTCCATATTCTTTGGATTGCCACTTCTCCAGAGAGGTTTCACCTTCGTTCTCCACTCGAGGTGCCTCAAGGTCATCAAGTCCCTCTCGAGGCAGGGCCCTGGCAGATCAGCTGTCTTTCTCTTCCTTCCTTCATCAGATGGCTGATGACCTGGAAATTCAATTAGATGCTGGTTCTAAATACTCTAAGGAGTATCTTGAGGTCATGCATCTGTCTCAACCTCCTGCAGAGTCACTTAAGCTTCCTCTTCATAAGCTTTTGTTTCAAACTTTCAAATGATGTCTGGAGACTCCTTATGCTATACCTGCTGTTCCAGGCAAGTTGGACTCAAGGTATAGAACTCTACATTGCAAAGGATTTGAGAATTCACAGTTATCTCACCAATCCCTCCTTGTAGAGTCCTCTTTGAAAAGAACCCATCCTTCCATGGTCTATGCTACAATTCCTCCTGGAAGGGAGGGTAAGACCATGGACAAGTTTGGACACCGTCTATATCAAAATGCTATGATGTCCTCCAAAGTCCTCAATTACAACTTTGTCTTTGTTACTTATCTCAAGTTCCTCATTGATCTTCTCCCAGGTTTTCTGAAGAACCTGGATCAACATAGACATTTCGAGTTCCAAGAAGTCACTGTGACTCTGTCACAACTCAGATTGCATCTTCTCCAGTCATCTTATGATGCCTTTGAGCTGTCGTCCAGGGCCACTGCTTTCTCTGTAGCAATGCGCTGCTTGGCCTGGTTTCGTACCATTGACATGGATCCTAATCTTCAGGACCATCTGGCTAACATTCCTTGTCAGGGCAATAACCTTTTGATGAATCCATAGAAGCTACCACTAAGAAGTTGTCTGAACATGAAAAATCTTTTGTTTCCATTGTCAGACCAAAGTCAAAGCCAGCTCCTGCAAAACCTTCAATGCCCTACTCCGGTTTTCCAGAGGCATTATACTCCAAGGGCAGCTCCTTACACTCGAGCACCTCCTAAGAAACCACAGTGGCAGAAGCAACAGAAACTTCAGCCTTTTGCTGCACCTAAGGCTGCACAACCTTTTTGACTGTCTAAAACAGAGCATAACCTCCATAGTTCTGCCTCTGTCCTCCCTTCCCCCTATAGGAGGTCACCTCCATCTTTTTTTACCACCGATGGGAGACCATTACATCTGACCTCTAGGTGCTGTCAATAATCCGGGAAGGATACTCTCTTCATTTCACTCAGGTTCCACCAGAGCTTCCTCCAAGAGAGTATCCTTCCAATCCATCCCAGATCGCCCTTCTTCTTCAGGAAGCTCAAGCTCTGCTTCGTGTCCGTGCCATCGATGAAGTTCCTTTGGAACAGCAGAGCAGGGGGTTTTACTCCCGTTACTTCCTAGTTCCGAAGAAGACGGGCGATCTGAGACCCATTTTGGATCTCAGGGCTCTCAACATATTTTTAGTCAAAGAAAAATTTTGCATGTTGTCTCTGGCGTCCCTTTACCCCCTTCTAGATCAGAATGATTGGTTATGTTCTCTGGATCTCAAGGAGGCCTATACTCACATCACCATTCATCCGACCTCCCGTCAGTGCCTCAGATTTCGGGTGGGGAATCTGCATTATCAATACAGAGTGCTACCCTTTGGCCTGGCTTCATCTCCCAGAGTGTTCACCAAGTGCTTGGTGGTGGTAGCAGCAGTTCTAAGGAAACATGGTCTTCAGGTATTTCCCTACCTAGATGACTGGCTCAAAGATTCAACATCTCAGGGGGATATTGTAGCGACCCAATGGACTACGTGGTTCCTACAAAGCTTGGGATTCGAAATCAACTTTCCCAAATCCCAACTTCAGCCCTCTCAGAATCTACAGTTATTGGAGCTGTTCTGGACACTATCCAACTAAGACCATTCCTTCCACAACAACGTCTGGAGGCTCTTCTTCAACTTTGTCATGCAGTGTCTTCCCGCTCTTCAATTTCAGCAAGACATATGATAGTACTACTTGGTCACATGACCTCCACAGTACACGTAACTCCTTTTGCCGTACTTCAACTCAGAATTCCTCAGTGGACCCTGGCATCTCAGTGGATGCAGGCTTGAGAACCAATCTCTTGACACATTACACCATGATTCTGCTAGCTCCTCGGTGGCTGAGACAACCTTGGTACTCCCTTCTACTCAGCAGCAGGGAGCCATACCTTCTACCAGTTTCTCCGTCTCTGCTTGCACAGAATCAAGGATCTATACTTCATCCCAACCTGCAATCTCTACACCTGACAGCTTGGTACCTCTCAACATAACTCCTCTTCAGTTTTCTCAACCTGTACGAGACGTTATAGAGGCTTCTAGAAAGCCTACCACTAGACAATGCTACCACCAAAAATGGACTAGATTTTCTATGTAGTGCATTTCTCATGATAAGGAGCCTCAAGATTCCTCCTTATCTTCTGTTTTAGATTATCTTTTGCACTTATCCTCCTTTGGCCTCAAGTTTACATTGATCTGAGTCCATCTCAGTGCAATTGCTGCTTTCCATCAGCCTATTGAAGGTAAACCCTTCTCTGCTCATCCGGTGGTTTCCAGATTTATGAAAGGTCTTTTTAATGTCAAACCTCTCAAACCGCCTCCAGTGTTTTGGGATCTCAATGTTGTTCTTGTTCAATTGATGAAGCCTCCATTTGAACCAATGTCTACGGCTCATCTGAAGTATCTTACTTGGAAAGTGGTCTTTCTCATTGCCCTCACATCTGCTCAACGAGTCAGTGAGCTGCAAGCTTTAGTTGCTGATCCACCTTTCACAGTTTTCCATCATGACAAGGTGGTCCTTTGTACTCATCCTAAATTCTTACCTAAAGTGGTTTCAGAATTTCATCTCAACCAATCTATTGTACTTCCAGTGTTTTTTTCCAAGACCTCATTCACATCCTGGAGAATCAACTCTTCATACTCTGGACTGTAAATGTACTTTGGCCTTCTACTTGGAACGCACCAAACCACACAGAACTGCTCCTCAACTTTTTGTCTCCTTCAATCCAAACAAGTTAGGACATCCAATTTCTAAGCTTACCATCTCCAACTGGATGGCTGCTTGTATCTCTTTCTGCTATGCCCAGGCTAGACTACAACTACAGAGTCGAGTTACAGCCCACAAAGTAAGAGCCATGGCAGCTTCAGTAGCTTTCCTCAGATCCACTCCTATTGAGGAAATTTGCAAAGCTGCTACCTGGTCCTCGGTTCATACTTTCACCTCTCACTATTGTCTGGATGTTTTCTCCAGACGGGATGGCCATTTTGGCCAGAGAGTATTACAAAATTTATTCTCCTAAGTTGCCAACACTCCCACCATCCCATTTTGGTTAGCTTGGAGGTCACTCATATGTGAGAATAGGCTGCCTGCTTGTCCTGGGATAAAGCACAGTTACTTACCATAACAGTTGTTATCCAGGGACAGCAAGCAGCTATTCTCACAACCCACCCACTTCCCCTATTTGTCTTCTCTGCTAGCTATCTGAACTGAGGAGACTCGCCCTGTGCTGGGCGGGAAGGCACTCGTGCATGCGTGGTGTGACTGACTCAAAACTTCTACGTTTCTACAAGCAAGTCTGCTTGCGAGGTTGTCCGCTTCCGGGCTCCGTGGATGACATCACCCATATATGAGAATAGCTGCTTGCTGTCCCTGGATAACAACTGTTACGGTAAGTAACTGTGCTTTCTAGTGTATACATATGAAGGGAATTTTTAATAATAAAGCAAAATTCTGGAATCTTTTTGGGGCACACCAAGGTGCCATGGCATACAGTTTGAGAGTCACAGTGATTAGTTGCTCCAAATAATCACTATCAAAGAAGATTTCTTGGGTTGATATGACCCCAATATCCTCCTCAGTAAACACTGAGACAAATAGATTATTAATTTTTTCTGCTAGTACTTTATTTTCCCTGAGCATTCCTTTATCTCTTGATCATCCAGCAGTCCAAACAACTCCCTCACGGGTTTTTAAGCTGTGAGGTTATCTTTGGTGATGTCTTGTGCCACTATATGTTGCCCATTTTCCACTATCTTCATGCTTTGAGAAAAAGATTGAACTTGCATCAGATTATCCTACTGGGCTAGGTACATAATTAGCATCATGCTGTAGGTGCAATTACAAAACAGAAAGTCACTCAGACAGTAATTATTCTGGACTCGTCTGCTAGGAATATGATATTACTTAAGGTGTCCCTGTGATTCTAGAATTGCTGCCTTTTAAGAAGAAATAATGTCAGTGTGGGATTATATATTTATTTATTTAAAAATTTATATACCGCATAAAAACTATGGGGTTAATAATCAAAAAAAAAAAAAGTCTAAAAAGTGTCCTAAATGGCTACTTGGATGATCAAAAAACCTGATCGTCCAAGTACCCATAACCAAAGCTGGTTTTTAGACGTATCTAAAAACAGCTTAGGCCTTTCCCCTGCCTCTAGACGCACAGAGAGAAAAGAGGTGTGTTTAGAGGAGGGGAAAGGGCGGGCAGTGGGTGGGAGGTGGGACAACCTACACCTAGGCGTACAACAGGTATAACCAAAACATTTACAGGTTGCCTAGTTGGCACTTAGACCTTTTTGACTTAGACGTAGTCAAACCAGGTCTAAGTGCTGAAAAAGGGGCCGCTGAGCTGATGGCCGCTGGCGCCATCAGTTCAGTGGCCCGGCAACCTACCCACCACAACCATCACAGCAGGAGAGATGCCTCATCTCCCCTACCGTGATGCCATCACTCCTCTACCCGAACTGCCGTGACCCGCAGCAGGAGAGATGCCATATCTCTCCTGCCGCGGGTCACAGCAGTTCTGGTAGAGGAGTGATGGCATCACGGTAGGGGAGATGAGACATCTCTCCTGCTGCAATCCATCACCCCCCCTCGCAATTAACATCGGGCCAGGAGAGAGCCCAAGCTCTCCTGGCCCGCGGCGACCCCTGACTTGAGTGAGCCAGGAGAGAGCCCAAGCTCTCCTGGCCCCGGCGACCCCCGTCTGGATTGGGCCAGGAGGGAGGCCAAGCCCCCTGGCCCCAGCGACCCCCTACCCCACCCCCCACTACAATATGGGCAGAAGGGATTCCAGGCCCTCCTGCCCTCGACGCAACCCCCCCCTCCCCCCCAACGACCGCCCCCCCAGCTGACTCGTGACCCCCCCAGCCGACCCCATGACCCCCTCTACCCTCACCCCCCTTCCCCGTACCTTTTTTAAAGTTGGCCGGACAAACGGGTGCCAAACCCGTCCGTCTGGCAGGCAGCCGACGCCAGAATGGGGCCAGATTGGCCCAGCCGTCCCAAAGCCCCGCCCACAGGTGGGGGGCCTAAGGCGCCTGGGCCAATCAGAATAGGCCCGGGAGCCTTAGGCTCCTCCTGTGGGCGGGGCCTTAGGCACATGGGCACAGTAGGTGATGCAGCAACTATTGGGGTAAATCCCTCTTATCTTCATCGGGTAAGTCCCTCTAACCTGTACCCTTCTCCTCCACCCTCAACTCCTGACTCCGTTCCTTCTTTGGCACATAAAGACAGTCCTTAAGTGGCACAGACAATCCAGTCCTTCCCTTCACAGAGATATGTACACCAATCATGAATCTTCTCTTTCTTTCTTTTCTTCCTTCTTCTCCACAAACCAAACCCAGCCTGATGTTGTTTCTCCCCAATTGTGCCCAAGTGAGAAACATGAGCCAATCAGGACTTGTCTAGCAGGTTATGACTGGACACATATAAGGATGTCGGATGGGCTTCTACATGGTCCCTCTCAATCAGGACTAGTACAGAAAGTCTTGCCAAGAAGATAGCAAGCGAGATGAACTTCATTCCAATATTCCTGTGAAGCTTGCTCCGACACAATTTCTCAGGAGCTAGACTGGAGCCCAGTACTGATAGCTGACCTTGGATAGCAGCTAACAGCTTGTTTACTAAGAGCATGCAGCATCCATGATATATTTGTTCATAAAAGATGGTTCATGGCCTAGCAAGGCCTCAAGCCTCCAAAGAGTGATGCAAGGATACCTCTAAAATGCCACCATTTTGGTCTCTACATGTCTCAGCTTCTCAACCTGTGACTTTCTGGTCTTGCCAGACATCCCTTGATCCTCCTCTCCGAGTTTTTGTTTCACTGGAAGATCACCTGGCTCTCAAGCACTGTACATGTAATTGTTTTCATATGACCATACTGGATATTTCTGGACAGTTAAAGGTTCCAGTTGAGACCTCAGGGGAAAACCAAGGCTTCACAATGCCCCATTGTTCTGGTCCTAGCTTTACTTCATTGCTCTTGAAGCATACACTAGAATAGATGACATGTACATCACGAATGCAAGAGTCTGTCACTGTTATGAGCGTCAGTGTGCATATGGACACAACCGCCCGACAAACTAAACTATGTTAAACTAAACATAATAAACATGACTATTGTAATTTGAATTGCTTCAAAATGTGTCCACTAATATTTTGTGACCAGTGACCATTCCAAACCCAGTAAAATTTTATACAAATGGATCTCAAAATTACAGCAGGCCCCAAAATATTCCAGACTCCCCTACATGACATCATATAAAAATTCAGTATTACTGTGAATATGCCTAGGTTTTGACTCAAGATACATCAAATACTTGCTTGAATGGATAAGGCTTATGGTGGTTTTTGAACATAACAATATGAAAGATTGCTTGCAATTCTTCTGTAAGGGAGTTCCATGATGTGGGCTAGCCTCTAAAAACTTCCAGGAGCAGTGCCTGCTCTAAATGTCCAATTTGAAAACAATGGAATATACAATAGTTTATTCCCTGTTGATCACAACAAAATTGGGGTTTGGTATATGAAGATATGGTTTTTGATATATGATTTTAAAATATATAATATACATCTAGTACAGGGGTTCTCAACGCAATGCTTGGGACACACCCAGTCAGGTTTTCAGCATACTCAATGTGGATATGCATGAGATAAATTTGCATGTACAATTTTATGCATATTCTTTGTGGATATTTTGAAAACCTGACAAACAGGTATCCTGAGAACTGGATTGAGAACCACTGATCTAGAAACATGCCAAGTTTTTTTCAATAATATTTTCACAAATCATATAAAGAAGATCTTACTGTTATAAAGTACTTTCTATCGGCTATCATGCTGTAACCTCACCTTGTTTCTGATGTTCACATCAGCCTTCCTGTCCAAAAGGTAATGGATGATTCTAATGTGTCCTTGTTTACAGGCACAGATCAAAGGAGTATCTCCACCATAACTGTCCTGAATGTTTAAATTTTTCATGTCCTGCTCCACCAACATCTCAACTTCATTTAAGTCATTAGTGTATGCAGCCTGGCAGATAGGCTAAATTTTAATAAAGAAAGGAAAAAAAATAATGTTCATGTTATGGATATGATATAAGTAAGAAAACGGATGTAGTGGTTCAGTTTATATTAATAACAGAGGTATAATCCACTATATTAATTTATTTATTCAGCAATCTATAGAAACATAGAAACATAGAAATAAACGGCAGATAAGGGCCCACGGCCCATCTAGTCTGCCCACCTTAATGTCCCTCTCCTACCTTTGCCCTGTGAATAGATCCCATGTGCCGATCCCATTTGGCCTTAAAATCAGGCACGCTGCTGGCCTCAATCACCTGTAGTGGAAGACTATTCCAGCGATCAACCACTCTTTCAGTGAAAAAGAATTTCCTGGTGTCACCTCGTAGTTTCCCGCCCCTGATTTTCAATGGATGCCCTCTTGTTGTCGTGGGACCCTTGAAAAAGAAGATATCTTCCTCCGCCTCGATGCGGCCCGTAAGATACTTGAAGTCTCGATCATGTCCCCCCTTTCTCTGCGCTCCTCGAGCGAGTATAGCTGTAATTTGTCAAGCCGTTTTTCGTATGGTAGATCCTTGAGTCCCGAGACCATCCGGGTGGCCATTCTTTGCACCGACTCCAGTCTCAGCACATCCTTGCGATAATGCGGCCTTTATGTAATCTCCCTTATGAACCAGGTCATAAAAGGTGATATCTTCACCCAGCTCTTTTGTACGGTCAGAGGCAAAACCCCTTAGGATTATTATCTTTATTTTATTTCATTATTTTATTTTCTTAAAAAAGGCAATTAGTACTTTTATTAATAAAAATTAACACCTTTTTCTTTCAAAGAAATTCTTTCTTATTTTGCCTAGCACCAAAAGACTTTTTTTCCCTAAAGGAATTTTGTCGTACTGCTAAATAAATAGTCTAATCAGGGTCAGAAGTCCAATGCTGTAACAGTTTCAATACATTCATATGCATCTAGTGGAAAGCTTAAAGAGATTTAACTTATCTTATTATATAGATCCAATTTCTCAACGTGCAATCCGCTTGCTGCTATCTGATATGCCATGAACAAGTCTTATTGAAACAAATTCAAGTAATTTGCATCCCATCTCATATATACCAAGTGTGTGATGCATATTGCAACCTGGATTGAGCTAATATCACAGATCCACTGAGCAGAGGCTGTCATTTATGTCTAAAAGCATTATTCTGTACATATACAGTGGTACTATATAAATCCTAAGTACGGTAATAGTTGTACTAATTCCATCATTCTGCCTTAAGTTTGGAAAGCAAATATTTCAGAACTACTACAATAGAGCGCTATCAGACGTACAAAGTCACAAAGGAGACAGTCCCTGCTCAAATGAGCTTACAATCTAAACAATCAAGACAGACAAATAGGGTGTCAGGGTAGGGGTTACAGTTAGATGGGAGAAGGGAGTAGGGAGTAGGGTTATGAGTTGAAGGCTGTCTCAAAAAGGTGGGTTTTCAGCCTACTTTTGAACAAGGGAAGGGGAGCGGCAGACAGATTCAGGTAGTTTATTCCAGACATACAGGGCGGCGAGATGAGAGGAACAAAGTCTGAAATTGGAAGTGGAGGAGAAGGATACAGATAAAAGAAATTTCTCTGAGGAATGGAGTTTTCAGGGATGTGTATAAGGAGAGACGAGCAATACTGAGGGGCTGTAGAATGAACACTTGTGTAGGTTAGTAATAGGAGTTTGAACTGTAGCACAGGCGTACAGCCAGTGAAGTGATTTGAGGAGAGAGTTGAGGTGAGTGTAGCGAGGCTGGCAGAAGATAAGTCGGCAACAGAGTGTTGTACAGCTTGCAGGGAGGAGAGGCAGTTCAGCAGGAAACCTGTTAGAAGTAGATTGCAATAGTCTAAGCGTGAGGTTACGAGAGTGTGGACAAGGGCTTAGGCAGTGTGATTAGTGAGGAAGGGACAAATTTTGGTGATGTTGTAGAGATAGAAGCAAGAGGCTTTAGAAGTACCTCATGAAAGACTTCTGAGGAAATTAGAGAGTCATGGGATAGGGGTAATGTCCTATTATGGATTAAGCACTAGTTGAAAGACAGAAAACAGAGAGTAGGTTTAAATGGTCAATATTCTCAATGGAGAAGGTGGGGTTCACCAAACAAACAAACTTCCAGCCAACATTTTAATCAGGGAATAAACCACACAAAAGATATACCCTCCCCCTCTGGATGTGTGTGTATTATAACAAGAGAAATAAAGACATGAAAATAACTTTATTGAGTAACCCTATGTAATTTGTAATGTAATGTAATTTATTTCTTATATACCGCTACATCCGTTAGGTTCTAAGCGGTTTACAGAAAATATACATTAAGATTATAACTAAGAAAGATACTTAAAAAATTCCCTTACTGTCCCGAAGGCTCACAATCTAACTAAAGTACCTGGAGGGTAATAGAGAAGTGGAAAGTAGAGATAGAGGAAAAAATAAAAATAAATATTTTATCAAGACAGCATTGATCTAAATACTTTGGAAGGTAGAAGAGAGGAGAGAAAGGAATAGATGCAGAAGGGGGAACCGTTGAACAATAGAATTCTGGAGAGATTTAAATGATAGAAATAGAACAAAACAAAGACAAAAGGCAAAACAATAGATAAGATTAAAGATAATTCATAAGCTGGAAAGAAAAAATAAAAATAAAACTTTGTCTTCAATCCACGGTTTCAGCGTCATTGATGAAGTGGAGCAAGTAAGTTTAGGAGGAGCGATGACGTTCCCAGAAAGGGCTTCTTCAGGGAAGAGACTTGGCTGACAGTCCCAGGATGCCCATGTCTCCTCCCTTGCGATGGTCTCCTATCCAAGTATTCCTTCACACGACACACTGCCCGTGTCCCAACCGCCATCCTGAACTGCCACTCCAAGAAGGCTGCCCCAGATGAGGCCCACGGTGACTGCAAGATTTCCTCCTCTGCGGGAAAGCCACCCGGTGCTGATAGTTGGTGTGTGCTGGCGCCGCTGGAGCTGGGGCTGACAGGGGACCCCTGCCCTGTTGTTCCTGCGTTCACCGGCAAGAAGCTCTGGATAGAAGCCGGGCTGATGGACGATTGGGACTCCGGGGCAGAAGTTCCCAGATTTTGGGCCGGGCAAGCGATGATCAGACCGTTGCCGCCGAAGCCAGGTGCGCAGGAGATAGGCGGAGGTGGCGAAAAGCACTGCACCGACCACGGGGTGCTGAAGCCGGATATTGGGGGTGAGGTGGAGCCTCCCCGGGCCAAGGGGCTGGCCATTTCCTGTCTCAGGCAGTTCGCTGAAGCCAGCGCTTCCTAAGCCCCCGCTGCCGCAGCTCGGCAGGTGATTCCCAGTGAGCTTCAGAAAGATCCTGGTTGTGGCTTGCAAATAGGCAATGGCGGCGGACGATGACGGCGGCAAGACCATAATGGCCTCCATGCCGGAGAGCCCGTCTGTCATATGCGACAGCATCCCGCCAGGTCTGTTCAGCCTCGGCTCACCGCTGTGTTCGGGTCTCAGCCTCAGCTCGCCACGGTTCAGGCGACCGAAGTCCTTCGGCTTCTGCTGTTGCTGCGGAGAACGACCCGCCGCTAAAACCCCAGTCGCCACCCTATGACATTTTGTTTTTCCATTCATTAATATATGAGGGGGTTGTGACTGACTCCCCTATGTTTGATGTCACTAATGAGTGGGCGGTCTTGTTTCAAAAGTTCCTTATGCAGCAGTCATCTTTACATGGGTGAATGTGAGCATATTAGTTTATGCTGATTTCAAATAAATGACTCTAAGCTTAAACACAGGTTTTCCTTTTTTTTTTTTTTTTTTTTTTAAGCATTTGGAGTGGTTGACAATGTTTTAAAGAATGTTTTATTTTTTTGCAGGCTCTATCCCAGTTAAGCCCTAATGCAGCCATGAGGTGAGACGCTGGCTAACATCAGCTGGGCTGGGAGCTTGCAACGTTTCACATACAACCGTTTCATAAGCTAAAGATAAGTTCACAATCTTTTTATAAAGCTAATTAATTCATGGCTATTTATTGAACTTAAAAAAGCACTTTGGTTTACATTGCCACTGGAGGTTTGTATGTGGATGAAGTTACTTTATCCTCTCTAGTTAGAGGAGCGTTTCCCTGACAGGGTTGAGGCTTTTTCTCCGCATTCATCAAATCATTGCTTGTGTTTATGTTTTCACATTCATTTGTTTTCTTGTATGTTAAATAGTGGGATTCCCCAGGGGTCTATGCTGAGATTGCTGCTTTTTAACTCATTTATTATCAATGATCTAGAGATGGGAATAGCTGATGAGATAATTAAATTTGCTGATGACAAAGTTGCTCAAAGCTGTTAAATTGCAAGAGGATTGTGAAAAATTGCAAGAAGATCTCGTGAGACTGGGACACTGAACATGAAAATGGTGGATGACTTTTAATGTGAGCAAGTGCAAAGTCGGGTCCCTTGATTGGTAAAAGGGTTTGCATATATTTATTTTGTCACAATAAATTTTGCCTATGTCTTGTACAGATCTGCAGTTTTGTTTTGTTTGCCCCCCCAAGTGCAAAGTAATGCATGTGGGAAAGAGGAACCCAAACTATAGCTATATAATGCAAGATTCCACATTAGGATCTAGGTGTCATTGAGGAAATGTTGAAACCCTCAGCTCAATGTGCAGTGGCGGCGGCTAAGAAAACAAATAGAATGTTAGAAATTATCAGAAAAGGAATGGAAAACAAAAGATTAAAATGTTATAATGACCTTGTATCGCTCTATGGTATGGCTGCACCTCGAATACTGTGTGGAGTTCTGGTTGCCATATCTCAAGAAAGACATAGAAGAATTAGAAAAGGTACAGAGAAGGGCGATGAAAATCATAAAAAGGATGGGACAGCTTCACTATGATGAAAGGTTAAAGCAGCTAGGGCTCTTCAGCTTGGAGAAGATGGCTCAGGATGATATGATAGAGATCATTTTATATAAAATACTGAATGGCGTGGAAAGGGTAGATGTGAATCACTTGTTTACTCTTTCCAAAAATACTAGGACTAGAGGGCATGCAATGAAACTACTAAGTAGTAGATTTAAAACAAACTAGAGAAAATATTTCTTCACACAACTTGTAATTAAACTCTGGAATCCATTGCCGGAGAATATAGTGATATCAATTAACTTAGCAGGGTTTGGATAATTTCCTAAAAGAGAAGTCCATAGGCCATTATTGAAATGGCTTTGGGAAATTCACTGCTTATTCCTAGGTTAAGCAGCATAAAATCTATTTTACTGCTTGGGATCTAGTTAGGTAGTACTTGGGACTTGGGTTGGCCAATGTTGGAAACAGGATAGTAGGCTTGATGGACCTTCAGTCTGTCCCAGTATGGTAATTCTTATGTTTTTATGACTTTTTCTTGGATTTTAGGTGAAATCTCAGGTGTAGAGAGGTAGATCTGGGAATCATCAGTATATAGGTGATATTGGAAGCCATGGAAGGTGATAAAGGCACTGAGGAAAGAGGTGTAAAGAGAGATCCTAAGACAGAACCCTGGGGTATGCAAACTGCTAGCAGGCGAGCAAAAGAGGACAACCCACCAGTACATCCACTTTAAGACTAGATAGTAAGAATGAGTTAAATGTGGACATAGAGGCAGAAAAAATAAATTGAAAAAAGCCAAAAGGAAAAGGAGAAGAAAAAACTGTCAATATACTAAAAAAGTAAAGCAGATTTTATGTTGCTTATCCTAAAAAAAGGTAGTGGATGTTCTCATCTTAATAATGGTTTATGGACTTTTCTTTTAGGAAATTATCCAAACCTTTTTTAAGCCCTGCTAAGGTGTTTTCATTACATTCTCTGGTAATGGATTCCTGAGTTTAATTACACACTGAGTGAAGTAAATTTAAAACAAATCAGATAAAATATTTCTCATTAGTAGCTTAAGAACATACAAATAGCCTTACTGGGTCAGACCAATGGCCCATCAATCCCAGTAGCCTGTTCTCACGGTGGCCAATCCAGGTCATTAGTACCTGGCCAAAACCCAAGGAGTAGCAATATTCCATGCTACCGATTCAGGGCAAGCAGTGGCTTCCCCAATGTCTCTCTCAATAACAGACTATGGACTTTTCCTCCAGGAACTTGTCTAAAACTTTCTTAAAATCAGCTATGCTATCTGCTCTTACCACAACCTCTGGCAATGCGTTCCAGAGCTTAACTATTCTTTGAGTGAAAAAATATTTCCTCCTATTGGTTTTAAAAGTATTTCCCTGTAACTTCATAAAGTGTCCCCTAATCTTTGTAATTTTTGACGGAGTGAAAAATCGATCCACTTGTACCCATTCTACTCCACTCAGGATTTTGTAGACACCCCTCAGCCATCTCTTTTCCAAGTTGAAGAGCCCTAACCATTTTAGTTTTTCCGCATACGAGAGGAGTTCCATCCCCTTTATCATCTTGGTCATTCTTCTTTGAACCTTTTCAAGTGCCACTATATCTTTCTTGAGATAAGGAGACCAGAACTGAATGTAATACTCCAGATAAGGTCACACTATGGAGCAATACAGAGACATTATAGCATTCTTAGTCTTGTTAACCATCCCTTTTTTAATAATTCCTAGCATCCTGTTTGTTTTTTTGGCCACTGCCACACATTGGGCAGAAGGTTTCATCATATTGTCTACGATGATACCCAGATCCTTTTCTTGGGCGCTAACCCCCAAGGTGGACCCTAGCATCTGGTAACTGTGATTCAGGTTATTCTTCCCAATGTGCATCACTTTGCATTTGTCCACATTAAATTTAATCTGCTATTTGGACACCAAGTCTTCCAATTTCCTAAGATCCACCTGCAATTTTTCACAGTCCACATGCGTTTTAACAACTTTGAACAGTTTAGTGTCATCTGCCCCCCTAATCCTTGTATTTTTGGAAAGCATAAACAAGCAATTCACATAAGAATTGGCATACTGGGACAGACTGAAGGTCCATCAAGCTCAGTATCCTGTTTCAAACAGTGGCCATCCCAGGTCGCAGGTACCTAGCAAGATTCCAAGGAGTAGAATACAAGATTAATGCTGCTTCTCCTAGGAATAAGCAGTAGATTTCCCCAAGCCATTTCAATAATGGTCTATGGATTTCTCTTTTAGAAAATTATCCAAACCTTTTTTAAACCCTGAAATGCTGATTTCATCAAACCCACTAGCTGATGAACCTGGGATGAGCTATGCTCCCAAGGGAACGGTCCCTGAGCTCCTGATCTGTAAATGTAGGCTGTCCAAGGGATGCACTGCTAAGCAACTAACCCCTTGGAAGCATATCCTCTGCCTCAGTCTGTGGTCTCCTGCAACCAGAGCTGCCCCCTGAAGGGATTCTCTGCAGCATACAAATTTGCTGGAAAAAAATGAATTCAAGAAAAATAAACATGAGCTGATAAGACAAGTTCCTACTGTCTTGCTTGTAGGAAGACAACTGAGGAATTGAAGGGTAATCCAGAAGTATGAAAGGAGAAGCAAAAGATCTCACAAGAAATGATTGTCTACCTAAGGGTTCAGGAATAGATAGGAGTTATACAAGAAATCATCTTAATTCTAGCCCTCTTTTATCAAGTTGTGGTAGTGAGTGCTGCATGGCAAATGAACTGAAGCCCATTCAATCGCTATGGTCTTTGTAGCATTTACTGTACCAGCCCTTTATAAACATGAGTGCCACACTACTTTATCCTGAATTTAAAATAAAATTATTTTTTTCTACCTTTGTTTTCTGGTCATTTTACTTCTATGGTTTCTGTTTTCCTCTGTCTTAAGTCTCTTGCCAGGATTTCCTGTCCATTTGACAGTTTTTCTTCTCCTTTTCCTTTTTTCAATTTATTTTTTCTGCCTCTATGTCCACATTTAACTCATTCTTACTATCTAGTCTTAAAGTTCCCTCTTTTTTACTGGCTCTACTTGCAGCTTTCCATCTGGCAAAACAGCTCGCTTCACTCTCGCACGTGGACACACTCTCAAAGTCCTATTCTGATTCCAGGCCAGAACCAGCAGCCAAGCAGACAGACGCTATAAGTGCAGTCCCAATGCAAGAGAGTCAGGCAGGCTTTTTTGCCACTATTGTTTGGAAAAGTAGCAGCACCCGAAGTGGCAGCAGGAGGGATGTGGGAAAGTGCTGTTCTTGGTGGGCAGCAGTCTAGATTTGCTGTGCGGGGTTCTGAAAAGAGGTGCACAGCCACACACTTTACAGCAGCGGTCTCAAACTCAAACACTTTGCAGGGCCACATTTTGAATTTGTAGGTACTTGGAGGGCCGCAGAAAAAATAGTTAATGACTTATTAAAGAAATGACAACTTTGCATGAGGTAAAACTCATTATAGTTTATAAATCTTTCCTTAATTGCTTCTGATAATTTCAGCTATACCCAGCTGAAAGCAGTGCAACATGCAGAAAGTTAAGTTTAGATAGTTTTTCCACTTTCTGCATGTTGCACTGCTTTCAGCTGTGTATAGCTGAAATTATCAGAAGCAATTAAGGAAAGATTTATCAACTATAAAGAGTTTTACTTCATGCAAAATTGTAATTTAGATTCTAAAGTATCAACTGCA
The DNA here is from genome assembly GCF_902459505.1 of Geotrypetes seraphini. Lineage (NCBI taxonomy): Eukaryota > Metazoa > Chordata > Amphibia > Gymnophiona > Dermophiidae > Geotrypetes > Geotrypetes seraphini. The sequence goes on from NC_047087.1 coordinate 256,132,136, forward strand.
AGAAACAAGATTTTGGTGAAGTCCTCTAGGCTTTTTTGTAGAGAGGAGAATCCTTAATTGTCCAGTAGTCGCGTCTACAACCACCTTCAGCTCTTACCTCCTCCAGCAGCAGACCCAACCGCCATCTTACATCAAGCAGTCACCGCCAGGAGAGGTGCTGAATTTTGCGAGAATTCACAAGATTACGTATGTACACATGCACAAGCTGCACTGCCTTATGTTCTGGACTACCTTACATTCTGAGAGACTATTCCACCCACCCACCATCCTTTCTGTAAAAAGGTATTTCCTTAGATTACTCCTGAAGCAATCACCTTTTAATTTCATCCCATACCTTCTCCCGCAGTTGCTACAGTGCCAGGGTACGGATTAATCTCAGCATTCAATATGCCATTCCATAGACTCATACAGCAGCTTATTTTTATCCTTTAGAATCAGAAGTAGCAAAGAAAATGATCTATGTCATCAAAATATGAGACAATCCAGCATAAATTACATCACTGCTCTTTTCCCCAGCCCTATTTTGTTTGACTTCAATCAAATGTTATTTCATGTACACCAAGATTTAACAAGTTACTCTCAATTCTTAGCTACGAAAGCAAGTGATCAGTCTTAAACAAGTCGGTTTGCTGCTTTCATATAGAATCTGGTTTAACCTGATGAATGAGTAAAATGCAATTAGGAGATGGGACACAGACTCATTTATTCTTGCTTCTTCATTACAATATCATTTAAAGTATTCTGTAATGAATTTATCTAACTCGTTGATGGTGCTGTAGTCACCTTAAGAAATTCATTAAAATGTTAGATGTTGGATTGTTTAATATTCTACACATAAGTATCTGTGAAGAAATCAAATGACAAAATATCAATTCAACTGACTTTTCCATTCTATATTTTATAATCACACATACCTCTGAATAAAATATTCCCATAACTGTTCTTCCTTGTGAGGCTGGTGGCTAAAAGCTTATGACACCTGACCAATTGGTTCACTTAAGTTTGCCCACTGCTCAAAATTCAAACAGGTTGTCCGAGAAAACTTCTTACACAGCACAGATATCAAGCTCTTGAAGCAGGCTGAGAGTGAAAGAAATGTAGCTTGCAAAGCCCTGCCCTAGTGAGGTAAGCAACAACTTACGCAACACCATGAAAAACTAGTACAAGCTGCAACAGAGAGAGCTTTCTGAATCCTCTAGTAAATATTCATGACTAGGCAAATTGAATGGGGTGGTCTCTTTCTGACTTCATCATTTATTATTTCAGATTCAGACTACAACATGATGAAACCTCAAGGGAATAACAATAAACGAGGTTATGTATAAAATGAACCCCCTAACTCCCACTCCCTTGTAAAGCACCCATGCCTGTTTTATCATTCTCTTGCTGAGAAACTCCCTAACCCCCTACTTGTCCTGCTTCTCTACTTGATTAGATTGTAAGAGCTACTGAGCAGGGACTGTCTCTTGAATGTTTAAAGTACAGTGCTGTGTACATGTAGTAGCGCTATAGAAATAAGTAGTAGTAAAATTAGGCTAAGCACCAAAACAATCACCCACGTCAGGTCATCAAAAAGTAATCTATTAGCATATGCCAAACCCAAAGAGGCATATATATGCAGAGTGCACAAAAGTACTGGACAAATAATCTGTTTCCAGATTAAGAACATATTTATTTATTCAATTTTCTATACTGTTCTCGCGGGAATGTCGCTGTCTCCCTTAGCCTTAATGGCCGCCAGGGATCCCATGCCCTCTTTCCTGCCTGCTCCCCTCCTCCGAAGCTGACCCAGGCTTCCCTCTGACATCAGCTCTGACATCATAGGGAAGCCTTCTGGGTCAGTGGCGGATCCTTCCAGGTGAGCTGCTGCTCCTTCCTGCCTTCAGCAGCATTTGTTGCAGGGGTGCAGGCAGCCGCTGCATGTGACTGACATGGAAGCCTTCTCTCTGATGTCAGAGCTGACGTTGGAGAGAAGGCTTGTGGGTCAGCCACATGCAGCAGCTGCCCACGTCCCTGCAACAAGTGCCACTGAAGGCAGAAGGAGCAGCCCAGCTGGATGGCCCTGAAGGAAGCAAGTGTGGCCCTGGAGCGAGCAAGTAGAAAGTGGGGACATGATCTGGGAGAAAGGGGGGGGTCATTATTTTGGGACAAAAGCTGGAAGGCAGGGAGGGAAGGCACAAACTTGGAACACAAGAGAGGGAGGAAGGGAGCACTAACTTGGGACATAGGAGGGAAGGAGGGAATAGAAAGGGAGAATTGTTGGGCATGAGTGTGTGAGTGAGAGAGAAAGATGGTGCACAAGGGGAAAGGAAGAAAATTGGGCAGAGAGAGAGAAGTGAGGTAGAGATACATAGGGAATAGAAAGATGAGAGGAAGAAATGTTGGATATGGTGGTGGAGAGGGATCAGACAAGACAGACTGAAGGGGATGCAAGGAATGTTGGACATAGTGATGGAGGGAGAGATATGGCATGATGCTGAAGAGGGGTGATAGAAGAAAAGGGCATGGGGCTAGTGGGCAGTGGTGAAAAATGCTGCACATGATCCGGGGAATGAGAGGGAGAAATGTTGCCAATAAGGGTGGAGGAGAGAGGAAGAAAAGTTGTAGGGCAGAGAGAGATGTTGGTTGGGGAAAGGAATGAGGTCTGGAGGAGAGAAAGCATACAGGAGGCAGAAAAAAGAAATATTGGATGCAGAGTCAGAAGGAAGTGCATCCAGAGACTCATGAAATCACCAGACATAAAAATAGGAAAAATTATTTCATTTTCAATTTACATAGTAACTTAGTAGATGACGGCAGATAAAGACCCTAATGGTCCATCCAGTCTGCCCAACCTGATTCAATTAAATTTTTTTTATTTTTTCTTCTTAGCTATTTCTGGGCAAGAATCCAAACCTTTATCTGGTACTGTGCTTGGGTTCCAACTGCCGAAATCTCTGTTAAGACTTACTCCAGCCCATCTACACCCTCCCAGCCATTGAAGCCCTCCCCAGCCCATCCTCTACCAAACGGCCATATATAGACACAGACCTTGCAAGTCTGCCCAGTACTGGCCTTAGTTCAATATTTAATATTATTTTCTGATTCTAAATCCTCTGTGTTCATCCCACGCTTCTTTGAACTCAGTCACAGTTTTACTCTCCACCACCTCTCTCGTGAGCGCATTCCAGGCATCCACTACCCTCTCCGTAATCGAAATGTGTCAGTTTTGAGAAATTATACTTATCTGCTGTCCATATTTTAAACTATAATTGTCTATTTTTCTCAAATTTTTACTGAAGTGACATTGCATATTTTAGTCATCTGTCTTGACCTCTTTGAACCCCTCTGAATATAAATGATAATTAACATTTTCTTTGCATAGTGTGCTTTGTGGGTTTTTAAATTTTTTTTATTTTGTAGTTACTATTATGTATTAATAAGATTATATTGTGTGTATGAAAAATGAATGGAAGACATTGCATTAGTTAGTACTATTATTATGGGGGTGGGGTCTGGGGCGGAGCTTGGGCAGGGGTACTCAGATGATATTTATTAGACTTAGGAGTTACTTGGCTTGAAGAAGTTGAGAAACACTACCTTAGACAACACTGGTAGGGACAGTTGGCCCTTTTGTCAGCTGGGAGCAGAGGTAAGCAGCAAGAATCTTAAAATCTACGAGTTCTGAGTTACATACAAATCTGACTTAAGACCGGTTTTAAAAACGTAACTCATTCTTAACCTGGGGACTGCCTGTATAGAAAAGTCATCAGTCACATCAAGAAACATTTAACCTCTTTATAAGACAGATAATGCACCTGGAAATTGTTGCTCCTTTCAGAGAATGCTTCAGTAAAGAAATGGGTTTTAAGGTGGACTTTGTTTTAAATGGCTTGGACCTAATGCTCAAAGGGAGACTTTGGATGTCTTTTTACGTAAGGAAGTGGTTAAAGTAAAATCTTATGTGAAGGACACAACACATGTGCTGCGATTTTTATCAGAAATTCAGGAGGTCCAGGAAGATTAGTTGTTAGTAACTTTAGATGTTAAGGCACTCTATACAATGATACTGATACAAGGAGCGCTGGAACTGTTACACAACATTTTTGAACAACAACAACACTGTATGCAAATATCAACTCAGTTTCTTATGGACTTAGCCAGAATAGTATTAACTCAAAATTACTTTTGGCACCAGGGTGTATTTTTTACCATGGCAGAACTAGAAAAATTTTTATGTACATCCTCATATTTTACAAATATCAAGTTGTGGAAACGCTTCCTTGATGATATACTATGTATCTGGACATTTACTAAAGAGAGCCTGAATGAGTTTATAATATGGCTCAACCAAATGGACAATAATATTCAATTCACACATGAGAAAGAAATTGCATTTTTAGATATTAAAATAATTAAATCTCAAAATCAATTCACCACTACCATTTTCCGTAAACCAACAGATCGTAATAGCCTATTGAGGTATCATAGCTTCCACCCTCATAAACTTAAGGAGAGTTTACCCATCAGTCAATTTTTATGGATTTGTCGGATTTGTTGTTCATTGCCTGAGTTTATACATCAAGCTCGGTTAATGAAGCAACGCTTTTATCAGAGGGGATACCCCAAAACAGTGGTCCATCATGCATACTTAAGAGCCAAATTTGCACAGCGTTCTTTGTTGTTACAATATCAGCAAGAGGACCAACAGTTGATATTTGTACAACCTCATTCCCTCCTTGCCACCAGAATTAACCACATAATACATAATCATTGGCATGTAGTCCAATTGATCAATCCTGCGATAGTTGAGGCTCCTATTTGTGCGTACAGAAGAGCTAGAAATTTGGGAGAATTCCTAAATAGAAAAGAAAGAGGGACGCCCCGCCAGGTTATCACAGGGCATGTAATAACTGTCAATGGTGCCCCTATACCATGGAAGGGGAGAGTTGGACCCATCCAGAGACAGGCAAACTATATAGAGCAAAACATGTGACAACATGTAGATTATCTCACGTAATATATGTCATCCAATGTCCCGGTCCTAAATTGTATGTGGGGCAGACCATTTGCCCTGTAACAGTGAGATTAACAGAGCATATGTCACGGGTCCATACCCGGAATGAGACTGCCCCTCTAGTACGCCATTGGAAGCTATTTAAACATTCAATGAAAGATCTGAAATGGCGGGTGTTAGACATGGTGGAGGTAGGGTGTGAAGAAGGTAACCTCATGCAGACGCTAAATTTAAAAGAGCTCCGTTGGATGCATGAATTACAAACTATGCAGCCTTTAGGATTGAATGAAACCAGTGATTGGCTAACTCTAGCTGAATAAATATAGGTGGATATGGTAGGTTTGGTCTGTGGATTGTGATGATTGATAAAGTTCTTTGAAGAACTTGCCTGGTGTGCGGATTGTGATGATTGATAAAGTTATTTGAAAAACTGGTCTGGTATGTGGATTGTGATGATTGGATAAGTTCTTTGAAGACTGTTTGAAGAGTAGTGTATGATTGGGTATCCTATGGATGATGTCATCAGGGGGGTGTATATCATGCAGTAACTGAATGCCGCGGCCATATTTGGATGACATATTGTAAGCAGCGTGAGAAAGCGATTGAATGAAATGTAGTTGGTGAGTACTTGAAGGGAATGATATAATACTGATAATTATTCATTGACATTCCCCTCCCAATAACTCTTATGTTGCTCTGTTTGCTTTGTTGTAGTTAAGGCACTTCCCCCGTCCTGAGGAAGATACAAAATGTGTTGGTGGGGCGTAGTGTAACAGCAACATTGCACTAACAAAGCTAAGTTATCTAGGGGATAAGAAATGTTTAGTATATTACCTGAAAATGAATCAGAAAGAATGATAAATTATTGAAATGACTAAAAAAACATATGGAAGAGATAAAAATTCAATGAATGGAGATTCTGGAAATGACTTTAAAGATATTAGCTTATGTATTTATTAAAGAGCACAGAAACAGTATGAAAAATTAGAATTAGAAACAGTGTGAAGAATATAAAAAAAAGAAAAAAAGAGATTAGAATAGAATAGAGGGCACATTTGGGTGAGCCAGTGACGAGTGCTGCCACATTGTACTGCAAGAACCAACAGGCAGACAAGTGGCATTCTGAGATTCCCCTTGTGTCTTTTAAAAGTATTATAAGCTGCTTCATAAAGCATGATATAAATTTAAACAATAGTTTGAAAAATCTTTGAGTGGATTGATATTATAGAGTGCCTAATAGTATAGTGATTCCAAAGGAAGGGGGCCAGAAAATAAAAAGCACTCTTCTGCATAACTTCAAATAGGCAAGAAATATGGCAAGAGTTTTAAGAGAAGACAGAAGATATTAAAAACCAAAGATTGAGACCAACATGATCAGAAAAATAAAATGATCCAAACAACAAAGGTAGAAGAAAATAATTTTGTTTTATATTTAGTGATTAGAATATGTCAGTTTGTACATCTGCTAGGGCTGGTATTAGACATCGCTGGGGCCCCACTGCCAGGTTGTGCTTTCTTTAGTTTCAGGCAGGCATGGGGGCAGGACAGGATTAATTCATTGAGGGCCCCTAGGCATACAAGTACACTGGGCCCCCCTGCCCCACCCCACCCCACCATGCGCCCAGGCGGAAACAGGAAGCTACTTCAGAGGGAAGCTTTGGGCAAGCAGCACCGTTTGCAAAATTAGTTACCGTTGCCTTTCTTACCTGCGTTGCTTGCTTGTCTTACTTTCTGTCAATGGGGGGGCCCGTGTTGCTGATCGATGCTGGAGGGGCCCATCGCCATTTGGGAAAAACAATGTTGATGCTGTCCTTCATCGGGCCCCCCTGACCATTTCAGGCCCTAGGCACGTGCCTACTTGGCCTATTGATTAGGCCACAGGCTACATCCCCTAACACCATCCCTAACATCTGCTAGCTTTACATTTTGCACAATACAGGGAGAAATGCATCTCTTTCTAGTTCTATGGTGTTGTACATGCAAAGTTTGAAATTCTATGCCTGCCCATTCCCAGAATCCTTAAAGGTGTTCAGAAGGCTGCCTTTTTGTATGGAGTCCAAAATGCTCCCAGATTAAAGTGGTAACTTATTTGGCAGAGTATAATGCAGTATCTACTTCAGATATCTGTAAAACAGCAACATAGTCATTTATGTACGGTAAAAAAAAAAAAATAATAATAATTACTCTATCTCCACTTGCTGGTAGATGGATGTAATGTAATGTAATGTAATGTAATGTAATTTATTTCTTATATACCGCTAAATTCCGTTAGGATTCTAAGCGGTTTACAGAAAATAGACAATAAAAATAAGATAAATAAATAAAGAATAGGTACTTTGAAATTCCCTTACTGTCCCGAAGGCTCACAATCTAACTAAAGTACCAAAGAACAAACAAATTAGCAAAATAATAGAGAGGAAAATAAAGATAGAGGAAAAAATGAGATATGAAGCATCCTAACAAGAATACATTGAACTCTCAATACCATACTGTTAAACAAAACGTACATTCCAAAATAATAATGTAATGGAAAGAAACTAATTAAATAGAAAATAATTTTAAGAATTAAATCAAATATAGAAATGTAAAAAGAAAAATAAGCATTAGAAATGAGGAAAAAAGAAAAGGTAGAGGAAGGCATATGAATAGAATGGAAAGAGAAACAGTTAAACAATAGAATTCTAAGAAATTTTAAATGAAAACTATATAAATAGACATGTAAATCTGTCTTGGGGGTTTTCAGTGCGCTTCGCCCACCCCCCTTTTTTAGCAGATGCTAGAGCTGTTGGTTTTATTCAGGGGGGGGTTTGGAGGGGCCCTTCTCCTTGGGGATGGTCTCTCTTCTCCTGCGCAGGGCCGGGCTCCAGCGGCCGGGCACATCGATCTGCTGCAGGAGCTGCCGGAAGACCTCCAACACCTGCCGGTTCTCCTTGGCTGAGGCTTCCACGTGGAGGCCGCCCCACTCCCCATCCTCTGTGGCCAATGCTTGCTAGGCCGAGACCTTCCTCTCCGCCTCCCGGTCCACCATTATTGTCCACCACCATGACGGGGGGCAGCCGGTCCTCTCGCAGGGCCGCGATCTCTGCCCTCAAGCTCCGGACGCTCTCCATGGACTCGGCGTCCTCGATCGAGTAGACTAGGGCGAAGGCGTCGCCGCGGCGGATGGAGAGCTTCCGCATGGCCGGGAATGAGTAACTGCCGCTGGTGTCCAGGATCTCCAGGCGGACCTTCGGGCCCCCGCGCTCCTCGTACTCCAGGCAGTGAAGCTCCTCCACCGTCCTCCGGTGCTCGGGATCGAAGGAGTCGAGCAGGAAGCGACGGATTAGGGACGTCTTGCCCACCCCGGCCGCCCCCAGGAACACCAGTCGCACCTGCTGCTTCTCGGGCACCGCCAGCGACATGTCACTAGGCGGGCGAGTGAACAGATGGACAGCAGATGTAATAGTAAATTAAAAATAATAAAACCAAATTAAAATAATAAAAGAACAAAAAACAAAAACAAAACATAAACAAAGAAAAATGGCGGGAGGTACTATAACTGCAACCTAACCCAGCGCCATCTTGAAAAAAAAAAAAAAAAAATTGGATGTACACCCAATCTATAAGGCTATAAGAGTGCACCTGAGATAGGAAGGGTAAATGAACCAACCAACATTACTAAACAGAGCAGTGAAATTTGACACCCAGTTGCACTGGTTCAGATCATAGTGATCTAATAATCAGGCTATTGCTTTACTACCTAGATTCAGTATAAAAACTAATCCAGATCACATCATTCTGTGGTAGTCAAATCTACTCTCAAGAGATCCAGAAGCTCTAAGTATTCCTGGTGAGAGGTGTTTTGCATTATGATTCTCTTTGGGGAAAATATTTTATAACACACTGGTCTCTTGCTGCATAGCTTCTTAGCAGCTCTTTATGGACCGTATATCTAAAACATCTTGTTTAGGACTGAGGAGTTTGAAGACCCTCTCCCTCAGAACCAGAGAGAAGGAATAGGAACTTGGATACAGCCTTTTTGTAGTTATACAACCACATTCAAAGCAGTTTATATACAGGCACGCATTTTCCAATGCCCAATGGGCTCACAATCTGTCTAATGTACCTGGGGCAAGTCTGCTCAAGTTGTTACTACTGGGTAAGAGGAAAGAATTTGGAAAACATATGTTTAAGAATGTTACATTCTAGTGCAAGGGGTAAAGGAGTCCTGAACTGATGGGTACCTCTATCCATAAGCCCATGCAAAAGGATGTCATCTACATTTTTCTACTCCACCTCCTTCTCCCGTGGGCTGTGCGCCAGCTCCCCAATTTGTATGAGAGCACACAATACGAGGAGTGTGGCTTCTTCATGGGCGGAGTCCCAGGCAGGCCCACCCAAGGAGAGTTGTAGAGCAGCTGCAAAGCTCACCCTACATATTTTCACAAACTTTTACAAGGGTGGAGGTGGTGGCACCTAGCCTTCTGGGACTGCTTTGGTACTTCCCATTGGTTCAGGACTCCTTTACCTTTTGCATCAGAAGGGAAAGTTAGGTTCTTACCTTGATAATCTTTCTGATATAAGGGTACACTGCACTAAACACCCTCACTCATTCTCTCATTATCTCCAGATTAGATTATTGTAACTCACTATATAAAAATGTCACCCAGATTCAATTAAGACATCTACAGTTAATTCAAAATGCATCTATAAAACTCATCACAAACTCAAAAAAATCTGATCATGTAACGCCCCTTTTACAAAATGCTCACTGCTTGCCAGATTCTTATCACATCACTTGTTACTCTGTTTTAAAATGCGTCAATCAAACTTGCCAGCATTCCTTGATAAACTTTTAATCCCATATGCATCTCTTAGGACCCTACGATCTGCAGACCAAAATCTGTTAGTAATCCCCTCCTTAAAAATAATTAACACTCGTATAAAATAATTTTTACATCTTATGTTCCACAGCTATGGAATACATTACCATCCAGTCTCAGAGAACAAAATCTTGATTGCTTTAAGAATGCCCTAAAGTGCTTTTTATATAAAGATGCTTTTCAAACTTAAATATTAAATGTATGATGTTTCTTTCTAAAGAAACATGAACCACAATAGGCTACAGACATTTTCCCTACTAGCCCACTATTGTGCTTCCCCTGTTCGTCCTCTTTCCTATAATTATTGTAATTCCAACCTCCTCTCCCTATTGTACCATGTTAGTCTGTTTGGTTTATTATATGTTGTTAATTTGTAATATTGTAGTCCTACTTTTAAAATGTACATCACTTAGAAGTACTATAAGTGATATAATCAAATTTTAAATAAAACCTGAAACCTACAGGAGTCCTGAAAACCCACCCTGTCAGATGTCAATATAACCTGCTTACTGTCTCAGACAAATTCGTATTGCCAGAGGCTTGGATTTTTTTTTCCTGTCAAACAGGTTCAAAGAATAGTGAAACAGATCTATTGTAATGAAACAAAAGTTTTAAAACAAACCAAAAACCTCCACAGTGTTGGTACAATTTGTACTCAGGTAGGTGGCTCATTCATTCCACCTTGTTTTCTGTTATGCTTGCCATTGATGTTGAGTTGTTTAGCCATAATCATTACAGAGCAGAACAGAATTTGTTTGTCGGGGAGTTTTTCTGTGCCCTTGCTTGAATGACTGCTTTTGTACGAACTGAGGCGCTAGAGCACAGCCCACTGCGGAAGGAGGTGGAGCAGATAAATGTAGATGACATCCTTCTGCATAACTTTTCTACCTCCACCCTGTGACTTGCATAACTTCCTTTCAATTCCTTGCTCTCCCACTGCAATCCACATCTCCTCCTCTGAGTTCGGTGTCTTTCCCCTCTTCTGCCAATCCAGTCTCTCGCTCTCCTTCTCTACTGCCCTTCCCACAGATCAACACCACCTTTTTCTCTTCCACTCCAAGTCCAGCAGAATCTCTCCTTCTCCCTCATCTGCCCCCAGTTGAGCACCTCTCCTTCTCCCTTTGCCGCTGTCTAGTAGCACCTCTCCCTCAGGTCCCATGCCCCAATTCAGCAGCATCTCTCCTTCTCCCTCTGCCACTCCCAAACCAGCAGCACCTATCCCTCACTCCCTCCCCGATCCATGTCCAGCAGCACCTTTCTCCTTTCTCTGCTCAGTCCAGCATTGCTTCTCCTTTTCTGCCTCCAGTTCAGCAGTACTTCTCCCTTTCACCTTCAGGTCCAGCAGCATCTCTTCATCTCTCTCCTTGTCTTATCTATTTTCTTTCTAGTAGAAAGGCATGAGTCTTGAACCAGTGGGTTATTCACCTCTACTCGTGACTTTGTAGAGAATGTGTCATCTACATTTTCAGCTCCGCCTCCTCTGATACTGCTCTGTGCCCCACAGTTAAGAAGAATTACAAAGAAAAAAATAAGGAGGGGAATGGGTACTCTCCGCTCAGCTCAAGTCTGCTCTGACTGCAAATTAAACTATTAGCAAACATGGCAAATAAGAACTGAAAAAACCAAAATGGAACCCAACACGCCACCTACCTAAGTGCAACTGGCACCAACAATGTTGCGACTCCCAAATTGGAAGAGAGCCGTCTACATGGTGCCTCCCCTCAAGAAGGCTCATCCTAGGCACTTTGGAAAATGTCCGGATATTCATCACTCTTCAGATTTTTTGACAATAGAAGGTCAAGCGTAGGACCCCCCCCCCCCCCCACACACACATCTGATACAGTAAGTAAGCAAAAACAACATCTGATGGGGTAGGCCGTCAAAATTCATATGAATTTCTACTAGAAAGATTATCTTCCCTTCTAGTGTAAGCATATCAAAGCAATTCCTTTAGCCTAGGGTGGGAGAAATGAGCCTGCTGCTAACACAGAGCAACCAAAGGCAGCATCTGTATGCGCCACCATGTCTACCCTGTAGAACTTTGTGAAGGTATGCAGGGTGGACATGGCCACCCTACTAATCTCCTCAGGTGGCACTGCCGCCAGTAGAATGTACCAAAGCAATCCCTCTAGCCTAGGGTGGAAGAAATGAGCCTGCTGCTAACACAGAACAGCCAAAGGCAGCATCTGTCTACCCTGTAGAACTTTGTGAAGGTATGCAGGGTGGACCACATGGACGCCCTACTAATCTCCTCAGGCGGCATTGCCCGAGACACTGTCCATGAAGCCATACCTATGGTAGAGTGTGCCCTCAATGTAACTGATGGCTACTTACCGCACTCAATGTATGCTTAATGTATGCTGAAAAAATGGCCTTACACATCCATCGTGCAAAGGAAGCCTTAGAAGCCGGGATTCATTAACACAAAGAGATAATCTGATATTCGAAAATCATTTATCACTTTGAGGTAATAGAGAAGAGCTCTTCAAACATCCAGCAATGCCAAGTTGTCCTTTTCCTTTGAACCCATGGGATGGAATGCTGGGAGCCAAACTTCCTGATTCACGTGGAAAGCTGAGACTACCTTTGGCAGGAAAGATGGAACTGGGTGCAGGGAGACCCCAACCTCCATGAATCTGAGGAAGAGTTTGCTGCATGACAGAGTCCAAAAATCTGAAACCCTCCTCACCAATGTGATAGCCACCCAAAATACTGTCTTGATAGTAATATCCATCAGTGATGGCTCATGCAAAGCTTTACTCAGAGAATGCAGGACAATGCTGTGATTCCAAGATGGAAAAGGCTACTGCACTTGTGGATGAAGCTACATCTCTCCCTTCAAAAATCTGATATCAGGATGGGAAGCCAGAAAGACTTCCTCCACTTGAGCCCTAAAACATGAGTGGCCTGCTACCTGTACCTTAAGGAAACCACATGCTAGACCTTTCACTAGCCTATCCTGAAGAAAAGCCAAGACCACTGAAAGCAGGGCCTGAAATGGCTCCACACTCTCCTTTGCACACCAGCGCTGAAATGAAAGACATGGGGGAAGCCACTATTTGCCCTGGATCGGTAGCATGGAATATTGCTACTCCTTGGGTTTTGGCCACCTTGAGAACAGGCTACTGGGATTCATAGACCATTGGTCTGACCCAGTAAAGCTATTCTTATGTTCTTTAGCATAGATAGGAACTGTTGAAAGCTTCTTAGATCTTAGGAGAGTGGCTACGACCACTTCTGAACAGCCCTTGTGCGCTAAGGCCGCATGCTCAAGCACCATGCTGTAAGTCCAAAGCATGCCAGATCCCCCAGGCCACTGGGTCCTGCAAGAAAAGATTTGCATAAAGGGGCAGTTTGAGCTATGTAGAAACACCAGATCCACGTACCACGAACAATGTGGCTGTCTGGGGTGACCACGATCACCAACCCGTGCTCTTCAATATCTTTATAAACGATCTGGACATTGGTACGACAAGTGAGGTGATTAAGTTTGCAGACAATACAAAGTTATTCAGAGTAGTGAAGACACAGGGGGATTGCGAAGATCTACAAAGTGACATAATCAAGCTCAAAAAATGACAGCGACATGGCAAATGAGGTTCAACGTGGATAAGTGCAAAGTGATGCATATCAGTAACAAAAATCTCATGCATGAATACAGGATGTTCGGGGCGGTACTTGGAGAGACCTCCCAGGAAAGAGACTTGAGAGTTCTGATCAACAAGTCAATGAAGCAGTCTGCACAATGCGGTGGCAAAAAGGGCGAACAGAATGCTAGGAATGATAAGGGGATCACAAACAGATCGTAGAAGGTTATCATGCCGCTGTACCGGGCCATGGTGTGCCCTCACCTGGAGTACTGTGTCCAGCACTGGTTGCCGTACATGAAGAAAGATATGGTACTACTCGAAAGGGTCCAGAGAAGAGCGACTAAAATGGTCAAGGGACTGGAGGAGTTTCCGTACAGTGAGAGATTGGAGAAACTGGGCCTCTTCTCCCTTGAAAAGAGGAGACTTAGAGGAGACATGATCGAAACATTCAAAATACTGAAGGGAATAAAGACAGACTGTTCACACTCTCCAAGGTAGGGAGAAAGAGAGGGTACTCTCTAAAGTTTAAAGGGGATAGATTCTGTACAAACGTAAGGAAGTACTTCTTCACCCAGAGAGTGGTGGAGAGCTGGAATGCTCTTCTGGAGTCTGTTGTAGGTGAAAACACCCTTCAGGGTTTCAAGACTAAGCTGGACAAGTTCCTATTAAACTGGGACGTACACAGGTGAGGCTGGACTCATTTTAGAGCATTGGTCTTTGACCTGGGGGTCACCGCATGAGCGGACTGCTGGGTGCGATTGACCACTGGTCTGACCCAGCAGCGGCAATTCTTATGTTCTATTCTTCAAATGACTGCCTACCATGGGGGAAAAACTTACATCTCCTTCTAGGGCCAAGGTTGTACTGGTACGTCCACGCTGGCTCTTCCGGGCTTGGATCTTTGGCTAAAGAGGTAACAAACTTTCTTATTGGACACCAATGCTATGAGATCGAATGTCAGACGGGAGAGAAACCACTTCCTTAGATCCAGTGTCTGCCTGCATATTCTTCACTCCTGTCACGTGTACTGCAGACAGTGCTTGCAGGTAGACTTCGGCCCAATGAAGCAACAATCTGGCTTCCTGTGCCAATAGAGCACTGTTGATGCTTCCATGCCTGTTGATGTATGCCACCTCCTTGGGATTGTCTGAGAACACCCCTTCTGTATGCCTGTGCTTCACAGATGATGCCGAGTCGCTGTCCAAGGCTCCAGTGATAAGGTTTTCCCCAAAACCTGAGCCACCTGCATCCCCACCACCCTAGAGGGTCCAGAGGGGGCTATGTTCAGTGGGTCCCAACCCTGTCCTGGAGGACTACCAGGCCAGTCGGGTTTTCAGGATAGCCCTAACGAATATGCATGAGAGAGATCTGCATATAATGGAGGTGCCAGGCATGCAAATCTGCTCCATGTATATTCATTAGGGCTATCCTGAAAACCTGACTGGCCTAGTGGTCCTCCAGGACAGGGTTGGGAACCACTGCTCTAAATCATGAAGAACAAGGGCACTTCCTCAGATGGCCGTCCAGCCAAATCTGGCAGTTATCAGGTAAACAGCCTAAGAAATTCATATCTATCAATTTTAATCAAAATCCAAGATGGCCATGGTGGCAGTGTTTTGGTGCCAGAAAACTGCCTAGGACAGCTCAATAAAAGTGCAAAAAAAACCCCGAAACCCTCAAAACAGCAATTAAAGATTCTCCCCCATAGGCAACAATGGCTAGTACTCACTGCTGCTGGTGCTGTGCCTGCTTCAGCTTAAACAGAAACTGGAAGATGGTGAAAACTTTATACCTCAGACAAGCATACAAGAAGTCCTCCAGATGCTTGTATCTTCAGGTTGTCAGTCCTCGGGAGGCAGCCAACCTCCAAAATGTCCCAGGGACCAACATGGATGCTAAAACAGCCAGCACTCAAGCTCCAGTATTGACCAGGAGCAAGCTCCACTACATAGGGAACTATCTCCGAGTCACATAGGTGTTAGTGCAGGCTGGTTAGGTAAGTGCCCTGCAACAGGGTATTCCTACCAGCTACAGATTTCAGACAGCGAGAGTCTGTCTCCACCCAGGCAGAGCTGACCCATGCAGCCTGGCTACCTCTGTAGCACTGAAAAGCCTCTGAAAGTTGATAATTTAAAAAAATAAAAAAAAAAAATAAAAAAAAAAATATATATATATAAAATTACAACAGAGCATATCAGAAAGACACATTCAATCTGCATGTAGGAGAAACTGAGGGGCATAGAGCAGTGTTAGAAGAGGTGGAGCTGAAAAATGTAGATGATGCCTTCTACACAAACTTATGAGTAGAAGTAAATAACCCACCGATTCAAGACTCATATGCCTTTTGTACTAAAAACAGTTAAGAAATTTATTCAGTCTTAAAGATTTAATAGAATCAGCTTGTACAAACGATTTGACCTGGACATGGTGAGAAAGGCTATTGTGACTGCACCAAGATATACCTACACGACTATGTGAGAATTGTTTCTGTCATTTGTTTATTTTATCGTTAATGTTGAGGATTAAATATCTGAATCTGTCCTATCACAACTGGAGTTCTTTTTACATGTGCTTTTGTGAGAAAGGAATTACAAAATTTTAACAAACAAGTTAGGGAGTGGCTAAGTTTGATTAGAATAGTTATATTTTCTCAAGATCTTTCTTTCTTCCTTCCATCTGCAGGCTGGTGGGACAAAGAACTTTACTATTGAGCACACCTTCTTGAACCAGTCAATAGCTACAAGAAGTTTATGCAGAGATGTGTATGGAGACAGCAGCAAACAGACATTCTCAGCAGCAGCTAACTGGGAGTCACTTTGTTGTCTATGAAGATGTCCTGTATAATCCAGGGAGACGTGCACCCTTCTCATAGTTATTGGGATTCCTCTTCTCTCTTGCTCGCTGCTGACAGCTTGATGGGTGAGTCTTGCTGGATATACAGCATTAGGCATATTAGCGCACAACATTTCTCAGTAAGATAAGAAGAAATGTTGGACTGGTTCCAACTCCTACCTTATGGGGTCCCAACATGTGTGCGGAAAAGGGTTTTGTGCAGAAGCTAACTTATTCAAAGCCTTGCAGTAAACACCAGCACATTGTATATTAAAAATCAACATTAATGATACTTGTTAAAATGTTTATTTTATTTTTATTTTTCCTCTAACTCTACTTTTCACTTCTCTATTACCCTCCAGGTACTTTAGTTAGATTGTGAGCCTTCGGGACAGTAAGGGAATTTTTCAAGTACCTTTCTTATTTCTAATCTTAATGTATATTTTCTGTAAACCGCTTAGAACCTAACGGATGTAGCGGTATATAAGAAATAAATTACATTACATTACATTACATATACTCGATGAAGAATATATACCTGTCATATAAACTGTTATTTGCTTCCTCTTTAGTATTATGGATCATGTGTCAAATCAACTTTGGAAAATAAACAATTTTTTAAAGAATTGTTGACCTTTTTTTAATGAACAATGCAAGGGCTGTAGATAGTAATGAAAGAAAGTCAACAAATAATAATGGCCTGTTTCTAGCAAAGCAGGAGAACAGCACTTAAAGGGCTGAGGTAGACATGTCTAAGAAAACTGCAATATTCCCAGTCATTTTTTCACATCCTCCATCCCCCTTCTAACTTATACTCTTCTCCTGGATCTACCTCCATAGCTTTCAGCATCAGGTTCATATTATTGTCTCAAATACAAGACCAGTTCCTCTTCCTTCAGTCAAATCACCTTCCCAGTCACTCTCCAGCAGGGTACTTACTACCTTCTGAGTCAACCCTACCCCTTTTCTCTGCAAGAAGTTCGTGTCAATATTTGGGCTACCACAGTGTAAGTACATTATGCTCACAACTCAGGCAGTGAAAAAAGCCCAAGCGGATTTATTACATAGAGAATTCAGCATACTGTGAAAAAATAAACAATTCTCTATAAAACACCTGAAGGAAATTCTCCTGCTTCCTTGAGCCTATAAATGGCTACCAGCTGCAACAGAAGTGGACCTCCTGTTACTGTCCATTTTCTAAGGCCTGAGTGACACACACTCCGGGTACCAGACAGAGCCACTTGGGGAAAGGCTTCACAGAGCAATTGAAAAGGTGTGGGGGGGGGGGGAGTGAGCAAAACAAGTCAGTTGATATGGACAAGTGTCACGAAGAGTGTGAGGGAGCTGAGGGAGAGGAGTCCAGTGATCAGGGCCTTCACCAGGAGGGCAGTCCAACTGCCTAGGAGGAAGAGGTGACCAAAGGATCTGGGAAGAAAAATGAGACACCTAGTTTAACCATTAAGGTAACAATTCTGTAAGTGTAGATGCCATGAGCACTTATTCTATATTGGCATCTGGTTGTCAAGCTACCATTACAGAAGACTAGCATAACCTGGTATCAGCATGCCTTACATTTAAACACAAGGGTGTACAGAGCTTACTGTATGCTGTGCATTTCATGCAACGCTAGGAGTCCTGTCCATGCCCCACCCACATATACACCCCTCCTTGCAGCTGTACAATACAGCATTTATGCATGCTCTCATAGAATAGTGTTTAGGGCATTTACGTGCATTAAGTATTTCTTTTCTCTGCACTTAAGCACATGAAGGGGTGTATACTTGTGAGCACCTAGTTATAGAATTGCCCTTTAAAGGTTTGTGTGCAACTCTCCCACTCTTACAAAAAACCAAACCTTTGTTCTGCAAATAATTTAGTGTATTGTAGCATGTACCCTTCTCATCAAAGCTGAACCTGGAGTCCCAGCAAAATCTTGGTTGCTAAGGCTTTGGCTTGTCAAATTGTTTACCATCACCATCAATTTAACTGCCCATTTATGATTCACTGATGAGTCTAGGGCACAAATAATTACGGGCCCTCTTCCCCATAACAAGGGTGCTCAGTGTTGAATTTAAAAATTCCTCAATGGTGGTAAATACACTGTTAATCTTTTATAAAATATTAAAAAGCTGTAATGTCTTCAAAGGTAAGGTAGACTGAAAGAGGGCTAGTTCTTCTCCAGCAATTAAAACAGTTGATGAGCACACTATGGTGGCAAGAGCTGAGAATTGCAACTCAAAATAATATCTTAATGCTTTATCTTGAGAGACAGGGACTTTGTGGCCTAATCACACACATACTGTAGATGCCAGCAAAGGCTATTGGGCCCACCCCACAATATTTCCTAATGCAGTTGTGAATACATCTATTCAGATGGGTTTTCAAGACTGCCACACTGAAGCTGCTTATGATAGATTTGTATAAATTGTAAATTCAGATTATGCAAATTTCTCTCATGCATTATACAGTTCTGAACACAAGATTAGGAAACACTGGCCTACACGATTGTAGACTAGGGCTAGATTCACAAAGAGCACAGATCCGATCCGTGTCCGGGGCTGATTCACCAATCACCCTCATGCAAATGAGGGCGATCGGAATCACACCCCCATCCAACTGTCGGGATCGCTCTCTAGTGATCCCGACGCATACGCAGACCATCTGTAGATGATCGGCACACGCTTAACAGCAGGCTCGGTGCGGGGAAGGGCAGGTGTCATGAGTCAACCCCCCCCCCCATCCCCCAGTGAGGCAAAACCGGCATCTCAAGTCAGCACTGGGGCTCACCGCAGAGGGCAGGGGGGAATCCTGAGGATCCTGGAAACCGTCCATTACCCATTTCCCTAATTTCGGTCTAGTGCACAAAACCGGAGACACAGTTTTATTAAACCCAAGATCTCCACCCTCGGTAGTAAGCTTGAGCCTAGATCCCCGCAGCCACTTCCCATTTCTGAGAAGGAAAAAGAACAAAAAAGCACATGGGAGGAAGAACTTGCCTAATAAAATCAGATAGTTCTGCCAATCACTGAGGTGTCTGCAGTGACATCTGTTCTCAAGCTCCAGTCATTCTGGCGGCAGTAGGAAGGCAGAGTCAGCAGACCGGGATCCGGAAGGGCTTAAGAGCAGTGACCTTTTTAAAAAAAAACTTTAAAAAAACTTTACTTTTGTTTCTTTTTTTCTTCGCGAGCCTGTGGTGTTAACCCACTTTAAACCCGTGGGTTAAAACTACGGGCTCGTAGTGCGGGGAAGGGCAAGAGAGATTTAGGACAGGCAGGAGAAGGTATTCGGGGCAGGCAGGAGAAGAACAGGAGATTGGGGCTGAGAGCAGAGAGGCAGGGCAATCGGAAAGGACCTCAGCGACTGGTCCTCAGCAGTCGCTTATTTTTGGATCGACCAGCCCAGTCGGTGTTGCTTTTTTATTTTAATAAATTGCTTCCTGCCTGCATTTGAATGCCGTTCCCCCTCATTTGCATGCGCGGATTGGAGGATGATCGGGACAAAGGTTAGTGAATCGAGTCGGAGGGAAATCGGGTCGTAAAGGGGTAGCTAAATGGTCGGAAGTTGATCGGTGGGCTTAGTGAATCTAGCGCTAGGTCATCACATTCCCTTGCCCAGTAAAAACAGCAAGGACGAGAGGGAAAAACACAAAGGAGACGTAGAAAGGGTGATAGGCAGATTAAAGGAGAAAAAGAGATTCTACCAGTGTGAGACAAGGAAATAAATACAGGGACTCACTCCATGAGGAAAGCTTTGTAGGTGCTGAGTCCCAGCAGGAACGTCACCGGCAGCCTGTAGTGTTTGGGGAGGTCGTATCTGGTAAACATCCACACCAATGCAGCCATAACAATATAATGAACCTGTGGAAAGAGCCATGACAGTTAAGACCCCACTGCTCAAGAGCACAAATGCAAAGTGGCAAAGCAAAAAAGGATTTTATACCAGGCTGATGTTGGAATCAATGCTCATCTGGATATATTTCCAATCAAACTCGATCCCACGGGCTCCAACCCAGAGAGGGATACACCTGAGAGAGATAAGAAAGCAGGATAGCTGAAGTGTGGAAAAAATGGCTGTAAAGGAATGTTTGGTCCATCTAGTCTGCCTACTTGTGTGCCTGCTTATTTTGCCACAGGCCTTACTCCATCTGCAGCACTCTCTTCCCCCTTTGGCACTGAGCTCCCTGCCTGTCAGTTTTAGTTTCTAACATCTCTGCTGGCATTTTCTCATATTCTAAGCATCCCTCCTTTCAGCTTCATAACACCTCTTGACTGTGTTTTTCATTCTATGGAAATTTTGCTATCCCTTTACCTTAATCAAGTCTTTTTCCAAGAATAGTTTTTCATCTTTATTCTATTTACAACTTAAAGGGCAGGCCATGCATTAACCTCCTTTAAACTGCTCCTGCCTTATCAATGTCCTTTTGTAACCAATATATTACCTCAAGGAGGGCTCTCTCCAGACACCTGTATGAAATGATTATTAGAGTAACACTTATTCACTCATAATGAGTAGCCAAAGAAATTCAGTTATGTTCAGAACAGTAATCAGAGTTATTCTTATATGTCAGACCAAATCAGTAGGACGAACCTAAGTGTTTAAAAGGCCGTAGCAAAACTCCCAATCATTGCATATTTTCCATATCAAAAATGATCTCCATCTTTAAAGCACTTATCTTATAATTGTAGATATAAAAATAGGTTGCTGCTTTAGGGTCCTGACGCGTTTCGCGGCTGCTGCCTCAGAAAACCCCGTTAAAAGATAGTTCCAATTCAACTTCAAATGAAATATGGTCTGTGAGTTTGAAAGCTGAGAGCCACTCCGGGATAACCCAGACACAAGTGGTTGAACTGCTGTAGGATCTGGGGTGGATTGCCAATTTCAGGACGAGCCACCTGGAACCAACACAATGCCTGGAGTACTTGGGAATCCTGTTCAACACTAAAGAGGGCCTTGTTTTTCTTTCCGAGCCAAGCAGGCTGAAATTCAGATGCCAGATCATGGATATTCTGGCGATGAAGACTCCAATGGCTTGGCATTACCTGCAAGTGCTAGGGTCAATGGTAGCGACCGTAGAGGTGATTCTGTGGGCAAGAGATCACCTACGCCCTCTCCAGTATGCGTTCCTGTCGTGCTGATATCCACAGAAGGACTCTCTCCAGGCGCAGTTATCCTGGACAATGGCAGCACGCCAGAGTTTGTGCTGGTGGTTCCATCCAGAGATGTTAGACAATGTCCTACCTCTCACATATCATTGTGTTTTAGGGACGTTGGTTGCCTGTGCAGAGGAAATGGTCCATCAACAGAATGAACCTGAGGGTCATTCAGTTGGCGTTTTAATCCCTCTGGAAGGCAAAGCAGTCAGAGTATTCTCAGAGAATGCCACAGCTGTGAAGTATGTTAACAGGCAAAGGGACACTAAGAATCCACCATTACAAATGGAGGCCCAGTGGTTGTTTCGCTGATCAGAAATACATCTGAAGGCCTTAACAGTGGCTTACGTAGCGGAAGTGGACAATGTACAAGCTGACTGTCTCAGTCGTCAGACTTGGATCTGGGGGTATCACAGAGAGCCTTCTCTTGCATTGTGAAATGCTGGGGACAGCCGTTGTTCAATCTGATGGCATCTGCACACATCAGAAGGCCTCATGTTTCTTTAGCTAAAGATTTGAGCGGGGAAGCACCAGCGTGGATGCTCTAGTCCCACCGTGGCCTACAAAGGAACTGTATGTATTTTCCCCATGACCAATGATAGGCCAGGTTATCAGAAGAATAGCAACCCACCACGGATTAGTAATCCTTGTAGCTCCTGATTGGCCGTGATACCCATGATATGCGGACCTAATGTGTTTGCAATGGGACAGCTGCATCACGAGATCTGTTGCAGGGTCCAATATACCTAGACAGTCCAGAATGCTTTGATCTTACAGCATGGCTTCAGTGCGAAAAGGATATTTGGAAGTGGCTATTGCAACCCTCTTATGATCTAAGAAGCCAGCGACTGTGTCAGCCTATGCTAAGGTTTAGAATGCTTTCCAGCACTGGTGTGCGGAAAAAAAAGCTAACGTATTTACCCAAAAATAAGACCTTAACTAAGGCTTATTTTGGGGTAGGGCTTATATTAGGAGCATCTTTAAAAATCATGCTAGGTCTTATTTTCGGGGAAACAGGGTAGATCCTTTCAGGGCACTAATTTCTAGAGTCCTGTCATTTTTCAGGACAAAATTTAGAAAGGCCTAGCAGTGGGTTCTTTCAAGGTGCAAATGGCTAGCCTCTCCTGTTACAGAGCAGGCATACAAAAAGAAGTCTGTAGCCAGATTCCTGAAGGGAGCTTTGTGGCTACACCCTTCAGTAAAACATCCATTTCCTATGTGGAATCTTAACACAGTGTTACAAACTCTCTATAAAGCTCCATACTAACCCTTAACAGGAAGAGATGGATTGCCTCAGTGAGGAGAGTCTCAAAACTTTAGGCTCTGTCATGCATAAAATCTTTTTTCAGATTTACAGAAGCTGGCGTATCTTTGCACACAGTGCCTTAGTTTCTGCTGAAAATAGTTTTGGCATTCCATGTAAACCAGAAAGTTTGACTACTGGCGTTTAAACAGGACAAAGTCTTAGTGTTGCTGGATGTAAGGAGTTTTTCTTCATTATCCTGATGTGACAAATGAGTTTTGTCTCTCAGATCATCTTTTTGCGTTAACCAATCATAGCTGTTGGGGAAGACCAGCCTCTAAAGCGTCTATCTCTTGGTGGATTTGCATGGCAATCTCATTGGCTTACACTGGTTGTGGTAAACAGCCGCAGATCCATCTGAAAGTCCATTCTACCAGAAGTGTGGCTGCATCATGGGCAGAGTCCAGGGCAGTGCCGCCTGATGAGATTTGCTGGGCCATCCTCTGTTCCTTTACTAAGTATTACAGAGTGGACATAACAGCACAAATGGACACCGCTTTTGGGTCCTCAGTGCTAGTCACAGGCTCATCTGTCCCACCCAAGACTCAGGGGCCTGCTTTAATCGTAGGCTGTTTGCACAGGAAGAAATAGGTTCTTAATGGGATATTCCTCTTTTCTGTAGAACAGCATATGATTCCTGAAGCCTCATCCTGTTAGATTTTGGCCTCAGACATAGGTGTCTCTAGAAGCTTATCCAATGGTGGTCAAGAAGTGTCCATATAATAAAGAAACAAAATTTAAGAATGTTTTGTAATCAGCCTCTTTGGTTAGAGAGCTACACAAGTGTTAGTGCCAGTTGCACACTGGTAGATGGCTTGTGGATTTTTAGAGTACTAGCTGTCCGATGCTCTCTCAATTTCTAAACAGTTGAGAAAAATGATGATCGAGTGGGCAAAGACTGGGACTAAAGCACCCATGGAGTTCCTGTTGTAGTCTTGTGAGACCACAAGAACTCAGTAGCACAGCTCTGCGCGGGGCAGGAGTGTAGGGAGATCGCTCCTGCCCCGCATCACCGCTAGATCACCAGGTAAGGTCCATGGGTGGGTCAGAGCCGGCCAAACGTTATTTGCAATTTTCCCTATTCGCGGGCTGGCTCTGCCCCTAACCCCCGCGAATAGGGAAGGAGAAGTGTATATATAAATATCTAGTAGTAGAGGAAGGAGAAATAATCATGCATAAATTATTCAAAGAAAAGATCTGTAAAGAATATTAAAAGGTAAATGTAATCCCCTACAGACAACTATCACATTGTGAATAATTTATGAGCACAGTAGACAACCGACCAATTTCATCTGCATGTTTAAGGAGAGATGAATTGATTGAATAGTTGCAGCCTAGGACAACAGATTATGGATGAGATGTTTAACAAGTATAGGAAAATCTGTTAAAAAACGGTATCTGTAGATTCTGTAAGAAAGATTTGAAAACTGTTGCTCATCTTGTAGCTGACTGCAAAGTTCTAACTGCAAAAAAGCACAATAAGCGGACATCTCATCCACATTACAATATTGCTGCATAAGAAAAGCACCAGGAGTCATGACTCAAAAGAGAATTATGGAGAATAAAAATGTTATGGTCTCTTGGGATATTCCAATTCCAACTAATAAAAAGCTGGATGCACAAAAAAATTAACGAAAGGGTGAGCAGACCACAAAAAGACTGCAGAAGCCCAAGATATGAAATACAAAAGGGTTCTGTGTTCAAAACCCTCCACTCTTAATGCATAATAAAGGTGTTTTTGTATTAATTTTTGCAGTCTTTTTGTGGTCCACTCACCATTTCCTCCAGTCTGGATTTTGCAGACCACTTGCCTACTTATTGGGGTTTTTTTTGCACCCCCTCCCCAACCCCCCCTTAAAAACCAAAACAGGTAAAGGAGAACTGTATTGATACCAAGAAGATGTAGTCCGGCCAAGAAAATGTGAGAAATATTTCCTTCAATTTTGGTGCCTCAAGTTTGATTAAAAAAGAATTTTCAAGCATAACTTTTACAACAGCATGTGAACTCCAGACAGAAGCTCTGACATGATGCAAGTACTACAATGAGCGTTGGCAGTAAATATGAGAGATAGATCACACTTCACATACCCTATCTTAGGAATGAGGTTCCTTAGTATGCACAAAAAGCACAGTTACTTACCGTAACAGGTGTTATCCAGGGACAGCAGGCAGATATTCTTAACGCATGGGTGACGTCACCGACGGAGCCCTCGGTACGGACCTTTTTAACTAGAAGTTTCTAGTTGGCCGCACCGCGCGTGCGCGAGTGCCTTCCCGCCCGACGGAGGAGTGCGTGGTCCCCAGTTAGGATAAGCCAGCTAAGAAGCCAACCCGGGGAGGTGGGTGGGACGTAAGAATATCTGCCTGCTGTCCCTGGATAACACCTGTTACGGTAAGTAACTGTGCTTTATCCCAGGACAAGCAGGCAGCATATTCTTAACGCATGGGTGACCTCCAAGCTAACAAAGAGGGAGGAGGGATGGTTGGCCATTATGAAAATAAATTTTGTAACACAGATTGGCCGAAGTGTCCATCCCGTCTGGAGAAAGCATCCAGACAGTAGTGAGTAGTGAACGTGTGAACTGAGGACCAAGTGGCTGCCTTGCAAATTTCCTCGATGGGCGTGGAACGGAGGAAAGCTACAGAAGCAGCCATAGCTCGGACTCTGTGGGCCGTGACAGCTCCTTCCAGTGAGAGACCGGCCCGAGCATAGCAGAACGCAATACAGGCAGCAAGCCAATTAGAAAGCGTCCGTTTGGAGACAGGGCGACCTAAACGGTTAGGGTCGAAAGACAAAAAGAGCTGAGGGGATGCTCGGTGAGCTCTGGTGCGATCAAGGTAGTAAGCAAGGGCACGCTTACAATCCAGCGTGTGCAACGCCTGTTCCCCAGGATGCGAGTGAGGTTTAGGGAAGAAGACGGGCAACACAATGGACTGGTTGAGGTGAAAAGCCGAGACCACCTTGGGAAGGAACTTAGGATGTGTACGCAGGACGACCTTGTCATGGTGAAAAACAGTGAACGGTGGGTCAGCAACCAGTGCATGCAGTTCGCTAACTCTCCTGGCAGAGGTGATGGCAATTAGGAAAAGCACCTTCCAGGTAAGAAGCTTGAGCGAAGTTGTGGCAAGAGGCTCAAACGGAGGTTTCATGAGTGCTGATAAAACCACATTCAGGTCCCAGACGACAGGAGGAGGCTTTAGAGGCGGCTTGATATTGAAGAGACCTCTCATAAATCTGGAGACCAGAGGATGAGCCGTGAGGGGTTTTCCGAGGATAGGCTCATGAAACGCAGTGATGGCACTGAGGTGGACTCTGATGGAGGTAGACTTGAGGCCAGCATTGGACAGCGAGAGCAAATATTCCAATATAAGTTCCACCGATAAAGAGGTGGGCTCATGATGATGCCGGAGACACCACGAGGAAAATCTGGTCCACTTCTGATGGTAACATTGGAGGGTGGCCGGTTTCCTGGAGGCGTCCAATATGAGGCGGACCGGGAGAGATAGATTCTCCGGAGAGGTCAGCCCGAGAGAAACCAAGCTGTCAGGTGGAGCGAAGACAGATTGGGATGCAGTAGAGACTGATGCTGCTGTGTAAGTAGAGTAGGAAACACAGGAAGAGGAATGGGCTCCCTGGAGCTGAGTTGGAGCAGGAGGGAGAACCAGTGTTGACGAGGCCACCGAGGGGCGATGAGAATCATGGTGGCTTTGTCCTTGTGGAGCTTGGACAAGGTCCGCAACATCAGAGGAAGTGGAGGGAAGGCATACAGGAATCGATCCCTCCAGTCGAGTAGGAATGCATCCGGGGCCAGACGGTGAGGAGAGAAGAGTCTGGAGCAGAATTGGGGCAGCTGATGATTGTGAGGTGCTGCAAAGATGTCCACCTGCGGAGTGCCCCAGCGAGCAAAGATGGAGAGAAGAGTTGGAGGGTCCAACGTCCACTCGTGAGGTTGAAGGATGCGGCTGAGATTGTCGGCCAGGGAGTTCTGTTCGCCCTGGATATAGACCGCCTTGAGGAAGAGATTGTGGGCTGTGGCCCAGGTCCAGATGCGTAGAGCCTCCAAACAAAGGGGGCGAGATCCGGTGCCGCCTTGCTTGTTTATGTAGTACATGACAACTTGATTGTCTGTGCACAGGAGGAGAACCTGAGGGCAGAGAAGATGTTGGAAAGCCTTGAGGGCGTAGAACATGGCCCTGAGTTCCAGGAAATTGATGTGATGTCGACGCTCCTGTGGGGTCCAAAGTCCCTGGGTGCGCAGATCTCCAAGGTGAGCTCCCCACGCATAGGGGGACGCATCCGTGGTGATGATCATAGAGTGAGGGGGCAGATGAAAGAGCAGACCCCTGGAAAGATTTGAGGAGTTCAACCACCATTGGAGAGATTGCTGAAGAGATGATGTCACAGAGATGGGATGAGAAAGAAGATCCGTAGTCTGTGACCATTGGTTGGCGAGAGTCCATTGAGGTATGCGGAGGTGGAGACGTGCTAGAGGAAGGACATGTATTGTCGAGGCCATGTGTCCCAGGAGGACCATCATCTGTCGAGCGGGAATGGAGGGATGTGTGAGCACCTGACGACAGAGATGGAGCAGAGTCCACTGACGACCGGAGGGAAGAAAAGCCCTCATTAGAGTGGTGTCCAGAACAGCTCCGATGAATTGAAGTCGCTGGGTGGGAAGTAAATGCGACTTGGGGTAGTTGATCTCGAACCCCAGGAGGTGGAGGAGAGAGATGGTGTGATGAGTAGCCTGTAGCACAAGTAGAGATGAAGGTGCTTTCACCAACCAATCGTCCAAGTAGGGGAACACCTGGAGGTTGTGAGACCTGAGGAAGGCCGCCACTACTATGAGGCATTTGGTGAAGACCCTGGGTGAGGAAGCGAGGCCAAACGGTAGCACCTTGTACTGGTAGTGACGGTGCAGTACCTGGAACCGCAGATAGCGGCGAGAAGTCGGATTGATGGAGATGTGAGTGTAGGCCTCTTTGAGGTCTAGGGAACATAGCCAGTCGTGCTGAGAAAGAAGAGGGTAGAGCGTGGCAAGGGAGAGCATTCTGAACTTCTCCTTGACCAGACACTTGTTGAGGTCCCTGAGATCGAGAATGGGACGGAGGTCTCCCGTCTTTTTGGGTACCAGGAAGTAGCGGGAGTAGAATCCCTGACCCCTTTGTTCTGGAGGTACTTCTTCGATGGCATTGAGAAGGAGGAGGGATTGAACCTCCCTCAAGAGGAGGGGGGTTTGAGATGAGTGTGAAGCAGACTCGACGGGAGGGTTGTCTGATGGAAGAGTCTGGAAGTTGAGAGAGTAGCCGTGGCGGATGATGTTGAGGACCCACTGGTCCGATGTGATGACCTCCCAACGGCTGGAGAATATGCTGAGACGACCTCCGATTGGTTGTGGAAGAGGTAGCGAAGGTGGAAGACTGGCTATGCCCTGGAGAGAAGAGTCAAAAGGGCTGAGACTGCTTTGCAGGCTGAAGAGGCTTGGAGGGTTGATTGGCCTGAGAACGAGCCTGGGCATGGTGCTGTTGTTGACGGGGCCGCCGAGGTTGTTGAGGAGGCGGATTGAGTGGCCTGGCTGAGAACCTGCGCTGATAAGACGACTGAGGCCGATAAGGTCGGGCAGGTGGAGCCTTCTTCTTCGGCTTGATCAGGGTGTCCCACCTGGTTTCATGGGCGGAGAGTTTCTGGGTGGTGGAATCCAGTGACTCTCCAAAAAGTTCATCCCCGAGACAGGGGGCGTTGGCTAGACGATCCTGGTGATTGATGTCCAGGTCGGAGACTCTCAGCCAGGCCAGGCGGCGCATGGCTACGGCCATGGCAGAGGCACGGGAGGTGAGCTCGAAGGAATCGTATATCGAGCGGACCATAAACTTGCGCAATTGAAGAAGGCCAGAGATGTGCTGTTGGAAAAGTGGAACCTTGCGCTCCGGCAGGTACTTTTGGAGGGCGGACAGCTGTTGGACCAAATGTTTCATATAAAAAGAAAAATGGAATGAATAGTTGTTCGCCCTGTTGGCCAGCATGGCATTCTGGTAGAGCCTCTTGCCAAACTTGTCCATGGTCTTACCCTCTCTGCCAGGAGGGGTAGAGGCATAGACACTGGAGCCCTGAGTCTTTTTTAAGGTGGATTCAACAAGAAGGGACTCATGGGGCAATTGAGACTTGTCGAACCCTGGGATAGGGATGACCCGATAGAGGTTGTCCAGTTTACGGGGGGCCCCCGGTACCGTAAGGGGGTTCTCCCAATTTTTGTAAAAAGTCTCCCGTAGGATATCATGTACGGGAAGCTTGAGGAACTCCTTAGGGGGTTGTTCAAAATCTAAAGCCTCCAGGAAGGCTTGAGATTTTTTTGAGTCAGATTCCAGAGGAAGGGATAGGGCTGCAGACATCTCCCTGAGGAACTTCGAAAAGGAGGACTGCTCCGGTTTGGAGGTGGCATCGGGTGCCGACGGGTCCTCATCAGATGAGGAGGGATCCTCCTCAGTACCGGGAGGGGACTCCTCCCATAAGTCAGGGTCCCGGACCTCTGGTGCATGTCGAGACACCGGGGTGGAAGGTGCGGTATGGTGAGTCTTGGATAAAGATTTTCCAGAGCGCACCGAAACGGTACCAGGAGAAGAGGACCGGCGTCGATCCCGGTCCCGGGAAGTATGACGCCCTGCCTGGTCCCGAGGAGGATCCGTCGTGGTATGGGAGTGAACCACCGGATGGGTATGAAGTTGCTCAGCCGAAAGTATCGGCATGGAGGTGTTGATAGGTACCGATGGGGTGGATACCGGGGGCTCGGTACGGGGCTCGGGCCGGTCTGGTACCGGAAGGAGCGGTGCCAGGATAGTGGGCAACAGGTGCTCGAGCTGTCGCTGTAACTGTTCCTGGAGTTGAACTTTTAAGATGGCCGAAATACGGTCATCTAGGGGTGGCATCGGAACCGCTTTCTTTTGCTTCGGTTCCTTAGATGCCGCTCCACGCCCCGGCGATGAGGAGGCCGATGAAGAGGCACTCACCGAAATCGGGGCGGAGCGCTTGCGGGGTCGGCGCGAGGCCGGCAAGGTCGGTGTCGCCACCGTAGTTGGAGGGCGCTCGAGGGAAGAGGAAGGCTTCTTAGCCGGCTTACCTGGCGCCAGAGACGCCGATGCGGGGTCGGGCGGTGTCGAAGTAGACGGTGCCGATTTCTGTGGTACCGCTGTCGATGTCGAGGAATCCATCGCCGACCCGGTGCCGAACAAAAGAGTTTGTTGAATTTGTCGGTTTTTAAGAGTTCTCTTTTTAAGAGTGGCACAGCGGGTGCAGGAGTCCGCCCGATGCTCCGGACCCAAACACTGCAAACACCAATTGTGTGGGTCAGTGAGGGAGATCGGGCGTGCACACCGCTGGCACTTTTTAAAACCGACCTGCGGGGGCATGAAGGGGAAAACAGCCTCCGCAAAATCGAACCCCGAGGCCTGTATAATGGCAACAGGCCCCGCCGGGGCAAAATCGAAAAAAGGGGAAAAAAGCAAAGTTTTTTTTTTTTTTTTTTACAATTGAAAGGAAAAAGAAACCCGAAGGCAAAAGAAGAAAAAATAGGGAAAAAAGCGCGAGCGGGAAGGCAAAAAAGTGGTTTCAACAGCCGTTGAAAAAACACACGCGTCTTCTTCGCTCCGCGGAAACGAAGAAACTGGGGACCACGCACTCCTCCGTCGGGCGGGAAGGCACTCGCGCACGCGCGGTGCGGCCAACTAGAAACTTCTAGTTAAAAAGGTCCATACCGAGGGCTCCGTCGGTGACGTCACCCATGCGTTAAGAATATGCTGCCTGCTTGTCCTGGGATAATGAACAAAGTTGAAAATATTGCTTCCAGCAGGTCTTCCCTGGAGCTTGATAAGCAAAGAAGATCATATTGGGACTCTATCACAAACTTTTGAGCATCAGCTCCGTGAGTGGACTCCTAACTAGTTGCTTAAGAACACTTCTTGCAAGAATTCCAGGATCCTTCTACTTCTAGCTTATCTTGAAATCTAAATTAGGAACACCTCAGTTTCCCATACTGTCTAGGTCAGGGGTGCCCACACTTTTTGGGCTTGCGAGCTACTTTTAAAATGACCAAGTCAAAATGATCTACCAACAATAAAATTTAAAAAAAACACAACGCACACTGTACGCATAGAAAATGTTAATTATCATTCCTATTCCAGGGTTTTTCAAAGAGGTCAAAGCAGATGACTCTGCACTATCACCTCAGTAACAACCATACAAAAATAGACAAATATACCCCCCTCCCTTTTTACTAAACCACGATAGCAGTTTTTAGAGCGCAGGGAGCTGCGCTGAATGCCCAGCGCTGCTCTCGATGCTCATAGGCTCCCTGCGCTAAAAAAACTCTATTGCGGTTTAGTAAAAGGGGACCTTAGTGTAAAATATAGACAGCAGATATAAATTGAGACACATTTCGATCACTAAATTTAAAATAAAATCATTTTTCCTACCTTGTCTGGTGATTTCATGAGTCTCTGGTTGCACTTTCTTCTTCTGACTGTGCATCCAGTCTTTCTTCCCTTCTTTCAGCCTGTATGCTTCCTCTCCTCCACACCTCATTCCCTCCCCCAACTTTTCCTTCCTCTCTCCCTGCCCTTTCTTTCTCTCTGCCTCCCTTTCCTTTTTTTCTGTTTCTCTTCTTTCCTTCTGTCTCCCTGCCTGCCCTTTTTCTTTCTTTCTTTCTCCCTGCCCTCCCCCAAGACACTGCCACTGCCATCGGGGACCCAAACTGCCATCGGGGACCAGGACCCAAACCGCCACCAATAACAGGCCCGAAAGCCGACGCCAATAACACGCCCAAAAGCCGACGCCGCCCCAACCTCTCCCTGCTTCGGCCGACCAGCATCGCGAGGAACTGTTGGGGGAAATGCTGCCGGGTCCTGCCTTCGCGGAAACAGAAAGTAGGCAGGACCCGGCAGCAAGAAGAGGAAATGCTTCACTAACCTGTCTCCCGCCTTAGCCCGTAGCGAACGCTTGCTTCAGGGCTCTCAACATGTGCGTGCCGGCCTCCCCCCCCCCCCCCCCCCGGACATAACTTCCGGTTTCGGAGGGAAGAGAAGAGAAGCCGGCACGCACACGTTAGAGCCCGGAGCATAAGTTCGCTAGGGGCTGAAATCTCCAAGCCGGTTTTTATGGGGTTTTTTTTTAATGTTCAGCAGCGGCAGATGACAGCTGGGCGGACCGCCCAGCTAAAAGGCCCTAGGGAGAACACTGGAGAGGAAGGCTGATCGGCCCATAGATCAGGACGGCAACATGAGTGCGATCGACTTGAGTTGCCTTCCTGAGCTACTGGTCGATCGCGATCGACGCGTTGGGCACCCCTGGTCTAGGTGATTATCATGTCAGTATTTGCTTCTTCTCTATGTGATGGTGGGTTGTAGATTACATAGAGTGAGCAAGGAGCAGCTGTGTGGCTCTGTATTGCCCTGAAGAAAGTGTTGAATATCTACATTCTAATAAATAAAAAAAACATTCAAGGCAATTTCCAGTCAAAGCATGCATAACACACACACATATGATATCAACACCAATAAAAACATTCACCGCAACTTCTTTTAAACATTCAGGAAAACCATTATTGTCAAACTCCAAATAACTACCCCACAGACAAACTTATAAATTCAGCATATCCTCCTACCCATTTGTTTTCCTAAAAATGAGTAACACTGTGCTAAACAAATGTGTTTTAAGCCTTCTTCAAAAGTATAGTTATCCTTCAAATGAAAGCCCTTTCACATTGAATTCCAAAACGTTGGACCAAGAATAAAAATTTGGTGGCCCATACACTTACTCACTGATCTAGCTAATATTCAGCCGTGGCAGTAACTATTTTATAACCGCTATTGGCCTTATTCCTAGATACCCAAGGACTATCAACTAATTGGAACCTGGAATTTTCAAACAGGAATGTATTATTCTAGCACCTCCAAGATAAATTGCCTGTTTGCTCCCCTCCCCCAAAGAAAAACCTTAAACTATATCCATATTTATTAACAGGATTCTTTGTTGCACCGGTACTACTACTAATAATCATTTCTACTGCTAGATGTACACAACACTGTACATTAAAACATTCAAGAGAATCCCTGCTCTGTAGAGCTTACAAACTAATCAAACAGACAAACAGGACAAGTAGGGGGTTAGGGAGTTTCTCCGACATGGGTGCTTTACAAGCGAGTGGGAGTTAGGAGTTAAAAGCAAGCTTGAAAAAGTGGGCTTTTAGTCTGGATTTGAATACTTCTAGAGACGGAACTTGACGTACTGATCCAAGCTGTCTGTTCCAGGCATATGGTGTAGCAAGACAAAACGAATAAAGTCTGGAGTTGGCAGTAGAGAAGGGTACAGATAAGAGAGATTTGCCTGATTAACTGAGTTACTGGGGAGGAGTATAGGGAGAGATAAGAGAGAAGAGATATTGAGGAGCTGTAGAGTGAATGCACCTGTAAGTCAATAAGAAGAGTTTGTTTGAACTGTATGCAGAAATGGATAAGGAGCCAATGAAGTGACTTGAGGAGAGGGGTAATGTGAGCATAGCGACTCTGGTGGAATATAAGTCATGCAGCAGAATTTTGAATGGATTGCAGGGGAGAGATGGTTACAAGACCTTTGAAAAGCAAGTTGCAGTGGTCTAGGCAAGAGGTGATAAAGGTGTGGACAAGAAATTTGGTAGTCAATGTAAGGATTTAATTCTGGTGAAAACCTAGCAAATTTGTTAACACTAACTGTAGGAATATACAACCTCTTATACTGAGGCCATCTAGAACCAGGACCTCCAACACCAAATGAAAATTTGCAGATAGCATGTAATATCTCAACCTATTTAACAACCACATTTTAAAAATACAGCATTCACGAAAACAGTTCTGGAGACACCTTACTACCTTCCATGGCCCATAACCCTCATTATCATCAATCTGCATGTAAAACATATAACCCAATTCTTTTTATGTAACTTGGTATCTCAATGGCTATTAATTTTTCTCAAAATAACAACACCCTCAAAAGCACAGGACTATAAATCACATCACATCACATCCATCCAAAAAGGAGAAAAGACCTCAGTGTCCAATAGGGGCTCTATAAGCTACCCACATAGACAAGCTAGTTTCAAACAAAATTTGATACTAGCAGACACATCCTTGGTCAAAAACTCCAAAACTATGAAATTCTATTTTTTCTTTTATCTTTTATTTTCAAAAATAGTCTCACTTATCAGTATAATTTATAATATTTTCTCAATAGAAGTCACTTAATGACAGGAGTTGAAGCGGGTGAACGATCGCTCAAATCCCCGAAGAAGCATATTAGCGAAACAGGGAGCCCTGTTGGATTATGTGGAAGAATGTTTAGCTTGAATGACTTTCAGCTTTTTCTCCACGGAGCAGTTTTTCCTGCTTTCTAAACCCCAGGACTACATTTTAACTACAATATTCAGATAAGTGACTTCTATTGAGAAAATATTATAAATTATACTGATAAGTGAAAGAGACTATTTTTGAAAATAGAAGATAAAAGAAAAAATAGAATTTCATAGTTTTGGAGTTTTTGACCAAGGATGTGTCTGCTTGTATCAAATTTTGTTTGAAACTAGCTTGCCTATGTGGGTAGCTTATAGAGCCCCTATTGGACACTGAGGTCTTTTCTCCTTTTTGGATGGATGTGATGTGATGTGATTTATAGTCCTGTGCTTTTGAGGGTGTTGTGATTTTGTGATTTGTTTGGACATCCTTTTCTTGAGTTTTTGGATTTTTGTGATATTATTTTTTCTCTACATAAACATACATAAACCTATTCCTCCACATGTTTTATTAACACTAGCTTAACCTTCCTGAAGGCACTTTATCTCGTAGAATGCATCTCCATGTTTTATTCTGCTAATCATGCAGAGACCACAGCTTTACATTATATTCATATCGAAGAAGTGATTTCATCTCTGGATACAGAAAGGCTTCTAAGAATTTCCAGTGCCACCTTAGACCTGGCATCTTACCCCCCAGCTACTCCCAGTCTCATTAGGGAATGTTATTCTTGCATCCCTCTCCCCATAGTACCAAATCTTCTCAGGTGAACATATCAATTCCTGCACCTCATCATTTACGGCCTCTTTTACAAAGCTGCGCTAGTGGCTGCACTGACGGCCCCGAAGCCCATAGAGATTTAAAGGGCTTCGGGGCTATTGCAGCACAGCTTTGTAAAAGAGGCCATTAGTCTTCAATCTCACTAGAACATAATGATTCAATAATCCATCCCCTCTCAAGTCTCACCGAGACATGACAAGTTCTGCCGTGGCCCAGCCTGTGGCTGCCACCATGATTTTGTATTCACCCTTGCCAGCATTCCTCGACATCACCAGGTGAAGTCCCACTAAGTCTGCCAGGTCCACTGTGGCCTTCATGAATTCCTGCAATGAGATAAGTACAACAAATATGTGTGAATCTGTGGTTTGCAGGCTAGTGAGAGTACCACAGTTTAATATACAAGTTTATGAACTCTGGAAACTAAGGGCCCAATATTCAGCCGTGGCAGTCACTATTTTATAACTGCTATTGGCCTTATTCCTAGATATTCAGTGCTAGGTCATGTCCCGATTCCAGCATTGAATATGCGGGTTTATGTGGCCGGCTATCCTGTTAAGTGCAATATTCAGCACTTAATCGCATAAAGACAGGACTGTGCTTTATGTGGTTCACTTATGTGGTTAATTGCTGAATATTGCTGTTTATTAACTGGACCACCCACAAAAATAGTTGGCATTGTGTTTGGCAGTTAGTCCTGGTATTCAGTGTCACTAACTGTTTAAGTGTAGCTGAATATCTGTGGATAGCCATGCATAAACGATTTAACAAGCCAGGAGTTGCTCCTGACCAGGTAAATTGTTTTGTAACATCAGGTCCTAAATGTCCCTGAGCAGGAATGACAAGAGTGGTAACTACAGGGTCCTCATGGTGCTAAAAACGTAGCAAAATAAAAGGGGCTTCAAGTTATTTCTCACTTTTAAATACATTGATGCAGGCTTCTGGAAGCTGTAGCGGCCCTGGACAAAGCTGTTATTTCTTTGATTCTTTTGACATGATTAAGGTATTAGACTCTTTAAAAATGAGAAAGGTGTCATCAGATAAGGACAGCTTGATTTAACTGAGCCCACAGTTCAGCCACAGATCCCATCTCCCTCCTTGCCTCTCTGCTACTAAGCTCCTTTTAAATTATGAACCATGCAGGTTCAAGTTCTGCCACTGTTTTGGCTACTATAATCTCCTTTAAAAGTTTGTGCCATATGTCCAGTATGGAGTGGAGTAATAGCCTGGTGGTTACAGCACTGGGCTTGACATCCAGGGGAGCTCGGTTCAAATCCAACTGCTGGTCCTCGTGATCTTGGGCAAGTCACCTTACCCTCCATTATCTCAGATACAAAATTAGATTTTAAGCGCTCCAAGAACAAGGAAACACTCACTGTACCTGAATGTAACTTAGCTTGAGCTATTATTGGAAAAAAAAAGTGTGAGCAAAATCTAAATAAATAATAATGTTAATATTTAATCACCAAGACATTGATGGACATGAGCTTTTAAAAACATATCTACATCTTTTTTTTTAATTCTTTATTCATTTTACATCTTACAACAAGAGTATCATAAAATAACATTTAAACTTATACATATTCTCTTGATTCTCTATCAATTTAACTTAAATCATAATATTTAAAGCCTCCCTCCCAACCCTACTAATTCATATGTAGTACATATATCATTTAATATATCTACCTCTTTATAAAGTGATAATGTATTAAATATTTATTTTGTACAGTTGAGAAAATTTTTACCTCAGTCATGTTTTACTGCAAGGAAAGATAGATTACCCTAGACTAGATAGCTTTGATTGGCAAATTCATAAGTAAATATAGTTAGTTAACTTACCCCAACAAAATCATACACCCCAACTCCGCCTTCCCATGTGGGAAAAAAAGTGGCTAAAAACAACATCTAGAACAGTAAAACAAGAATTTAGTATTAAAAAGTATGTAGAAAGATAACAAAAAAAAGAATCACTAAAAAGCAACACCTGCAATGATATACAGAGTAACATCTGCGGAACTATAATGAACATCTGTAGCAGCCCAAAAAAGCAATCTGCATAGCAGTGTACAAAAGCAGCAGCTGGAGCTGTAGAAAAGGTAACTTATATAGGGGAAAAATGATACATTGCATGTGGCTTACACACAACAGATGTCTGATTTTCTAGCCTATGTTGAAGGAATTGTGGCCCCCAAGATGCATAACCCATGCTAATCCTCTCCTAATCCTTACCTTGCACAACTGCACAAAGAGGTAGGTGGCTCCAGCCTGCACACATCTCCAGAAGGCGTTGTATTCTGACCTGATAGGGGATAAAGTTGGTTATCTTTGTCAAGATTATTTCCTCATAATGTGGGCTATGAGATAATAATTTTATAGAATTGATGATTATTATATATTATTGTAGCCTTTATCTCTTTTTATTTCTTTACCCTCTTTTTATGATCTTTAAATTGGTTTGATATATTTTTAGAAACATAGAAACATGATGCCAGAAAGGCCCATCCAGTTTGCCCATTATCTCTTCCTCTCTCTAAGAGATCCCACGTGCCTATCCCAGGCTTTCTTAAATTTAGACACAGTCTCTGTCTCCATCACCTCTACCGGGAGACTGTTCCACGCATCTACCACCTTTTCTGTAAAAAAGTATTTCCTTAGATTACTCCTGAGCCTATCACCTCTTAACTTCATCCTATGACCTCTCATTCCAGAGCTTCCTTTCAAATGAAAGACTCGACTAATGCGCATTTACACTATGTAGCTATTTAAACATCTCTATCATAGCTCCCCTCTCCTGCCTTTCCTCTAAAGTACACATATTGAGATCTTTAAGTCTGTCCCAATACGAATTATAACGAAGACCACGTACCATTTTAGTAGCCTTCCTCTGAACAAACTCCATGCTTTTTATATCTTTTTGAAGGTGCTGTCTCCAGAACTGTACACAATATTCTAAATGAGGTCTCAACAGAGTCTTATACAGGGACATCAATACCTTCTTTTTCCTACTAGCCATACCTCTTCCTATGTTTCCTAGCATCTTTCTAGCTCTTGCCATCACCTTTACAACCTGTTTGGCCACCTTAAGATCATCATATACAATCATACCCAAGCCCTACCCTTCTGTCATGCATATAAGTTCTTCACCCCCCTAAACTGTACCGTTCCCTCGGGTCTTTGCAGCCCAAATGCGTGACCTTGAATTTCTTAGCATTATATTTTAGCTGTCAAATTTCAGACCATTGTTCAAGCTTCACCAGGTCTTTCTTCATGTTATTCACACCATCCTGGGTGTCTATTCTAGTGCAGATTTTGGTATCATCTACAAAGAGCAAATCTTACCAGACAGCCTTTCAGCAATAGCGCTTATAAAAATGTTAAAAAGAACAGGCCCAAGAACAAAAACCTTGAGACACACCACTATTAACAACCTTTTCCTCAGAGCCATCTTCATTGATCACTACCCTCTGTTGTCTTCCACTTAACCAGTAGGAAGAAGTGATAGGAAAGCCAAAGATCGAAATAAGTTTGTAATATCACAGGAGGAAGAAAAACTTAAGAGACCAGATGGGCCTGGGGGTCTTTACTTGCATTTTAACATACAAATCTAAAGTATGTCAGCCAGTGCTGTGATAAGCCATACAAAATGCTTATTATCCCAGGAAAAGCAGGCAGCATATTCTCACATATAGGGTGACGTCATCCATGGAACCTGGCACATACTGTCTAAAGTGAACTGTCACCCCACATGTGAGAATATCTGCTTGCTATCCCTGGATAACACTTGTTACATGTAAGTAACTGTGCTTTCCCCTCCCCCCACCCCAAAGAAAGCAGGTTTATTTGCAATAATACAAATATCCTATAGTTTGTCTTCCGTACTCACAGTCCACTGCACTTGTAAGTGATGAAGTAGGGAAAATAAGCCAGAGCAAAACAGTTTCCAAAATGAAAAAGTGTCATTTCGGTGTCCAAGGCAATACCAGGAAACAGCTGCTGACTTCTCTATCACAGACAAAGCCTGCGACCAGTTCCTTCTGTGAAAGAAAGCACATTGTCAACTCCAGCACATACAATGTTTCTTGTGGACCTGGTGTCAGAGATCAGGTTGCATCATAGAAAACTAGGTAGTCTGACACCCTACTTCATAATCCAAGTCATCCTTTCAAAGGTAACTATGTATCCAGACCTACACTATGCTTTACATACTCCTACACTATCGGCCTTTTTTACAAAGGCGCGCTAGTGGCTGCGCTGCGCTAACAGCCCCGAAGCCCATAAGAGATTTAAAGGGCTTCGGAGATGTTGCCACGCAGCTTTGTAAAAGAGGCCATATGATTTACATAGTGATGCTTGGGCTTAACTAGAAGGATGGCTACAAACAGGAATGCAAAGTGGAAAGAATATGCACATTAACAAAACATGCAAAGCTTCACTCCAATCATACATAACAAATATTCCCCCAATGTGGTATAGTCATTTGCTATTTGTTATTCTTCATCATTTTATAGTTCTCTTAAATCATACAAATAAATTATTATCCTTAGGCTGTCCTTCCGAAGGCTTAGAGCTTGCCCCCATCTGTCTCTAGTTCTCTGCTATGGAAATAGTTAACTAAAAAAAGAATTAGCTATAATTAAAAAGAATCTCCAAGACTATGCGTCATCCAATGTACTCCCATAGAGAATTAAAACATCCCAGAACAGATGTGTCACAATGGGTTCTAGTAGGGTACAAATGTAACACAGATACCTACCCACTCCACAAAAAGTGACATCCCTACAAAACACCTGATGCACTGAAAAATTTATATGCTCCATAATTATTGTACATGGAATCTGATGAAGGGAGATATACAACGACATCCAAAGATCTCAAGATAGAAAATCCTTACTGCTCAGAAACTCTTATTAGAGAAGATTAGGTACCTACCTTGATAATCTTCCTTCTAGTAAATAAGCACATCATTCTTGAACCTGTGGGTAGTCAATCCCTGATCACGAGATCCTGTATAGAGAGACTCATTTACATTTTTCTGCTCCGCCTTCCATCACTCTGAGCTGTCCTGTATCTCCTCAATTCGTATCAAAGCAGATGGTCAGCCCTAGAGAAAACATGGGGGCACTCCCCGAGAAACGAGTCTGTTTTGCTCATATAAAATTGCAATATGAAACTATTAGAACCCATTTATAACGCATAATAAGGTGGAACAAGCCACCCACAACCTACACTAACCCTTGTTACTTCTTAATAGAGGTATCTCCCCTACCCTCAATCTCACAGGACAGAGGAAGAAACGAAATATCTGGCAATCCAGGTAGGGCTGAGACAAAAAAGCAGGCTAATGTACATCTGACAGGGCAGACTTTAAGAATTATGTGCCTATTTACTAAAAAGAAGATTACTGAGTAAGTATCTAATCTTCCCGTCTAGTGCAAATAGGAACATATGAAAAGTAGTCTCCTTAAGATAGGGTGGGACAGATGAGCCTGCTGACAACACTGAGGATCCGAATGCGGTAGCCAATTTGGACGCTACATTCACCCTGTAAAACTACGTGAAAATGTGGAGAGAGGACCATGTAGCTGCTCTATAAATCTCTTCAGGAGCAATCACCCTAGATTCCACCTAGGAGGATGTTATGCTCCTAGTGGAATGTGCCTTTAAGGATACAGGAGGTTGCTGTCTCCGATATAAGCTGAAGAAATGGTCATGCTTTTGAAGCTGGCTGGTCTCAATGGCTAGTACCCGTCAGCACAAAGAGATGATCTAACAGTTGAAACTTATTTGCCATGTCTAGGTAACTCAGCAACACCTTGCAGACATCCAGCAATTGTAGAACTTTGTCACTCTTCTTGGATCCCAAGGGTTGAAAGGCAGGCAACTGCACTTTCTTGTTGATGTGAAAAAGCGAGACCACTTTTGGCAAGAAGGAGGGGGACTGTATGTAATTAAACCCCAGTCTATAAAAACCTGAGAAAAGGTTCTCTGCAGGATAAAGCCTGCAGTTCAGACACCCATAGAGCAGATGTGATCACCACTAAAAACGCTGTTTTAACTGTCAGGTCCATCATCAACACTATCTCTAAGCGCTCATATGGAGCATTAAAAAGAGACCATAGAATGAAATTAAGATTCCACATTAGAAAAGGTCAATGTACTGGAGGATGCAAGCATAATGCTTCCTTCAAAAACCTGGAGACATCTGGATGAAGAGGTCAATGTCTTTTTATTAGACTGGGGCCTGAAGCATGAAAGTCCTGCACTTTGAGGGAGCCAACCACCAGACCTTTCTCAGGCCCCTCTTGAAGGAATGCTAGAACCAATTAAATCTGAGCCATAATCGGGTCATC
The DNA here is from genome assembly GCF_902459505.1 of Geotrypetes seraphini. Lineage (NCBI taxonomy): Eukaryota > Metazoa > Chordata > Amphibia > Gymnophiona > Dermophiidae > Geotrypetes > Geotrypetes seraphini. The sequence continues at coordinate 256,173,309 of NC_047087.1, forward strand.
ACTCTTCTTTGCAAACCAGCCTTGGAAGCACTTCCAGACCTTCGCATAGGTAGCCAAGGTTGTCTTCTTCTTGGACTGTAGGAAAGTAGCAGGTCTGGAGGGACCAAAAGAATTCTGGCTTACCTCTCCTAAATGATTTCTAGTACCCAATTGTCTGAGGAAATCTATCCAAGTCTCCCAGTAATCCGCCAGTCCCCCCCCCAAATGTGGAGGGAAGGTTATTGGCCTGGCGTCATTGCTTTTCGGGGGCGTAATTGGGACGAGATCTAAGTGAATGGTGCTCCTGAATCTCTGTCTTGGGCCTTGAAAAGCCCTCTGACTGGCCGGTGCCCCTGAGAACTGGTGAAAGTGCCTCAAGCCACAAATATTTCCCCACCCGGATCCCCTTGGGACCCAAGGTCTGCTGTCTAGGAGCGTCTTTGGCTTAAGATCTTCCGCACGGACTATTAGATCATTGAGGCCCTTGCCAAAGAGCAACAGCCCTTTAAGTGAGAGCTTGCTCAATGTGGCCTTGGGGGCTAAATCTTCTCCCAAGTCCACGGCTGCTATAGATTCCTGTCTGACATCCTCTGCCTAAGAATCTAATTCCTCCAAAACTGAGGATTCACTGTGAGAGAGTAAAGGCATTGATTCTGAACCTCAGTCCTCCTAGTCCTTTTCCAACTGGACCTCTGGTTCTTGTGAATGAACCTGCTTTAGAGGAACTGTGCTCGTTGAAGGTAAACCCCCATGTGTAACCACTAGCAAGTCCCCAGATGGTATAAACCAGGGATCTCAAAGTCCCTCCTTGAGGGCCGCAATCCAGTCGGGTTTTCAGGATTTCCCCAATGAATATGCATTGAAAGCAGTGCATGCACATAGATCTCATGCACATTCATTGGGGAAATCCTGAAAACCCGACTGGATTGTGGCCCTCAATGAGGGACTTTGAGACCCCTGGTATAGACAGACCCTGATAATTCAGGTAGACTTCAAACATCAGACACACAAACTCAGGAGTAAAGCCCTGAACAGGATGCCCTTAGAGAGTGGCACGGGGACAGAATTTGTCCCTGTCCCCATGGAAACCATCCCATGTCATTCTTTAGTGTCTATCTCAACCTCAGTCCTTCTACACTAGCATTCTTCAATTCAAGGCTTGCAGGTCAGTGGCAGTATCCATTCATACTCTGATTCTTCCCTCTCTCCTTAAAGAATGACACAGGGATGGTTTCCTGTGGGGGTGGGGACAAATTCTGTCCTCATGTCCTTCTCTACAAGTCTCTCCTCATGGGCCTAGAGACGTCTGCATGGAAGCTCTTTGCCATAGATGCCGAGTTGCTCTTCGAGGGCTCTGGGAGGGAGGTTTGAACCACAAACTGAGCAACCTGCAACTTCATCACCCTTAAGCAGTGTCTTGCAAACTATTTCCAGCCGCAGAATACTAAACAGGTGGTCATGCATTTATGTCATCATCATGTCGATGTCTGTGCGAAGACCTTGCAGATGGGGCCTTCAGCCGGTAAAAGGGGGGGAGGGGTCAACAGGAGAGGTGTGGAGAGCAGTAAACGTGTTAGGGAGGAGGAGAGGTGTCGGTTTCTACAGGACGTGCCTTTCTCCCTGAGAGGCACATCCTGTAGGCAGTCAGCTGACGCCGACGACTCTCCTCCTTTCCAGTGTCTCACAGTATGCAGTTTGCTGCCCTTGAGAGATCAGAGGAAGCACCCCCTCCCTCCATGTGTCCCACAGCACCTGGACGCTTCTCAGTTGGCCATTCAGTGCAAATCTGGCATGAATCAGAGTTAAAATCTCCTGAGGAGTCCATCTTGGTTGATTTAAAGCAAAGTCAAAGTGTTGAGGCAGATAGAGGCTTTTTAGTCAATATCAGGAAATCTAAGATGGCCATCACAGCAACATTTTGGTGCTAAAAAACAGCCTGTCTCCCATACACTGCAATAGCCTGTACTCACAGTTATTTGCTGCAACTGGTAAACAGAGAAGACTTCTGCCCCAGACAAGCACATAAGTAGTCTAGATGCTTGTATCTTCAGGCTGCCAGTCAGATCAAAAGGTGGGCTGAGACCTCAGAACCTCACAGCAACACATGTATCATCAGGGAGAGGGAAACACCAGATAAACCCTCAGGACTGGCATGGGGCCAAACAACCTGCGCTAAAGCTCCAGATACCACCGCTGGCAGGCTGGCTAAGCTGGTGCCCTGCAAAAGGGGTTGCCTTGCTCACTACAGACTTCTGCTCTGAGAGTCTGTGTCTTCTTGCAGTCAGAGCTTCCCCGCTCTGCAGTGTTGAAAACCTTGAATTCCAGATTTTTAAAAAAAAAACCCAAAACAATAAACTAAAGCCAGAGCAGATCAGAAAGACATCTTCCAACAGAAACTGAGGAGCTAAAGCACAGCCTAGTGATGAAGGAAGTGGAGCCAAAAGGGTAGATGATACCTTGTACAAAACTCACAGTTAGGAGAGAATAACTTACTGGTCAAAACTTCTGCACTCTTTGCACTAGAAGGTGGTGTTGAACTATCTTGGAAATTGACTAATAGGAGAATAGAGGGTAATAATAAATGTAATTCATTGAGAGAAGAGTGAGTAGTGGATTGCCCTAGGGATCAGTCCTGGAGTTACAGACATTCAATATCTTTGTGAGCACTGTAGACAAAGGGTTAGAAGGAAAGATTTGCCATTTTATGGATGACATGAAAGCCTGAAATAGACACCCCAGAAACAATAGGCAAAATGAGTAGTGATTTAGAAAAACAACAACCAAAGAATGAATGGAAGAAAAGCTGTATAGCTAGAGTAGTGATCTAAGAGAACCGAAGATCCAGGGTTTAAATCCCACTGAGAAAGGACACTCCTTGTGATCCTGGGCGAGTCACTTAACCCTCTACTGCCTCAAGTACCAGACTTAGACCGTAAACCTTCTGGGGAGAGGAAAATAACCTTTTCTACTTTTGTTCCCCTAAAAGGTTAAATAATTTTAAAATACCTGGGGCCCGGGAGGTGTCGGGCAGCCACAGGTCCGTTGTTGGGGTGGCACGCAGCCGCGTGAGGAGTTCGCCAGGAGACTTAGCCACGTCGTGCCGCAAGAGGCTGGGCGGCAGTATGCTATAGCATCGGAAGACGGCTCGGGAATTACCGGCCGGACCAGGCCTAGCTCATATCACCGGGCGTGCGGGGAAGAATACGGCCTTCCTGGAGGGTCCGGGCGCATGTGTGATGACGTGAAACGTGCTGGCGCCATCTGTCGCGTCAGCACTCCAGGAAGGAAGGCCCGGGAGCTGAAGGAGCGTCCCGGTTTGCCAAAAAACGGCTCGAGGCAAAGCTGTTCTGCGGTCGCGTGCAGGATCCTGTGCCTCACACCAGGCTTTTGACAAGAAAGGGAAAAACCCAGAAAATAATACTTCCAAGGGTAGGAGATGTCTGGTAAAAGATAGTTTATTTGTAAAGGGATTTAAAGTGGAGGTTTATTTAAAGAGTGGGGTTGTTTAAGAAGTTCAGTAGCTGATTTCTGCCATGGGCTCTCGAGGCAGATATCAGTAGCTGCTCTAAAGGTTCTTAAATAGCAGGTGTTGGAAGTTGGGAAGGACGATTTGTGCAGGACAGATGTGAGTTGGCGGCTGTCCGTGTCGGAGAGAATTTATTTGGTAAATTGGTTAGTGAGTGCTTGTAGTTAAATATTTTGAAACACACAAAACAACCTAAAAAGGCTAAATCATAAGTAGAAAGGGATTCTACTCAGAGCTCAAGGAGAGTGTTTTTGAAAGGGTCTCAAGTGCTCACGGTTAAGAGCTCGATGTGTCTTACAAGCTAATAACCTTCAGGTGAGCTATCATCGATCTTTTATTCACTACTCCAATTTATGCTCTGTAGTATCAGAAACCCTCTATAGCTAATTTTAATATTCAGAAAAATTTTTTATATTTATTTATTTAAATGTAATACTTCTATGAAATTCTAAAATAGAACTGTCGGAATTGAACTTCACTTAGCTATAATAGCAAGATATCAAAGTGACCTGTCGGAGTTAATAACTTCCATATATAGGTCTTAAATTACTTAGCTTCAATAGCAAGATGTCATAGTGGCTACGGAAGATCTCCGTTTCGCTCTTGTTAACTCAAACAGAGCACTTGAGACCCTTTCAAAAACACTCTCCTTGAGCTCTGAGTAGAATCCCTTTCTACTTATGATTTAGCCTTTTTAGGTTGTTTTGTGTGTTTCACAATTTTTTGAGGATATTTAAGAAGTTAAATATTTTGAGTCAGCGTCTATTTTGGCTCACTGTAGGTGTGATGTTCTGAAAGTCTGAACAGGCTGCTTTTTAGGTTTGTGGAATTTGAATGAATTCTCATAAGATTGCTGAATACTTTATCATTTTAGTTGTTCCTTAAATCTTTATGGTGTGTATTAATAATAAATATTGACTCGTGTAGATGTCTGACAAATCTAGAATCTATCCTGCGGAGGAACGTCTGGTTATTTTTTAGGTTGCTTTTTAAAGCCATATTAATTTAGTATATAAGGTGGCAAGTTCATTCATGAGTTCCTGACAAAAAATTAACGTGTTCTTCTGGAAATTAATAAGCAAGCGTTCTAGGAGGCAGAGCTGAAATAGTGTGTGTAAGATAGTTCTAGCCTCTGGTTGCAGAGCTAAAATCATTTTATTGGTTGGTGTGAGTCTAGAAAGGTCATTACAGATTGAAGTGGCACAAATACTAACTTTTTGAGGTTCTTTGTGACATTTGACCAATTGGTGCTGGCTTTTGAAATTGTAGCCTTGGCGCTCTAATCTCTTCCCATGGCTTCTTGTACCATCTCTATGCTGATGACTTGCAAAAATCTACCTCTTTGCTCCTGAAATTTCTACGGGAATCCAGACCCGAGTCTCGGCCCGCCTATCTCACATTATTACCTGGATGTCTCGCTGCCATCTAAAATTAAACAAGGCCAAGGCTGAACGCCTTATCTTTCTTCCTTCCTAAACCTGCCTTCCCCTTCCTCCGTTCTCTTTTTCAGTCAATAACACTCTCATCCTCCCTTTCCTTGTCATCAACAGCAGATGAATCCAGAGACTAGTGGGATTATGTCCATCAACCAGCAGGTGGAGATAGAGAGCACTGAGTTGTCCTCAGGTATATTGGATGCACAGCCTCCTGGCCAACCAGTATACTCTTATCTCCAGCAGGATGAATGGATGTGTTCCTCACAGCTCCTGGCTTCTGCTTGTGGATTTCAGGCCAGGACTGGCTATTGGAAAAAGGAGTGTTCTGGCTGATGGCGCCAGCTTTAGAGGTTACACCTGGGCCCTCCCAGCTCCCTACCTCACTGTCTTCAGGGTAATACCTGCTCACTGCAGGACCCTTTCCCTTTCTGACATGGGACCTTATCTGTAAGGAGTGGCGGATTTCCACAGCTGCTTACACCTTCTGAAGGCTCAGATTCTGTTGCTTCACGAGACCGGCTCCTGCAGTTTGGGTGAGTGTCTGTTTGTTGTTAAGGTCTCACCCTCTTCGAGGTAATACCTGGGCGCTCCCTACCTCACCCTTTTCAGGGTAACACCTGTTCCCCGCAGGTTCCTTACCCTATTGAACATGGTGCCTTCTCTACTTCTCCTTTCCCACATGAAAAAAAAAGAGAAGCGGGCGCACTGTACTAGATTTTACCAACTATTTGCTCCGTAGGAAGCTTAGGCTCTGTTACTGCTTGCTTGTGGGTAAGTGTTGGTTTCTTCCCCTGTTTAGGTGTTCACACTTTCGTGGGGGAGGGAGCGGCCATGACCTGGGTGCAGCATGTTCAGTAGCCCACCAGTCACTAGCCCCAGTGCACTTGGTGCAAGGAGCCTCGTGGTAACCTTTCTGCTACAGGGGGCACCGGTGAGAGCGGCAACAGGGGTTTCCCGCACAGATCAGCTGAGGCCAGTTTTCATCTCCGCTGCTTGCCACCATTTTTGAGTCTGAGAAACGGCTAGGTGAGGGACTTTTTTGAGCATGGCATGGTTGCGGGTATGTGCTTGTTGCAAGCTGCCTCGGTGGTTTGTGGTCGTAGTGGGGGAAATTGGTTACTGTCTACATCTTCCCTCTTGTGTGCTGGCAGACTGTGGGTTTTTTTTGGGGGGCATACCCAGTTGGTACATTTGGGTGGTCTTGGTGTCA